>NW_024884978.1:2470034-2785289 GCF_019232065.1 Centrocercus urophasianus | reverse complement strand
GCCGCCGCTTCTGCGGAAGACCGAATTTAGTTGGGGTGTTTCTCTCGGCTGTCAGTGTGGGTTCTGCGGGTACATTTTTAGCTCTGTAATCACCGACTGCATCATTGCATGGCAGCAGCTGCTGACGGCGGGAAGTGTGTGTGCGAGCAGACAAAATAAAAGTTGTTTGGTGTCAAAACAGTATGCAAATGCTCAAAATGTGTTACCCAAACAACCGGCCTTTGCTCTGGGAAACACGCTGTGTCAGAGCACGTTTTATGCCCTTCTAGTATTTCCCAGTTTGCTGCAGACTGAGAAAAAGGTTAACTCCCTTTTTCAAAGGGGTTTTGCTCTCATAACAGTCTCATGCAATAAGAGACCACAGCCCAACCGCTGCTCTTCCCTGTACAATGTTGCTCTTCTTTAAGGAAACTGCTCGTTACAACATCTTCACTGGGTTGGACTGACCCTGGCCTTAGCTACCCAGGTTTCTGTAGCTGCTCTGTGGATTAATGGGGCTGCAAGAGCTCTCCTCGCTCCTCTTCTCTTAAACATTTTAGGTTTGAATAAAAACAATTCAATGCCTTCCCTCAATGTGGAAATGAATTCTCACTAACCATCGTTGGGCTCTTTAAGGTTCCTAGAAGCGATTTTTAAACCTGCAATTCTTGCATACAGTTCTAAAAGGAGAGGTGACCGAGCTGTCAGCACCCAGCAAAGTGTGGTGAGGGCCGAACTCACCAAATGGAGGGCAGGTCTTCGAGCTGTGGCTGTCCCAGCAGCATACTCATCTGTCTCACCTCTGCCTGACCTGAAGGAACCCAACAAAGACTGCACTGTGTGATCATCATTCCATCCATTATTATGCAGTCATTTTTTAAGTTAAAAATATAGCATTATGTTTAAATATATGTAAAAACGTTTTCCGTCGTCTAAGATAGGTTTCTTTTTATAGCTGTCATAGTAAATAGGCAGACCTTTGAATCATTATACAGAGCTGGTATTAATGTTTCCAAAGTCTGAAGATAAGATAACGGTTGTTTTCTTTATAGGAGGTTATCCCTGCAGGAACAGAAGCTATGGCTGAAACAGAGCAATGGCTTGTTGTCAGCTCTGTTAAACTGTGACCAATTCACAAGAAGCTTTTTGTAACCTCTGTAGCTCCTGACTTAGGAATCATGTGCCCTGAAAGGCCTGGCCTTGAGAAAAAAAATGTTTGAAGTTGAGTGCTCGGCAAAGGCTTCTTCCAGAAAGGGACAGAGCCCGAGCAAAGGGCGAGCCAGGTGGCAGGGAGCTGAGACATGAGCTGTTACCTGCCTTGGGGCTCCGCGGTGCATCTCAGCTGGGAATCCTCTTCACTCACACGGCAAAAGGAAGAGTCTCTGAGTTTGAGTCATTCCATGTTGTGAGAATAAATCCTTTTGTTGGATAATTCATTTTCCATCCAACCTATAAAAAGACAAGAGAATAAAGCCATGTCTATGTATTTTTAATATTTCCGTATCCCACATGTAAATATGCAGTCACTTTGAGAAACAACAGGCCTGTAGGCACTAGAAATAGGCATCTCCAGTCAGGAGCTCCTTTTGAAAATAATGACTTTAATCTTTCAGAATATGTGAGGGAGACATTTAAATGCCTTCTAAAAGCAGTGCTTGAGCGGGACTGTAAAGCAAGAAGTAATATTTCTTTCCCAGAGCTACTGTGAAATTCAGTTCATTTCTCTGTAACATCCCCATCAGAATTTCACAGCTCAGGACAGTTCTAAGTTGGTACTTTTGTGAGAAGAGAACATTACAAGTACTGCCTTGGGTTTGCAGAAGGTTTTGAGGAGGGTCAGTGCAGGCACTGTGCTTCTCTGGGAAGACCAGCAGCAGCAGGGCAGGCCTGCTCACCATCTTGTGCTGCAGAACTTTAAAACAAATGAGGCAGCAGCTGTGTCTGCACACATGAATTGTGACAGTTTTGTATGCATGGGAACAGCTTTACCACTGTTTTATTGGCTTCTCTGCACAGCATCAGATGCAACAGAGAGAAGTTTCACACAGAAAAACAAGCAGTGCTGCTGCCCAGTTGGTGCAAAGCCAAGGCTTCCTGCCAGCCCTCACCTGGTTCTGACTGTGGCTATGGAGCAGTATCAGCTCCCCAAACACTCTTTTCCCACAGTGCTTGTGTGCAATACATTGGTAGGAGAGCAACAGCCTCTCATGGCTGCCGGGTCAGAGCAACGCACGGAACAGGCTGCAGCCATCTAAGCAGGGAGTGCAGAACCAGCACTCTGGCCAAGCACTGCCAAGGTGACACCTGGAGCTCCCAGGACAGTGGAGCAGCTGGATTGCTGCGAATTTGCATTTGCTGCTCAGGCCTGCAAAACCCTCCTGATGCTTCTCAGGCTGGTGCCATGCCTGTCACTGCATCCCAGCAGGGAAGATACACAGGCTGCTGCACACCCCTCTGTGGTGCCACCCATCTCTGGGTGTCCATGAGCTACAACAAATAGCCGTGTGCACTCGAAAAGCCACGTGCATGCTGCCAAAGTCACATGAAGGTTGCAGGAGCTGGTATCTGGATTTCAGTGTACCTGGCAATTGCACAAAACTCTAAAAGGCTGAAATGTGATCTGCACATGATGGAGAAGTCAATACTTCTCCCTCTGCAGAGACCTTTGTGGGTTAGGGTATGCTGGCTGAGCGCTGGAGCACTTCAGAGTACAACTGTAATAAAACACAAAGCTGGGAGGAGGCACAGGGGATACAGTGACACTTCTGTACATTTTTCCTGCACAGGCATGAGCCAAAAGTCCTTGACAGTAACAGCAGATGATACAGACAATTTTCTCTTAATCAGAAAAAGCAAAGCACAAAATTAACAGCAAGCATCCTGACCTTTTAGCTGACAAATTGTTCACCTATTTTAAATCTACAACTAAATTTAGTGCTCCTGATACAGAACAGCTGAAGTCACAGGTTTAAACCAGGCAAATCCACAGTAACTTTTCCACAAGCACGGCTTTAACAGTCAGCAGTACCTTTCAGCTCTTGCCTGGACAGATGCTGAGATTCTACACTGGTGTGCTCAATAGAAATGGTTACTTGAGAGGAAAGGGCATTGGCTATAAAATAAAAATGAGCATCAGCCTTAAGACCCAGAGCTCCAAATCAACGTGTTCAGTATTCAAGAGAAGCTAGGTCCGTAACATTTAGAGAATATGGCAGAACATGTGGTCAGGTCCTCCACAACAACTTTATTGTCCCTTGTCTTCACAGGAGAAGACAAAAAATTAATACAAATTAATCACAAGTGTGATTTGAATGTGTTTACTAAAGTTAAACAAGAGCCCTGCATGAATGCTGTTACTCAGTATTAAACTGGACTTTATTTGATTTAGTTTCCTTCCGTTTCAGAGTGAAGTATCCTAGATCAAATTAATTTCACTTAATTCTCAATAAGAATATCTGCAATAAGGGCTAAATAGAATGTAAATCTACTTTAAAAGCGATTCAGGTAAGGCCTCCTGAGTGTATCCTCTGAAGAAAGACTCATATCAATAGGCTTAATGGGAATTGTTCCTGGATCGTGCTTGTGTGAGGTCAAAACATCTGTCAGCACTCACCAAGAAAGTAGTGATGTGTCACTCTGAGAGCACGAGTATCTGATCCACAGCTGAATGTATGCCTGACCATGTGGAACCAGAAACTGTAGGATGGGGTGAATTCCTTGTTAAAAAAAAAAAAAAAAAGAGAGAAATTAAACTCTGAAGAAAGTTTGGTTTCTTCAGCTGAGATGGAGAACTGGCACAGGTGTAGCCTTGCACAGGACATCCCCCGTGTTCTGAAGATGTAAACAAAATGTGCACTGTTTTTGTGAGGCTGATTTAATTTAGGCTGTTGCTATCTAATGCAAACAGTTTCACGTTGTACGTATGACTTCATATTTCATATGATCTTGTTTTTTTTTCACATTTAAGAACTGCTCCCTGCTGTTCAAGAGTGAGTCATGTCTTGTTCAGAGTACCAAGTCTTTCAATTAAACATTGCTCAGTAGTCTACCCAACCAGTATCCCTGAGTCAATTTCATGTGCTCACAGACAATATGTTTTCCACATTAATCCATTGAGACATACTAAAGAGTCTAATAAATACATACACAGTCTGCTCAGAAAAAGAAGGAAACTAAACACAGCCATACATTAACTCTTCAGAGCATCAAATCACATCTCAGAATATGAACAAATTCTGCATTTGAGCAAGACGCACTGACTGCTCAGTGTTGCTTTACATTGCATTTACAAAGACATTCTCAATAATCAAAGCCTCCCAAAACTCTCATGTTTTAAAAATAGTAAAATGTATTTCTTTTGAAGTATGCGCTTGTTGCAGCTATTTAGGAATCTCATACTGAACTCAGATGGATCTTGAACCTCCCCTGAGGATGATTTAGATGTCAGCATTCATTCATTAACAGATGGGAAGCTGTCCAGGACAATACAGCAAGAAAACACATGATGTCCAGGCTTGCTTTCTGCTTCTTCCTGTCTTAGACAGGATTTTCTGTGCAGTTCTTTATAAATATATTCAAGGTTAAATATGAGTAAGGTAAGAAATGCAGAGAAAACCAGTCCAGAATTGGCAGTGCATCTTACTTATTGATCAACAGGGTACTTCTCTCTAGTGGAAAGGAGAGCATTTAGCAAAACTTCACACGAGCAGTGACAATCTTACCTCTCCCCAGTGCCAACACATATTCCCACTCCTCATCTCTGGCCATGTGTGCAAACATCTTCCTCCTCATTAACACAGAGACACATCAGCCCTAATGCCACAGGGCTCAGGCAAACGCTCACAGACCCCAACAGGTTTAATGTTGACCTTCATGAAATACTCTTTTGAATAAGAAGAAAACAAGCTCTCTTACAGAAGCAATAAGGCTGTTGTGGAAGCAGTCACCCTAAGAAAGAACGTAGATGCCAGACATGAGAAGAAGCCAATACATTCAAGGGTTCTCTTGGCTGAAATGTTGGGCTTTATAGATGTGAGAAGGGCAGAGCTTGGAGCAGCTCTGCTCCTATGGTGTGACAAAGGCAGCCTTCTCTCAAAACCAGGCAGAACCAGATAAACTCCACGAGAATGACCTTGAGAAAAAAGGCTGGTGGAGTGCTTCAGGATAAAGTGCTGGCTGAAAGGATTGAAATTGCATGCAGAAAAACTGTCTCCTATTGTCTGATTCCTCTCTGTTCAAGGAAACGGAATTTCGTACTTTCATTGTAAATAAAAAGGCTGCATCAAAGTACTTGAGCGATCAATTTTGCCTGCTATTAGAAACAATCTGATGAGCCTAAAACCATCTAAGTGCTCTGGTCAAAGAGGGGAATAAAAGCTCTACTCACTTCCTCATGGAAAGGCAGCAGTTTTATCCCTTTGACTGCAACTGCACAGAGCTTGCAAAGTCGAGGGTGCATGAAGAATGGTTGCTTTGATTTATGGAGTGCAGAACAGGGTACATATGGCTGTGGACATAATGCCTCCTGACACTCCTTTGCCCTTCAGTACCTTAAGTACAAGTAGACGTAAAGCAGCTACCAGTCAAACTGGTGGCATGCACTGGTAGAAATGGCTCCAGAAGCACAGCAATTAGGAGAATCAGTTGGTGTGAATACATGGCCTCGTTCATGTCTGTATGCAATGAAGAAAACACAGATGTGACCTTTGTCAGCAAGTCAGTGCACTAATTAGTGTGTCAGAGTTAATAACCACTAAACTTGAAAATCTGACCTATATCTAGTACAAAAAGGAAAAGGCAGCAATTTGCTTAAGTATCTATTATACTGCTAATGATTATGAGCTGAAAAACTAGACCATAACGCAGGAAACTTGTAATTAAAAAGCATCAATTATCATTTTCTCCTGGTAGGGGACATTAATCAGGTCTGCCTGCCACTGTCCCAATCAATATACAGACAGACGTAGAGTTGCATGATTTGTCCTGGACCAGTTAGAAAGAAATCAAATCAGTAGGAAAGTAGCAACTTCAGCAAGAAAGGAGAAAAAAGAAGGAAAAGGAGATTAAGATAGTTCAAGAAAAACTATCCATGTTTCTTGTTTGGCAAAGCACAGGTGTGTGTCAGCCTTATTTTCTAGCAGGGCAGCCTTGCCTCCCTCTAGCAATGACTAAACTGGATTTAAGCAGCATACACAACGTTCTGAGGTTTCAGGGCTGAGCCAGCTAATACTTTTTGTCATGCTGAACATATTATCCTTCTATAGAGATCAACCAGTCCCAGAGTTTGCCAGGAGGAACGTGAATCTCTCCTCTTAAGCCCACATATTTCCCCTCTGCCCCTTTAAGGTGTCAGACTTTCAGCGGAGGGAGCAGATTGTCTAAAGACTGCTGCACGCTCAGCACCCACAGGCAGAACCAGTTTATCGAGTACCTGGCCATGCTGTGAGTACACACAGATTTGTTCTTCCAAGAAGCTCCAGCCCTGAGGAGTACACTGAGTCAGGACTGTGTTAGTGAGATTGTTTGAAATTTGCATCCAGGGAGGTGGTTTGCTTCTGCTCTATTTGTGTGCAGTGACACTTCCAGCACTTGGCCTGTGGCCACATGTGCTAAGAGCTAGGGGACTATCAGACATGGCTGATTCACCTCACTTATGGGATGTACTGCCATTAATGGCCCAAGTAATGGAGGCAGTGCAAGCTATCTAGTTCTGAACACCCATCTGGGCAACCTGGGCACCATCACTGGCCTGAAGATTTGATCTATCATTTTGCACACAAGGACTGCATTTAGACACTTGGCTTTACCTGATTTCAGCTGTGCCATGATAATACTGCAGCATCACAGCTCATCTCCAGACACTCTGAGCTTCTCCCTCTTAGCAGCTTTTCCAGCTCCCGGTCTTTAAAGCTCCTGCTTCTTTAATGATCACAGAATGGAAATGAAAATGTGAAAAACAACCCAGTAACAAAATCAGAACTATGTTTTGCATTATGGAGACTTTGTGAGATTTTCATTATTTACATGCTTTAAATAATTTAAAATTATTCCAAAGCAATCTATATCTTCTATTGTCAGACTCATGCTAATTTAATAACCTGGATGGCTGTAATTTTCATTAATTACCTTATACTCTGAACACATTTTTAATAGAATTGACTACTTTTTCTTCCCTTACACTCTTACATCTATTACCAAGCAGGAATGTCAAGTTCACCCCTTGCAATACTATCAGGATTCAGCCCACTTAAGACAAAGTCCTCATCTTTTACCTATCTGACATCAACCTCTCTGTCCCCTCCACTCTGAGCACAAGCCAGCAGCTCTCCTTTTTAATGCTATGGAAGCACTTATCTCCAGCCAGAGCTGCCCCCTAGGGAAAGGCCGAGGCTGGAAAGTGGTCGTTCCAAATAGGGGACGATGTATTTTTGTGACTTACTTCTGTGTGGAGACTGCACTAGCTCAGAAGCTCCTGCTGGGGTACAGCCTGGTGGGTGAAGAGTGACACAGGGGAGTTCAGACACTTGTCACGATTAGTTCCATCACAACAGAAGTCAATCAGGGCTGTCAATTCAGCAGCTCTGAACAACATAAAGTTCACAGGCAAGACGTTTCTCCCCTCACAGCACTGTCTCACTGATTTTCAAAGTGAAACTGCGTCAGTTGCAGTGGAGACTTGGTTTTGTGCATAGTTAAAAAATGAATAATCACAAAACCAGTGCAGAGGATTTAAAGCCAAGCTCTCCCCATGAAAGTGGATAAGTGCTTTGTGGAAACAGACTACTTCAGCAGTCATGCTGCAAGCACTGAACATAGCTTGGATTGTGCCAGATAAATAACAGCATAATAGGATTTTTTCTTCTGAAGACACACATTCCCTGTGGCAACATCATAGTCTGTTACAGCAGCTGAGAATCAGGTTCCTCAGTGCTTCGTGACTACATGTCCCCACAAAGAGCTAAACACTGACAGCAGAACTGAAATGAACCTATAGTCTTCCTGAAGCAATGCTTCTGCTACCTGCACAAGTGCCTGCCTTCAACAGGTGCATTTTCTACTTCTAGGAGACATGGAACTTCTGAAAAAACATGAATGTTTGGAACAAGCCAACCAAACAACCAAGTACTCATTTTGCCACAGCACGTTCCCCATGCATCACCAATGCCATGAGATGCTCTCTCCCCTCTGCCATTTGTTTCTGATCCCTTTGCAGGGGCTGCTCAGACATTTGCTGATTTGTGCCAAGTCTTTCAAGCTTCATGCTGCTCTGTTTGTCTGTCAACAGACTTTTCAGCTGACTCTCTCTGAAAAAAACGTGATTTCTTTTGGTATTAAATTTAAACCTTAACAACAGTGATTACTTCCTGGAACAGTGAGAATTCTCGCAGCCTTCCCACTCAACATGTCTGTGACTGATGAGAAAACAAATTACCTGTAGGAATACAAAGGCTGGCATTTAATTGAGGCTGCCTATGCAAACCACATTCTCACAATTGCTAGATTCTGTTTTGTTTTTTTGTTTCTTTTTAATGGGAACACCTCTGATTTAGAGAGGAGCATTTCAAAGGATGAAGACAAGCAGCCCTGTTTTTCTGTGTGATTACGTAGACACGACAACATGCTTATTACTTGCCAAATAACTGTAAAAGTGATGTTTAAGTGTATTCAGAAAGGCCTTGAAATTCTAAACAACAAAATATGCTAGCATTTTAAATTCATCTTGATACTTTATTATCCATCAGTTTGATTTCTACTGTAATTGCTGTGATTTTTTCTAGCCGTTTGCTCACTCTTTTTCCTTTCCTTCTATGCATCCACTCCTTCTCAGGAGAGCAGCCATGCCCAGTCTGACAGCACTACTGCTGTCCTCCCCCCCAGAGCTGGGGGCTTATGATGCCAGAGAGCTTACCAGTGATTTCACAAAGAGGCAATCAGAACAAGCACATAACATGCCCAGAAAAGTAAATAAGCTGTGGGTTTCATTCACCCACTGACGAACAGGATATTTACTCTTCCAGAAGTGGTGCCCAGCGCTTTACAAACAATTCATTAACCTTCGCGAGAGAGAAAGGAGGCCTGGTTGGTATGCTATGAAAACTCTTCATGAAGAGCGGTCGAGATCCAAGAATCCGTATCGCGGTGGGAATCGAACTCGCGAAGCTCGCTTGACCTTCCGGCCGCAGCTGCAGGGGTTCCCCCAGCAGGGGTCAGCCCCGGCCGGCTCAGCACGGCGGGCAGCGCGGCTTTCGGCCCGGCCCTGCGGCTCCCGGAACGAATCAGAGCTCATTTCTTCCACGCGAGGTCACGCAGAAATGCGCTTACATCGGACGAGAAAATAAGTAGCTGTTAGTTTGCTGGGAATGGAAAAAATAACAGTGGCAAAGATGTAATGCATTTCTCTATCAAAGATTCTGCTCTGCAAAAGTAGAAATACTACAAAATTCATCAAGCAAAGCATTAGGATGGGCAGGGCTCTTTCTAAATGTGCTCAGTTCCAGCAGGATGTGGCCCTGCTGCTCAGAAAGGCGTGCTGCAAAGGCCTGAGAACCTTCTTCAGTTCTTCTGTCAAAAGGATTTTTAACAGCTAATGTGAATTCTTACTGAAAGCACTCACTACCAAAAAAAAAAATGATATAAAAATGATAATGAGGTAGAAAAATCCCTACTAGACTGGGCTTTCAGATTTAAAAGTGTTGAGAAATTCTCACATCTGTACCCTTGGTTCTGCTAACCAGAAAACATTAACAAACTGCAAAAAGTATCAATAAAGGAAGGCAACACCATCATGACAATTTCTTTCTTAGGAACAAAAGTATAAAAAGCAGTACCCAGATGTTCAAAGCAAAAAGTGCTTGTCCTTGCTCTTCATGAATCAGAACAAACCCTCTTAAGGTGGAGAGAGAGTCTGAAACAAAAGCCTCTTTCTCATCTCACAGAGGCAGCCTCCAGTTACCACCAACACGAATGACACCCATGGGCCCTGTTCTGCAAGGTTCTTTTTCTTGCAGTCTCACATGAATCACCACCATGCATACAGATTGGTTCCTGCAGGTGCAACACAGTATGAATGCTACCACACAAACACAGCCTCCATCTAAGTGGGGTGGACACAAGGTTGCGCATCGTTGTGTGCACCCGGAAAAACAAGAGAACCATCTGGTGCTCACAGCAGAGCAAACAGCTGCCACCTCCAGTCACCACACCTCCACTCTCCCTTGTAAACCCATGCCTGTTCCTGCCTCAAACTGATGCAAATATTTAGCAACACACCTCATTGTATATTTGTTAAGCTCAACTTGATTATGAGGTAGAAATGTGGAGGGTTTTTTTGGTTGCTTTTCAATAACGTAGTGTTTGAACTCTAATCTGGGCTTTAATCTGTTTCAATACCAGATTCAAGACTTCATTTCCCAGATGTTTCTAATGAGACAATAAGGCTCATCTGGCATCCAGAAGACACGCTCATAACAGGACATTTGGATGCCTTGTGTGGTCATTTACCTCATGGGCTGACTGACCTTGTCTTCACTGGAGATGTCTGCTGATCTAATGTCCCACACTTTAAACTATTTTGGTATATCTGTAAGACAAAACAAAAGTGCTCAAAGCAGTGCACAGCACTCTGAGAAGTTGATACAACAGCTATGTTTCAGGAGAGCTAATAAAGAACTTTTGTTGCAGGCTAAATCCAAAATAGTTTAGGATTAAGTTTGGATTAGCCAGGGGACAATCTGAAATCAATAAATTGTCCCACTGCTACTCCACCATGCACAGGTGGTGTTCTGAAACTTCCTCAAAAACAGTGCTTTTCTGTGCCAGGGACTTTTTTACCTTTATAATTTAACATGACTTACACAGATGTGAACATTCCCATGCTCATTCTTAACCCCATTTAAGGTATTTACCAGTTGCTAAACTAATTCAAGACAACAGATCTAAGTGCCTTAAATTGCTTATTGCAGAGATGACATCTTCTGTGTGTAAATTTGTGAAGTCTATGAGATTCATCACTAAGGAGAAGCTTTACAGATGCTCATTTGCAAGTGGTCAATAATATGAACATGCAAGATTCAGTGCAAAGTTCAATTCAGAATTTTATTTATTAAAATATCTTTTCACATTCCCTTTAGTAGTAGATTTGTATGGACACTTGCTAGAATGAACATTTGTCAACAGAAGAGTGCTATACGGTCAGGTGATTGTGAAAGGTTTATGATACCAACAACATTTGCATAGGGAACAATAAATTAGAGATTTTAGCCAGTAGCTGGAGCTTGAAAATTTAAATTTGGAATGAGATTATGAAACTTTTCTTTTTTTTATTATTTCTTGTTGGTTTTGCACCTCAGGTGCAATGGTTAAAGCAGTAACTATATACGTATGTACAAATCCATGCCCTCACTTTCACTATTTTCTAAGTGAGAACTTTCTTACCTGTGGCCCAGATCTTACAGTAATTGAATCTTCACTAGGAAAAGGAGAGCAATTGCAGTGTCAGAGACCAGCTAGTTAAAGGGTGAGGGACTGTACTTTTTGTTTTGCTTTTAAACTAATGCAACTGAGATAAATAAAGACTTGAGAGATTAGATCCAGGTCCAGAACCGGACACATGACAGTGGCTTATCATACCATAGAGAGAAGGGATAGGTATGAAGCTCTATACTGGACAAACTGGGCACAAATATAGCTTCAGATCTCTCTTAAATCAAAGGAATAAACATTATACATACAGAACTTCCAGGTACAAACTCACTGACCTGCGTATAGCATGTCCACTGACTCAAGATCTATATTTTGCATCTTCCAAAATAACCGTGATTGGCAATCATTCCTTGAAGAATCATCACAGTGAACTAAACAACAAGCATCAGAACTTTCAGAAGGAAAAAGCAGTTTAGCGAAGAATAAAGAATATTTGTGCCTCTTCTGGCAGAAGCACTTGGTAAAGTATTGAATCTCTTAACAGTTATTCAAGTTTTTAGAGAGCCCAGGTCTTGCTCTTTCATTAGGCTCTCATTGTAGTGTAGCATCCAGATGAGCCATAAATTAGCTGGCTCCAAGACTGGTAGCAGTCCAGCTGCTGCAGCACAGGGAGTTCAGCACAACATGCAAGATCATTTCAAAGAACATCCACATCTGGCCTGGCTGTGCTGAGCTATGTTCTGCCGTGGTACAATGTTACTGATAACCAAGTCAGCTAGTTTAAAGCAAGCTTAGATATTTCTGAATCTTACTAGCATCACAGTAGTTACTGCACTGTAGAAATGTACTTCCTCAGATGTAGTTTTTCCCTTTATTTCCTCAGAGTATGGCAAATTAGGGGCTAGAAAAGCAAAATTGCATTAGCAGAAGAAATTACAGATGGGAACCTAGGTCAGTGGTTTCCAGAGCCACTTTCCTATGAGAATTTTTATTTGCAATTTTTTCCATTATACATGTTAGGAACATCTCTATTGTTCCCTGAGGAAATAAACTTTGAAAAGAGCCTGGCAAACTGATAAGTGCTGCAGAGCTTTTGAAACAGTTGCAACATCTTCCATCTTGGCTTGTTTTCTTCTCCCAGCTGATTTTTTGAGATGGCTGTTCTAAGTAGCATCAGGATGCCCTTGTATTCTCTGTTGGCAACAAGACCAAAAAAAGAAAAAAAAGGGTATGAGTATAAGCAGCCCCCTGTCTTCTCCAGTTATTTTTTGATTAATACAAAAACAGTAAATGTAACAGCATCTTCCTTAGAGCACGGTACAATGAAAAAATAAATGCAGTTCCCTGGGGAATTATTAGCATTATCTTCACCAGATAAAAAATGGAGATAAGACAGCAGGAGATTTTGGTTAACAATTACAGACTGGACTGCAATACTGTTGAGTAGCAATATCTGTAATGGTGCATTTACGAAGAAAACCTGGATTCTTATGGTCTGAAAGTCCTTTACAGCAGATGTCCATTTACCACAATTAGGCTCCCCTCCAGAGCCTCACAAGAAAAAAAGCTTTCCCAAAGAGTGCTTGACTGTATCAACAGTGAGCAAGGCATTGGTAAGCTTTCTGACAGCATTCCTACTGCTTCAAGCTATTCAGAACACAGAAACCAGAACCACAAGAGGCAGGGTGCAGATGAGGAGTCCTAACCAAAGGGAAAGGTCAAGGAGATCCCAAATTTCATAGTTTTTACACTGCGTGACAGAAATAATTCTGTCCACTGAGGCTTCACAACCATCAGGTCTTTCCTGACATCTGTTGCCAAAGCAAGTCTTCCTCCTACAAATATCTGGTAAGAGAGTACGTGGTGGCCTCTAAGTTAATGATTTATTCTGTCAGCACTGAGGCGCCTAACTCCTTTTGTGGACTTACCCCCAGAGGATTTGCCCCATGAGTCAGAGGCAGGAATTCCTGGTTTATAATGCAGTGTTTATTTCAGAGTATCACCTTGTTTTTCATATCCTGACTGCCTGAAATGCCCCCCTAATTTTAAATGGACACATCCTTCATCCTCATTTCCCGTCTGGAGCTATTGTGCCATGTTACCATGCACACTTAAACATATGCCGGGTCCCCCTTCAGAGCTGCCTATCTTGTGCTGGCACTGTGAAGCAGTTTCTTTACAAAATGCATTGGGAATAGCTTGAGTGAGATGAGAAAGTAACTGAAAACAATTTACTGCAAATAGATTTAAATTGTACAGGTTTCTATCTCAGAGGGTACGTTCTCAGGCTGTACAAATAGGTGGTTAAAAGTACGTTATGTTCTGACTGGGGCTGCCAGTCCTCATATACTCCTAGGACAGAATCAAACAAACAAACAAACACACAAACATCTAAGACACAATAGGGGAGGAGGAGATATGAAGTCAGAATGTACCAGTGAGGTAAATCTGACACAATACCAATTAGTATTTGGCGAAGTGGCTATCTCATTGTTAAGATATTTCCTTCAATATGTTTTCAGAAACTGGGACCGTTAAATAACTCAGAAAGATTGCCAGCTCTGATTTCAGGAAGGAAACCTCCTCCCAGTTCCTCTTTAAGTAATTCATTTCTTTTGCAAATACTTCCTATGGATGGCATTTAAGATACAAATTCTTGAAACAGAGGAGAAAGAGGGAAGTAACCCCCACCCCAAAAACTTTGGTCTCATTTCTAAATGTCCTAGAAGTCCAAGACATTCAGGTTCAAGTTACCCCGAGCTTCAAAACCGGTGAGAACCTGTACTGCAATTCAGCCTTCACATAGTTCAAATAAAGCAGACTGAAGTGATTGCTTCTATCCTGTATCACCTTTCTTGACATAATACAGCCACTTGCAATGACTCTGTAACACAACACATAGTAAGCAGTGCTAACTGCAATGTGAGCTGAAAGCAAAGTTGATGAAATTCTATGCTACGTTATATTTATTTTGACAGAAACACATAGGGACGAAGGGATGGGGGCAAGACCAGCACTTATTAAAATGATTTTCTTCATCCTCTTTTTTCCACAGCATTGTCTGTGACTACCGGAAGACCAGTGCAGAACTGAGTAAGCTAACAGAGTTTATCAGAGGAGTGGAAGCCACACTGTTGACTTTAGAGTGAGAAGGACAGCAGGATCTGATGTTGAGTCTGCACCCTAATTACTGAAGAAAAACACTGCATGTCCTCCTGTCTCTGAAAGCACAGCTCGTAGCAAAACACTGCTGCCTGTTGTGCCTTTTGTGACCCTTCTGGAATACTATTACTGCTTAGAGAGAGTCAAATTCCGCAAGTTTTTTGACATGTCACTGTAATTAAGCAATTCATCTGACATTTCAGAAGCGATTAAGATGCCAGCTGACCAGGCTAGTGCCTGAAGGCCTCCCTTCTCTCACAAATGAGAGCAAAGCAAAAGCAACTTCACCTCATCCAAATACTTCATTTGGCTGTGAAGAGGTAGAACAGCTGGGGAGGAAGTTTAAGCCACTTGATCTCTTTATGAGGAGCATTTTCCTTTTCATGAGTAGGACCAACGATTCCTCATTTGGACCAAACCTCAGAATTATGTATTAAGTTAAAATGAGCTACAAAGGAGAGCAGTCGCAATAAAATAATGCTATAAAGGCCCTTAGTAGCTTCCTGCCTCTTTTCTACTCATCTGTGCTGCCTGGAAACTCCACAAAGAAATACGTCTATCCAATCCTACAGTAGGTGATTCAGCTGGAGAATTAAAAGGCTGGTGGGATCTGTTTTTTGCCATGTCTTCTAAAACATTATTATATCAAAAAAGAAGTTACACATTAAGTATAGAGCAGTATCAAAAAAAGGGACATTTTCAAGGCTTGCATTGAGGAAGGCTGTTTCTGGGAAAACTCGCATAAGATGTAGAAGCTGAATTTTCTAGGGGGTGTTTCTGAAAAGAAGATTGATTTTACAGAGAATTTGAGTTTATTGCTCTCCTGCTGTTAAAAGGAGTTTGTGCAGACAACACAGAGAAAGCACTGCCCTCAGCTGACACTTTTTTCCCTTGAATCTAATGTTACTTCACAGATTGCCCAGTTTAGCAAGTTTTAATAGCCCAATTAAAATTGAAGTGATATAAGTGGGTAGTCAGCACATTTTCCCTAAAGCAGACTCATACTTTTGTGGAGGGATTTTTTTTTTTCACTCAGATTTGGCCACAGGAACAGAAACCACAAAATACTTGTAAAACTTCAGCCTTTTCTCCAACATTCTTTACAAATGCTCCTCCCTGAGCTGACACCAGATATCTGTCACAGCCACTTGACTATTTTTCCTGCTGTGTAGGACTGGAACAAACTTTCTTCTGTGTAACTCCCCAAGGAATGCGTGGTATAACCCAGAGGAGTGCTCAGCCTGATCTATTTTTAGAAAATTGAGAGCAAAGAATAAAAAGAAACCTTTAAACTAAGAGAGACAATGATCCTATAAACCCAACTGACCTGTTAACATACGTCTGTTTACTGTAACACAACCTGTGACCTCCAGCACTCTGCCAGCGTCTGTAAATAATACAATGGGTTGCTCTTATATCCCACGGGGAGGTGAGCACTGATGGAGCCTTTCAAAACTCAAATGGATGCCGTAAGCTGACGTAGACTGTGCTATTGTGATTCTTATTTATGAGTTTCTCTCTTTCTTTTTTTGCTTTTTAAATTCCAAAGCCACAAAGTGGATGGCAGAATAAAAACATGCCTGCCTGGTTGGAGGTTGGATTAGACAGCTTACCTAACATTCAAGAAAGTTCTCTTGAAATGTATGTCTCTGCATCAGGTTTCTTGAACGCTGAGGAACAACTCATACAAGGCATTTATCCTTTTTTTTTTTTTTTAATATATTGTTTTTCCCTGGTTTCCACACACAGCCTGACCAGTATGAGTATTTCTGAAGGGATTGCTATCCTGTAGAGGTCCTGACCAACAAATAAACAATTAAAACATATGCTTGAACACTATCTCTCTAGATACACAATAATTTCATTCCAACTTTCCCTATCTGTAATGTCTTACATAAAAATGCATACTTACGGAATGCCTGTTTTCCACAGAATCTACAAAACAAAACACAGTGTATAAATTACAAAGTGGTACATTGTGGAGTGATCAGTTCTGTGTTTCAGCAGATAGGCTGCTCTGTGTAACAGCTTCTTTTGTTGGCCTTGCAATGATGCAGAACTGTTACCTTCAACTAAGGTTCAAACTCTGGCTCTAGAAAATATTTGAGCTCTAGCTCATTCAAGTACATGGTTAGGACCAGACATCTCAAAACCATGTCCATCAGTATGTCTGACAGCTTTCTTGACAGTGGCTTAGAGCAGAAGTTTCTTCTGAGAGCACAAGCTGTTACTGGACAAAAAAGTTTTCCTTTCAGAGGCAAGTTCTCATGAGCACTGTATTTCCTCTTCCAGCTCCTTGCCAGGAAAATACTACATTGCAGAAACCTGATATAGGAAACAATTTTCAGAGCCAAATAAGATCACACAAAGATGCCTGAAATTTTGTTAGTAAAAAGCTGCTTATTTCCAATGAAAACTTGGGAGCCAGTGGGCTCTTTACATTTAGGATAGTAAACTTTAAAATTAGATTTTACATTTACTTTTTAGAGCAGATTCAGCTATTCAGAAGTTTCAGACAATGCCTTCAAATACTAGAACATGAACATTTTCCTGTCCTCTGGAAGTAAAACAATTGAGAGACATGAGGAAAATAAGTCCTTTTTCAGAGAAGGAATTTGAGTCTTACTGGACTCTTTTGTATGGTTTGTTAAAATATTGCTCATCTTACAAAAGCAGATGCTCGGTCTTGAAGGTTGTTTTCTTGGAAAGTGTACAAAATTCAGCAGGGAGAAGTTGTGTTCAAAGTAAAGGGTTTGAGCTAGGACTCTGGGTTAATATTTTCAGTACTTTTTCTATTGACATGGAATAGTCTCTTAATCTGTGCTTTTGAGTAAACATTTTTAAAATAGCAAATAATATAATCAATCCTCCTACAGGCAGAACACTTGTTTAAAGTTTGAGAATTGTTCTGGAATGATTAAACAAGGACTGCAAGCAGACCTTTCTAAAGGTCTTCTAGAAACTCCTTTGGCAGCCAGCACAAGGAATGAAGTAACTGAATAAAGGCAAATCTAACTTTGCAAATTAAAATACTCATTTCTCTTTCTGTCTCCTTTATGATTACATTCACATAAATTTGTGTGCAGTTAGGCTCATGCTGTTTCTACAATCAGCACTTTTATTTCATTAGGACTATAATTTGTCTTCACTGAAAACAGCACTGTGAACACGGCGTGCAGTTAGGCTGCAAAAATGCAAAAAATGCAGAGAAACAGATTATTGCTTTAACTGCACACTGTCAATTTTCTTCAAAACAATTCTATCTACAATGTTCAGACTAACAAAAGTCCTAGAAGCTCAGGTGTCTGCAGCACATGAATTTAATTGCAGTATAAAACCCATCCCTACATTTTCAGTTGGTTTAATCAGAAACAAAAACTTACGTGAGAAACACAAGTTTTTTTGTTCTTTCAGCCAAAGTGAACAAAAATGCTAATGATTTATGAAGCAAGGTATTAACGAGTTGCAGTTTAGGCCTCTGTGACAATGCATTGTGCCTGCAGGAAGGAGGAAATGAGGAATTTTGTGTAAATTCCAAACATCAAACAACGGGATGTTTGCTACTCCAAAGCTACCAGGTCACAATAACAGATATCTCGTCCTGTAACCTGTCACCTAGACTCAAAATAGTGTGGTTTTCTAGCTAAGGACCATATCTCTACCAGGAGAACATCACACGTCCTTTGGAAGTGCTCCTAGAGCGCCATGCGACTTCTACAAGGTGCTGATCAGGTATGTCAGTGCACATTCTCTAGAAGGGATATAATGTTCATGTTGATTCTTTTCTACACCAATCCTTTCGCAATGTTATTTTTTCATTCCTGTTAAAAATACAAAGAGCATTTTACTTGAACCAATCTGATCTGACTGTGATGAAAGAACAAAGTTCTTCCCCTACCTGTCTTCCCCTACTGCCAAAAACAGGAAAATAGAGATCAGCTGCATCCCATGCGGACAAACTGGTCAATTTTCCATAGCAGGACAAACAAGGAGTTGTATATTTGTTAACAGAACCAGAAATAAACAAGCTGAAGATCCAGTTCTGGTGACATCCAAAACATTCCCAAGTACAGGTGCTTTTATGGATTTCTGATGGATTTAAGTTCTTGCTACTTTTTGTTTATAGATTTTAAAATTCAAATAACACATTCTTAGAAGGGGCATTCTAATGGCAGAACTTTAAGAGACTGTCATCCCCCATCTGCTCCCCTTTATTGCTAAATGCTATGGAAAAGAGATGATAGCTCTAAGCCGTTGCAATTTACAGACTATCTCAAGCCCACGTCCAACACTGTCAAGAGTTAAGATGCTACAATATAAACAGAAGAAGCTGAATAACAATCACATGCTACATTCTGCCAAGTCTTTCACTGGAGCATTAACTTCTAACACAGAACCTTGGCAGGCAGTTTGGGAATAGATCTTACACAGAAGCATGTGCACAATTGTGCTTTGCTTTTTAGGTTCAAGTAAGGTCAGAAGCTCCCTGCAAATTTTTGTCTTACTGAAACCATCTGGCTTTGCCTAATGTTTGGCTGAAGGTGCAGTTAGCACTTGGCTCTGAAATCAATGTCTCAGATGGAGGCTTTGGTCTAGAACATGTCTTGAAACCTAAAGAAACACAGTTTTATTTTGGAGAAAGGAAACACTACTTGCACAATCTCAGACTGCATGCAACCAGCAGATGCTCATAATGTCTGACTTTTGAATAACCACCATGAATCCTCTCACCCATGGGGTTTTCTCTATGCTGGAAAAGGCATTCAGTGGGAACTTCTAGCTGAACAGAGAGGTATTATGCTGGCGCCTCAGTAGCAGGAAAGAATTTTAGCAGATTTCCTGATTGCTGGAACTGATTTCTAATAGCTTGTTCCAAAGCACTCTGTGCAATGGAAATTTCTCATGTCTCTCCACTGGGATACAGTTATTTTTTCACTGTACTTTGTTAGTGGCAATAGGATTCTTAGAATTTCCTGTCTTGACACTGCAGTTGCATATAAGTGATCAATTCTTTCATCCAGATTTAGCAACATAAAGGTAGAGTCTGCATTTTGTTCACTAGGCTTCCACTTTCCTGATGAGAAGCTATGAACAGAGAGCAGTTATCTTGCAATAAGCTACTGAGAGTTCTGTGATCCACATGCATGAAGATCAGTGCACAGACTATCAGTGGCTTTTGTGAGCTTTGGATCTGACGTAGAGCAAAGGCAGAGTTCACTGACAGAGCAAGAACATTATTAATTGAGAAGAGATCTGTGAAAAAGGGTGAGCCCGTCTTCTCAGCAAGGTGCTGAGAACTGTGCTGCCCCAAGAACTGGGATCAATGCTAAGGGAAGGGGAAAGCTGAGAGAAAGAATCAGCACAGAACGGCCTGGACTTCCTGCCCCTACTGTCTCTTGGGAAGATGAAAGGTGTGATGAATGTAAATCATGCATCTAAAGAGCCTCCACCCTCCCAGCCGAGCTGAGTGTCTGACACATCCTGTCCCCTCCTTCAGGAACAGCATCAGCTGCCAGCCTGCTCCGCTGGGACTCAGCACAGGCAAAGCAGGCAGCAGGGCCACAGTCATTTTATCACTCTCAGCAGTCTGTTGACTTAGACAACTGTCTGTTTTGCTTATGTCTCAGACAATCTCTGTTCTGAACAAAAGGCAACGGCTCCGGGACTGGGCTGGATATTCCCCAGACTCCCAATATGCTTTGACCTCCTCACAGGGCAACCAGAGAAAGCAGCATTTTAAGGAAATTGGCTTATCCTGATAGATGCAAAGGACTCTTAGGCCAAAGTGCTACTGACCTGACTAGAACTAATTGTGAGCATTCACCACATTGCCATTTGGATATAGGATTTGATTTAAAACTGAGGCTTGAAGCTTTTTGTATTTACTGTAAAATACTAAATATGCAGCCTATTGCTCTAGAAAAAGTTCTACTTAAACCAGCCTTTCACCAACAGTTCCAAGACAACTTCATCTGTCTGAGTTGCTTCCAAAGACAAAACTACTATGAAAAGCATCCTCCCTACACCTCTCGTTATTTCAAAGGAAATCTAGCATTCACTTAAGGAAACTGAAGTTCCTTTACCCACAACACAGCTCTTTGACTTTCAGTCAAAATACACCTGACTAGGCTTTAATGTTACAAAAACTTGCTTTTCTTACTACTGTTACTGAGTTTAAGTACAGTTAACCCTACACAGATCTTTGATTTTGAATATGTATTTGATAGTTTGTTTCTGAGACTCATGTCCATTTTTCAAGTAGCATCACCTCATGTCTGGCACGCAGAATGAGGAAAGCAGAGCAGCAGATAGGATAGGAAGTATTACCACTGTATGATTCAGACACTGGAATGATAGTAACAGGAGATAACAGTCGATACTGGAAAAACAAAAAGAAAAAGAATAATGGCAAATGCTCAACACATCACAAAAGGCTTGGTGTTTGGGAAAGGTCAGATGGCGCACTATGGATTTAGGATAGGGACAAGCAATAGCTGTGGAACTCAAAATAAAAGAGAAGCTGGTTACTGACATGGCATCTGCCTTACAGGGGACAGCAGAGAGCACAGCCAGACAAATGAAGTGAAAAAATATTTTGGCTCAGTCAGAGAAAATTGCATCAGACATAACAACTACTGATCCTTCAGCTTCCTCTCTAGTGGACACGATATCTGAAAGGCACAGGCAACTCCTTGAAAAGACTGAATTGCTTTTGAAACACTCCATTCTGTTTTAATGACCCAAAACTACACAAGTAACCTACAAACTATAATAAAAACACATTTGTAGGTCTTAGATGTTATGCTGTCAAACAGCGTAGCTGACACCAACTCCCCAATTCATGTCATTTCCCCAGAGGTCAAGTTTGTCTGAACCATTAACTTCCTGAAGCAGACTGCACTGCCAGGCATTTGCCCAGAAACCTCCAAGAATAACTGAGACTAGTGAAGGTTATAAAGGCAAGCCACCCTCTGCAACCATTAGTAATAGTATCTTTCAGAATTAGCCATTAATATACTTGTATTAACACATCAAAATACTTGTGAAAATTCATTTCCTCCACAGCATTTTTACTTTGCTATTTTGCAATCAAATTTGATCAAAAATTAAAATAAATGTTACCTTTCAGCAGGCTGTAACAAAGCTACTGCACAGCCATGTGATGCACTGCTTATCTATTTCAAACACTTTTCCTGTGCATCAGTCAGGAAAAACAGACGTGATTAAAACAATAAACTGTTACTACGTTTCCAAGAATAACTGAAACTGTAGAACGTGGTGCATAAAAGAGCAGGTGGAGAGCAAAATTAAGGGGTGTTTGCTTGCTATTTGGCTAGTTTAGACCAGTCTTCCAATCAGATCTCATTTTACTGCAGTTCCCACCTTACAGCAGATACAGTTGTTATTAAGTGCTTTGAATTGCAGCTGTGCTGTACCATCTATTGAGTTAACACAGCAACTCATAAAACATCCTTTCAGTATAAAACATCTTGTTTTGTCAAAAATAGGGATGGTGAAGACATGATACTCAGCTTCACACTTGAGCAGAAAGCAATGGAGAGGTGATGCAGTCAGCTCCTGCAGCTCATTCCAAGCCCGACCTACACTCAATGGAAAAGTCTCCAGAGCATTAGTGAACCTGGGCCTGAAATCATAATGCTGCCAGACAATCCTGCATTAAGTGTCCAAGCCTGTTCTTTGGTGCAAAGGATTATCTGCTTTCCACTGGAAAAAAATAAATTACTAGACCTTTGAGGCTCAGCACCAAGCCAGGAGTTTGGGATTCTGAAATCCAGTTCCCAGTGTTGTCACTATCTGAGTGCACTGCCTTAAACAAGTGAACTAATCTCGCTGTTTATTCAGCTGTAAAACGAAGATAAAATTGACTTAAAAGGCATCACAAGGGAAAACCCAGTAATGTTTTGTAAACTACTTGGAGACCCTCAAGTGAAAAGTTCCCTAGAAACATAATACTGTGTTGGAGGAGGGTGGTAAATGCCTTATAAAATAGAGACACAGCAAACAAAACCAGAAAGATCGACATTTAAACGTGGCACACAGCAAAACCAGTCAATAATATGGATGGGAAGAAAAAGTGAACAGTTCACAGCGCTAAGATATGTAAATCTTGACAAAGAGAAAAAAATCTTTTCTGACTTATTTTTGGACAAACTATTAAGAATTAGTTTTCACTAATTGCCTCTGAATTCATTGCTGCCAGAACATTTATAGATAACAATTGATAGGATGCCCGTCTGTAATACAACGCCTGAAATCTTTGCCACAGTAAATAAGAGACGGGCAGAGGGGCTAGCAGATACAACCTGAGACATTTTTTATCATGCTTAAAGCATTTGCTGTTGGAGAGGCATTTGAATCACAACACAAGATCCCAATTCCTTGCAGGGTAAGTTCAGCTCCACACTCTGACATGAGCCAAATCACTCAGTTAACACAGTGTTAATGGGCTGATGAAGCAGATGTTACAAATATCAATCTTACTGCATTGAGTATCATTGGTTTATATGAAAACATAATGTGTCACACAGTTTATCAACACCTGTGATTCCTTAGTTGCTATTTGAGGTGTGCCAGTGTGATTTGGATCAGACTTTACAGCATTTCTCTCAAAACTACACAGTCACAAATTTAACCCTAATCTCTACACAAACACTTCCTTTATGTGTTTAATTTTTCACTAGCTTACTTACCATTATTAGCTTTTCTGATTTCACTATAAACTGTTTCAGTCCCCTTCTGTACAGGAGCTGGAAAATGTATTGGCACAGAATCAATTTCTTTTCTTTTTTATGTTTGCCTTATGAAAAGCTCCTTAAACAAACAGAACACACTGTTTTACCTTCAGAGGAAGCAGTTACATAAGCAGAAATTAACCTTGTGGATTCTGCACAAAATCCCCCTCCCCCAAAAGCCTATCAAGTTCTGAGAAGGAAATGTATTTCTCTCTATATATAAAATAATAAATATGACCTTACCTTTTAAATATTAACACTCTAATAATCTTTTCAAATTAGAAATTATTTAAATTTTGCAGAAACATCTAACATCAGAGAAGAGTTTCTCTAGATCATTTAGAAGGCTTCTTCTATTTGTTAGAAGGATGTAGGGATCCTAGACCTGAAGAGGTCTCTAATTCGAAGACTAACTGCAGCCCCATTTGGTAAATGACTTGATTACATCTTACAGTCACAATAACAATTTAAATTGCTGCTCTTTGTGAAAGATCTCAGAAGAATTTCACAATCAGAGAGATTTGTGAGAGAATTGAGATCAGCAGATTTCACAGCGCACGGCCTCTATTTGGGTCCTAACCAGAAAGCATCTCCTTTCAGTTCCTCAGTGAGGCACAACTCTCCCATTACTGAACTGAGATCAGGAGTGAAGGCTGAGAAAACCTGGGAAATGACAGAATATAACAAATGCAGACAGAAGTTGAATGCCCCTAAGGACATCACTGGGATTTAAATGTAATGTTAGCCTTGGCCATCCATTTTTCAGGGTGCTGGGTTTACAAAAAGCTAAACTTCTACTTTTGTATAAGCTGGAAAGCAGAAAGCTCTTCCTTTTTCTCCTACTCAACAAATCAAATGTGATACCAAATAGCATAACTGTGGACAGTTACCCCAGTGAGGAAAGACCTTGGCCAAAGGCTTAAAAGCTGAAGAAGTCAGTTTCTCTACAGCCAGTATAAACACTGTTCTGGCAACTAGGAAATTAGAACAATTTCCTTGATTTCTTGCATGGTTCTAAAGTGAATAATGAAGCAAAATGCTCTTGAACGATGAATACAGAAAATGACTTTCATTGGTTTATATCAAGTCCCATGCAGGTAGGGCCTACAAGCTTGCTGTTTGAGGATCTCAAGGCACTTTAAGAACATTGATTAATTTGGGTTGAACTAAGTCTCTTGGTAAACCTCTGAATTTCACCAATATCACTTCCAATGTCTCTGCATCATCACTAAAACAAAAAGTTAGGTTTTCCTATTTGAAGCAAAATAAATAGATACAATGGCTGATCCTTGTTTTCAGGAAACTGGAAAGAGAAAGCAAATTTCTGGATACCAAATAACGTACATTAGCTATAGAAACATTTAAAGAATTCAGACATACTGATCCGCAGACAGACTAAGAATCAGAACAGCCACTGTTCTGCATTGTTCTGAAGAACCTCAGTGTTTCTGGCACCACATTCTAATTTTCTGAAGCTAAACTAATTTTTGTTAATTCTATTAAGTGTCCTTTAAATGCTGGGACCTACTGCAACAGAATTGAGCTGGAAAATGACTATTAATTTCAACAATAGTAGGAGTAGGCACTTTACCAAGTGCAAAATCACAGCTTTCACACTTGCTGCTTTGGCATGAACTTCCTTTGCAAAATAGTCTGGAGATCGTGAAGTGCATATCAGATGCTTCTGGACAATTGTTACATTATCAATACAATTTCCAATATAGCAAGAAGAAATCTTTTCAGAATTTTAATGCAAGTTAGCTCCTTTTGTTTGGAACATACTTTTTTCAGCAGACTACAATCCTAAACCTTATCCTGTTGTCTCTGTGGAAGACGTGGCAGGAGGTATTTCCTCAGCTTTCTTCTTTTTTTTTTAATCCATTTCATTAAATTTTTATATAATGCCACTGCCCATTTTGTTTTCTTTGCTAATCTTCCAGAAGTTGTCTCAACACTGAAATTATGTGCTGGGAGAAATGACTTGCATCATTTGACATTTTGTTCCCACCCTACAGATGACTAACCAACTACAAAAGAAAAAAAAAAGAAGGAACATGTTGTTACCCATGGTTAGTAGTTTCCCCCTCCTTACTTTATGGATATTTCCTGACCATGTTTTAGCACTGGCTTTGTGTTTGCTCATGTTAATAACAAAAGATCTGAATCATTTTGCCTATTTTTATATATTTTTTTTAAATACAACAATGCTGCGGTCCATCCCATAGTCTCCAAAAGCATTCATTTTCAATTTAATCATTCTTAAGAATTCTTTAAATATCAAATTAACAATCAGTTCCAACTGCCCCAAAGAACAGCTAGCCTGTGTAGCTCCAGCTACATGTTCCATATCTGAGGAAGCCTTTCACCTCCACTTTAGAAAGCAGGCATTAGGTTATTCCTACATGGAAATTTCAAAGCAAAGCAGTGAAACTGCATCCACCAAGTTTACCGCCATCATTACCATTGTAATAAGCACTGCTTTTTGTTCATGGCAGAACCACTGTCCACACCAAGCTCCTGATTTGTTAAAAATTATTTCATAAATGATCAGCTACTACAGACAAGGCTGTAAAAAGAGGGTGAAGCCACTGCCTTAAAACACTGCATTCCTTTACTGTCAAGGACAAAATGTGCATCCTTCTACAATTCTGTAAACTTGTTCTGAGATGGTGTTCAGTTATCCCAAGTGGCCCAAAGGCTATGGCCATGGCCAACATACTGCTGTATTTACTGCAGTATTCTTCACAACGAACAAAATATGATTCTACTGCTCCTATGATCAGTATTGCTATTTGCAACAGGGGCAGAAAGAAAAAATACATAGGAATTTTCATTTAAACTGTCGTGTGGTAGCATACCTTTACCATTCTACACCACTATACTGTGCAGTAACCATTCAAATGTTTGGAGCAATGAAGTATTTTAGCAGAAGTCGATTTACACCATACTCAGAATACAGGGAAAACTCTGTGATGAACGACACCAGCATGTCAGAAAATAGAAAATGAACAGGAAAATGGGCTGCTCCAGGAGAGACTTGCTGCCAAGCTCAAACAGTGAGCACTTTGCCCAAATGTCTGTATTCCTAATTAAACAAGTATGCTTTTGGTCTCTGAAATAAGAGATTGTTCCTTCCTACCAGGGAAAAGCAAATTTTCATTTCTTCCTCAGCCTGCTTCTCATCAAGTTAAAGCAAAGTGTAAATGTCTCTTTATTAACCTATCCTGTGGCTAAGCTCAAACAGCCTTCAATAAATTTTGGACTCTTTAATGTGACGACTCACAGTAGGCTGCACTGTTCTCAGAGCCACAGCTCCAGCTGGGAGCCCAGTTCTGCACAGACCTCATGTGAATGGGATGTGCAACTAAATGACAGGAATCCTTGAGGAAGAAGGGTTGCAACAAACAAGAACATGGTTGTCACAGCATCATCTAGATTAAGGAACACTATTGGTACAAAGCTGTCACGCAGAACACAACCTGCTCTTACTTTTACAGATGTCATTGTCAGACCAGTGTCAGGGAGTAGCAACAAACACAGAGTTACTCCCAAAACGTAACAGTAGAGGCCAGACAGCTTATTTACCTCTATGGGGATCAAGCGTTGACACTTCAACTTCAGTGTACTCCACCTCAGCACTCTCAAGGTCAGGTCCTGCCCCAAAAATACCAAGAAGATGTTTCTTTGTAGCACTGCATGCTTCACTTGAGCTGTGGGCCTGATCCTGCTGCCACTGAAATTAATGGACATATCCTCATGGACTTTGATAGGTGCAGGATCAGGCCCTACTTATGGCAGATATGAGTGTAAAGAACTGCAAGCCTTACTCATCCCTAGGGCTGATTTCTATCTGAAAGGCAGTAGACCAAATCAAACCAGGTTTCTGAAACTATGATGTCAGAACTGCACCTCACCTCTTACTTTCCACTTAACACCTTGAAAAGCATCACAACACAAATGGAACAGGAAACTGAGATTTTCTCCTATTCCTGCTGCAGCTAGATGTCTTCTCTCTTCTCTTTCTCTCCCTGCCATTACAATTTCCTCCTTTTTCATGGGCTGCCCCAGAGTGACATTTCCTATTCTCTGTTTTCCTCATGTTTAACTGTTATTTAAGTCCTTCAAGGCCTTCCTTGTCACCACTCATACTCTCAATTTCTGCCTGGCCAATAAGCAATTTCAGCACTTTCCCCCGTGCTGCTGTTTAAGCTCTCCATCTACAATGGCCACACATCCACTGTCTCAAAATGTTCCTCTGCCACAATGCCTACAAAAGGTCTGACAGTGATTAGACAGTTGATTTGCTAAATCTACTGGCTGAGCAGTACTGGCTTGCTGGACACAAAAGAGACAAGAAATAACTGTTTTTTTCTGTTCTCTTTTCCTTGAGATATAGAAGGATTTCTACTGGATTTCTGCAAAGGCTGGGAAGGCCCATTGCAGCAATCCAGACTGGAGTCATGTGGAAATGAAAATTTTTTGGAACAGAAAAATGGCAAAATATCAGAGCCTTCCAGTAGTATGGTGATAGAAGAAGGAAAAAAAAAAAGCCAAACAAACAAACAAAAAGTGTTTAGATGGAATGTTTGAATGACATGAAGACAGCAATGGTTCTGGCGGATCAATACAGCCCTAAGTTCCTACATTTCAACTGTTTGGGGTTTTTTTTGTTTTTTGCTTGTGAGTGTCTCTAGCTCTAATTTACCTTACTCAAGCCACAATGGGCTAAGTTCCACACAATGACCACAAGCTCCTTTCTCTCATTTGATGAAGAAAAGGCTATTGCCACACAAATACAGTAGAGACAGTGTTATTTTTAGAAGCATATGAATAAAAGGCTTCTACATCTGGTGGAGAAATCTGCAATAGCCTGGTTGGTCATTGTCACTTTATGCATAAGGAAAAACAATTATGTTTGGCAAAGAAAAGAGTCTTCTCCACTATCAGAGAAAAAGAGGAGAGACTAGATTTAACAAATGCCAATTGCTGCTGTAAGGAAACACTACAACTTTCAATTATAACATAATTTTAAAATCTATTCTTCAAGTATGAAATTACCTTTATTTTCATCTGTTGATTTCATGTGATTTTCACCATCTTCAATGTAACCTGATCCTAAAATATTCAAGCAAAATTTGAGCCAACAAATATTTGTTCTATCCAATCAAATGAATGAGTTACACAACTGCAATTCCTCTTCTCATTGTGTTTATTTACATGAGAAATTTCACTTTTAGATTCACATGTAAAAGACAGTCATGTAACACAGGTGGGAAAAGTACACCTTTTTAAATGATCAGCTGAAAAATCTCAAGGGCTAACTTTGCTCACAGCAGGCAGGTGCTCTAATTCACCCTGACTGAGACCCTGGAAAGTGACCAGTAATGACAAATTAACATTGCTGTATTGTGGTCAGACTATGGAACCACGCTCCACAACTCAAATTTTCTCACTGAACTCATTTTCTTGCAGCTATGTAAAACGTATCAAAAAGAGAAAATAACTCTCTTTTTGCCATAGCTTTCCATCTGTAGTAGTTGCCTGGTAGATGTGCCTGAGCAGATTTGTAAACCAGTCCTTGTATAAGATTTGCTCATAAAAAGCCATGCAAAGACAAAATGGATAGCAGACACTTAGTAGAATATTATCTTCTGGAATCTCAAGAAACAGTGCCCTGTCCAAACCACAGCCATGCAAGTCCAAAACTTTAAATAAATATTTATTTAGGCCCACAGTCTTACAACAAAATATCCTACCAGAATAGTAGTCTCCATCATTATGCTGTCTTGACAGTTTCTCACTTGTTGAGTTTGTAGCCAAGGCAGATCTGAAAAGCAAACGAATAAAAGCTGATGCAATTATCCAAAGCAGTCAATAAAAACAACACGACGACATGTGAAGATCAGTAATTGTCTATGCTGACTACCATGCTTTCCTAACTATGGAAACAAATGGAAAATTTGCTTCTGTCTTTAAGAAAAGCACAAGCAGACTTTAAGGTCAAAAGTGGACACCCTTGCATTACTCTTCTTTAAGACTTCAAAAATTTTAATTCCATATCTACACGCATTCAAATATATGTCTCCTTGCTGGCCTTTTTCTATTTCTAGACAATTTCCAGACTATTTCCTCATCCTGTTGTTGTGTTAGCAGGTGGTACACAAAGCACAACCATCCATTGTTTGCAGGTGTGTGCTGTAATAAGCCATAAATGTATGGTGGAAGGCCTCCAGCCTTTAAAAACAGAAATACTTCACCATGACCAAAAAGCAAGCTTTCTTACCGAGACATCTCCATGGACGGTCCTTTAGCTTGGCAAAAAGAAAGAATAAAAGCATCTATTAATACATAGCACAAGTAAAACAATTTAAAAATAAAAACAAAAACAAAAACATAGTTATTATCTGCCAAAGTCAGAGCAACTTCTCTCAGCAATCACAGAATGAATTACCTAGTGTCCTACATCCTGTTTATAATACAGCTCACTTAAATGTCTCTTCTGCAGAGAAGTTAAGCTCTCAAATCCAGCATTTCAGCCTGGCTGATTTAAGCTGCCTGGGACATCCAGATACTCCATTTTTCCCTACAAATTTTGCAATGTACTGCATGTCGTAGGATGTTCATTTAAAACTACATTTCTTTACTTTATGAAAGAACAAGATCTGAAAGATTATCTTAACAATAAAAGACAAATGCCTAAGTGAAATTATACTCATGCATGGGGAAAAGAAATTGAATAATTTTATCTTGGCCTTATGAGGACAAGTATGAGGAGAGGTATGACAACTACTCCAGAGCTGGGAGCCCAAGTCAAATCATTGTAGCCCCATAATGGAGCAAAAAAATGGAGCCCCTCAGTTCCCATTTGCCTTTACGCTGCAAGAGTCTCAATTCCAGGTGTGGAACTACATCAGAACTGTGTGATTCTGGTCAATCTCCACAAATATTTGCTCCACTAGTGTCTTTTCAGAATCTTAGTGAGATGTTCTCCCATTCTGCCTAAAATACCTGGAAAACTCAGCACACCTGCAGCTTAATTTGGGCCACCCACATTTTAAAGCGAATGTTTTAGTTTCTAAAATTGTATTTAGACATCTTCTGAAGCCTCATCCCTACAGATTCTTTGCTCCTGAAGCAAAGGCAATGTTTTAGCTGCCATATAGTAATCAACAAAGAAATAGAAGGGAATAATTACCATTTTTCTTCTTACACCAAAACCACCACACAGCAAGAATCACCACTCCTGCGATAGGTATCAGGACAAATGCAGTAATTACTCCTTTCTGCCAAGATGCTAATATGACTGGAAATAAGAAAGGCATGTTTCAGAGAGTAGGTACAGTGACTGGTGATCATTACCAATTTCTGCAGTAAAGGGAGGTCTCATTTTACTATGAATTGGCCATCTTACATTCTAGTGAAGATCTTTAAGGAGAATTGCATGCAAAGATCACAAGTGAGCCTTTCTCTTGTGGCAAACAAGTCTACAACAGCAGGTTGATTTTGCTTGCATATAACACCTTTGGCTTTTGTTAAGCTTTTGGATGTAGGTAAGACAATCTCTGTTTATAAATGGTCCTTCTGTTTAACTTCTATCAGTGGTGGATCAAGACAGACAGAAACATTTGGTAACCTCCACATACCTAATAACTTTTCAGATAACACAAGCTTTGCCTGCCATGATGGCAGAATGCACAGCTTATCACAAAGTTTAACTTACCATTGATGGTTATCGGATGGCTTTTCGCACTCACATTAGCTCGATTAGAAGCAATGCAGTAATACGTCCCCGTGTCCTGCCTGCTCATCTCTTTCTTCTGCCATATGACTCTGTCTGCATGTTCACTTCTTTCAAATAAAAGAACGTCACGATCAGTTTTTCTAAAAATCCTGAAGAGGATTGGCCAAGATCCTTCTTTCACAGAGCAGAGAAAAGCAGTCTCACTGCCATCTTCCACTTCCCCATAAGGAACACTGCCCAAGCTGATGTTCCTGATTGGTACTACGAAGGAAGGCACAGATGAACCAAATATCAGTGCTATTAGAAATGAAATATTGTGTTGTAGGTATTCTTTCTTTAATGTCATTTTACTTAGCTAAAACAGAGATTGAAAGCACAATATTAATCTTTCTCTGCCAGAACACATCCTGTAGAAAATACTTGTATACAGCCAGAGAGGCCATCATAAAGAAAAGAAGCAGGCACAGGAGGAAACTACATCCATTCTCACAGAAGTCAATCAGCCTTTTTTCTTGAATTCCAGATTCCCATCGGGCCCCAAACTAGAAATGATTTAATTTGCAGAAATTACACAGCAGTTTGATGCTGTAAAAAATTATAGCTCCGTTTTTGTAGCAGTGCTTTTATAGTTATGCCAAATTACACTGTTTTATACTAACAGTATGAGATATTTCTCGTAACTTTTAGTATACAACAGCGAACACTAGCAGATCAAGTTCTTCAAAAGCATCTTTAGAATTTAAACCTTACTGGACAAATACCTTCACCATTTTATATTGAATCTTCTCTCTAGTGTTAGCAAAGCATATCCTAGCAGTCTTGATGAACGTGAGATGCATTCCCAGCTCTTTAGTCTAAGCAGACGTAAATACTGGAATTGGAGATTTTACTGGAGAACAGAGAGCATGCCCTGCAACTGTGCAGTGATCCAACTGACATGGAAGAGATGCAACAATGCAGGATGCATCTGTTCTACAGATCAACATCAAAAACCACATTTCTTCAGTAAACTCAGAGAGAATCCACCTGTTAACCTCCAGTTTTTCCTCTTTAATACCAAAACACTACAGTTTGCATTACAGCTGTAACACAAAACTGAAAACGTATTTATAGCACCAGGATCTGAATCAGGAACTACCATGTGAAGTCTTACTACATCTGCTCTGACAGCACCAAAAAAAATGCATAGAAAGAGTACAATGGTTAAAATTCTACTAAAACAAGACACTCTACCCTCTTAATGATTGGCAAAAACTCTCTATATCACACACACTTCTGATTTAAGAGTTATCATATCAGTCTCCTGTAGCCCACTGCAGAACTGTTTTCTGCATAAAGCTTTTTCACATTTATCTTTTTCTTTCCCATATTTCAAATATCCTAGTGCCCCATTCAGCAGTGCAGTTCTGCTCTCTCACTCTTAACTGCTGCAAGTCAGTGAAATCACTGTACAGTAAGTTGAGCACAAAGGTAACTCCCAGGTAGAGCAGTCTTTGCTCGCACACTGTACCTCCTATTTGCAGATATGGCATAATTACAGGCTGACTTTCAGACCTATTAAGCAACTGCAGCTCCTGGTGCAAGATTAATAAATCATTTATGCTTTACCAATAAGACTAGTTGTATAATAAGATTTCAAGTCAGATTCATTCATTTATTTAAACTCAGCTGTAGTTAATTCAGAATATTACCAGGATTTTTATATTAGTGACGAGTAGCCTGTGATACAGATCTCCAAGTAGTTTCAATTCAAATGATTTATAAACATTTTGCATCCATTTTGCTTGGTCTGTAATATGCTGCTTCAAAGAATCAAAAGATGGCATTAGGCAAGAAAAACTGAACAGACTTACCTATTACTGTGATGTTGAGAATCTTGCTAGTTTTCATACCACTGGAGTGATGATTTCTAGCACCACATTTGTATTGTCCTTTATCATTTTGTTTAATATCTTCGTCCAAGAAAAGAGCACATGTGTTATTAGTTACTATTTCTTTCTTAGCTTTATTTCCCTTGTAGAATGTGAATGTTATTGGTGGTGTTCCCATCATTAAACAACAGGTTAACTTCAGAGGTCTCCCCAGAACCACTTCTGGTAAACCACTGAAAACAGAAATACTTGGCATGGAAACTGGAGCTAAAATGGGAAAGAAAGAAAAAAAAATATTGCCAATTACATTGATGCTGACAGTTTCAGATCAAACTGTTGAGTGAAATTGCAGAATACTTTAAGCTCCAGCAAATGGTAATGAATGAGATTTTGTTTGGCATCCAGCAGAATCAAGAGAACAGGATAAAAGGGAAGACATGTTAGCCCGAACTCCTAGGGCCCACCCTGTAGAAGTCTGACTTGGTCAGCACAGCTCAAACTTCTCTACAGCTAAAGAATGCAAGCATGCCTCACAGAAACAAGCATTCAAAAACTGACAAATACCCTCTTAGTTCATGAATTAGAAACTGGTTTGTAAACAGATGAGCTTACAAATAAGTTTGAGTGATTTTCTTCCCCCAGCACTAGGTTCTAATGTTTGTATCAACTCACCATAAACTTGTATCATTACAGGCTTGCTCTCCTTGACTATTCTGTTCACTTCAGCTTTGCAGATATACGATCCAGTATCATTCACATTAGCTCTCGTTGTTAAGTTCCTAGAATTTCTCAACAGGATGTCTCCATTTGAATTCCTCCGTAAAATAGAGAAGCTAGCATTTTGAAAATCTTTAATGCTGCAACTCAAAGTTAATTCTTTATTTTCATCCAGCTTATTCATAGAAGCAGTCAATACTGGCTTGGGGAATAACTCTGAAAATTAAAAAGAGAATCAGTTTGTTCAAATATAACATAAAAGAACATGACTGCGTATCCCAAAGTACACAGAACGAAGGATAAAGTAGAAGTTTACTATCAGGGAAAAAACAAACAAAACAAAACATCATGCTTTTGTAATATAATAGTATTTTCAAGGAAAACAGAAATGTAGCAATTACCTGGAGTCCACATCTCCTATGTGTTATTTGAAATTATTAGTAGCAGACAAAAATCAGAAGCCCAAACGTAAACAGCCTTTTAATTTGGAAAACTTACTTTTGAATCTGGACGTTACTTTTGCAAGCTACCAAATTTAAATATTGTTCCACTGAGTAAAATCTAAGATGAACAGAAGAGTTACCTGCCACAACAACATTCCGTGTGGCAATTTTAGACGCTTTCCCTTCCTCCACCTTACAGAGGTATTCACCGCTGTCCTCCAGAGTAGCTACTGCAGAATATTTCAGAGTTGTCTGATCTCGTACGCTGCTCAGTATTGTTTTATTCCTCAGAAGTATGATTTCAATGTCATGCATTTTGGCTACTACAGTCGAGCACTCAAATTGTATTTCTTTTCCTTCTGTAATGTTACTTGAGGGCTTGATGCGCAGAGTTGGCTTTATAAATGGTTCTGCAAGAGAGCATACATAAAATCACAATCCAACTTTTTAATTATGGAAAGCAAAGATATTTAAAAAGAAAAACTCAGAAACTTACCCTTGACTGTTATAAGTGTTCTGTTGCTGGGTTCTGAGGTTTCAAATTCAAATTTTACACTTCTCTTACCCAAACAGTCAAATTGCAAAATATTATCCCCTTCTTCAATGGGAAATTCTATAACAGAAAAATTCCTCTGTAGTTCATATTTAAGTTTTTCTTTAGGCTTTGAATTCATCTTCATCTTCCGGAAAATGAAATGCAATGGAGGCACTTCTTCTGGCAGCTCACAGCGTAACTTCACGACTTCACCCTCAAATACTTCTTTTTTCTCAGCAATCAGAATTGGTTTGGTCATTCCTTAGAGAAGAAAACAAGGCAAGAAATAGATCAGTGCATAATCCTAAATCAAACTCTGTCTTTAATGACTGCAGCAGCAATTTATGTTAGCGGGCAAAAGAAAATGGCTTGAAAGAACTCGGCTGGGGAATTTTTTAAAGCTGCACACCTGTGAACATTGGTGGTTCCCGTTTGCATAAGAGATAAAGAAACAAGATGGATATAACACTGGCTATAAAAATAGCCTCCATCTGACTCCAGATTTGGTGATGGTTATCACAAGGTGAAAATCTCTATTTCCAGCTTTTCCAGCAAGCTAGCCTCCCCTGTTATTGTGTTTATGATCTGTAGGAACAAGCGTTCACAAATAACACTTTCTAGTCTAGGAGGTACAGCATGGGATGGTGATTCTGAAGGCACAAATTCCACTCCTGACTAATGCTGATCTGCCAGGAAACCTTGGGATAGAGATTTCATTTCTGTGCCTCAACATGAGGACCAAGTATGAAACTCTTGTAAAGCCCCACGACGACTACAGATTAAAAGTACTTTGCAAGATATCCTATTTAGCACTATTATTATTTACTCCCAGAGGCTGTTATCATTTTGTACCTTAGAAAACTGCCATGTTTGAAGGAATATTCACCTGTTACCCAAACATGTAGGGAATCACTGTATTTTATCTTTCCATCTGCTTCCACAGCACATTGGTAGTCTCCTGTATGTGAAGATCTAGCCATGGGTACTTCATATCGTGCGTCTCCTTTGCCTGATACATTCATGAATACAAGCTTGCCATCCTTAAAAATTGTAATATTATGCTGCAAGTTGAAATCGGTACTTTTGCTAATATCAGCACGGCATATAATTGACATAGGAGCTCCATTCTTCACTTTGACAGATGGCTGAACCTTGATGTGAACTGCATTGAAGGTAAAAACTTGATGGAAAACAAAAAAAAGTTATAGTTATTTTCAAATCATCCAACATAATACTGTCGTCTCAAGCTGCTACAATTCAATCAGTAAAATTAATTCAATGTATTCCAGCAGTATATGTTATAATTTTTGTAATCAGGTCTACAGATGTTAACAGTGGTAGCAGCATTTCCTTCCACTGCACAGAGGTACATGAAGCCTCTACTGACCATCACAGTTCACAATGTTCATTTCCTCAGTCTTTTCCTTGTGGGACATAATGAATTAATGATTTGGCCAGGCCTGCTAAATTCTTTAAAAGACACTGAGAATATTGGGATAGACTTGCAGCTATTTCTTGGCTTTCCTTATTTCTCATGGTTTGTTGTCTCCAACTGCAATTGCTAAGAGATCTGAACAAAATTTTGCATGTATCCTTGTTTGAGCAAATGAAATAATACAGTCTAAGGCAGCTTAGAGCTGTATGAAACCCCAAGACAGCCCATCCCTAAGCATATAACTGGAATCCTTGGATTTATTCCAGTATTTTTTAGTTTGAAAGTAAGGTCACATTATTCAACAAATTCCATTTAAACGCACTGCACAGACTTGGGGTAATCTTAAACCTCTAGTTTAGATTAGTTTACTGGAATATAATAGAAGATATCTGGATTCAGGATCTGCAAGCAAATACGTACGTGCCTGACTTGACACTATGGGCTGTCCTTAACATCACAGTCATTAAGTAATCTCAACAGAGAATCATAGGCAGAAGTACTGTCTCCATTTAATTTAGAATTTAAACTTGTCATCTTTGAAAAAAATATATACTGAATACAGCATATTTTGATTACAAACAAACATCAAAATAAAACAACAACCCCCCCCCGGCACACACACACAAAATCCACAATAGCTAATTCACTTAAGAAACTATAAATACATCACAACAAAATTTTATGACTATTAGAATCACAGTATAATTAATATTTTTATTCACACAGTTGGATTAGGAAATACAGACAAAGAATTAAGAGTTACTTTATTTTCCCTTCCCTTAGAACGTACAGCTATGGATATATCTACTTTGTGCATGGTTTGCTTTAGAAATTAACTGCTTCCTGCATCTGAAGAAGTCCCTACCATGCCCAGTCACCAGGTACTCATGAATGGACTGCACGACAACCAGGAGCAAACATTTCTCTACAGCAATGGGAAAAAGGAAGGATGCAGAGGGTACGTGCTGCATTTCTTTCAGGATGCATGCTCTGTACTCTGCTCAGATTCGCTCATGGGATATTTTGCAAGAAAGAGCAAAAGAGAGTGACCATAATTCATATTCTATTTATTATTTTTAATCCTACCTCCTTCCTTGTAGGAATGAAAGAGCTTAAAAAACCAAACATGCTAGTAATTAATTCTATTCTACGCCTCAGTCAAACAAATTGCTCTAGGAAAATTTCAACATATTTATTAAATATGATCAGTCTATATGTCTTTTAAACACTTTGCTAGGAAGGACCACCAAGTGGTATCTTTTACATGGGCAAATTTTGTAGAGCTGTAGGACAGCAAACCACACAAACTCTCATGTGCACACTAATAACTGAGAATTAAATTAAATTAAAAATTTAAAAAAAAAATTACTTCATTTAAATATGTACATGAGAAAATATATTTACCTACCTCTTTCCTGAGTGCAAATTTCTGAACCTGGAAAAAAAGTAAAAAAAAAATGTTCTTTTTAGTTCACGGATTGAGAAACAGCAACAGGAAACTATATCAAATCACACCACCACACCAAAGCCACAGACAAGTCAGAAGAACAGGTACACATCCAGATACTCAGTTATCAAACTTACACTGCAAGAAAATCACCAGAAGAGCAAGATACATCTCGTTCCTGGAGAACAGACACTTATTTCCAAAATAAAGCAATATTCATCATCCGAGGTGATGCCACCAGATTCCCAAATCAGATTTGCTTTATTTTGCTCTATGGTAATAGATAAAAATTTGCCATTAAAAATTGTAAGTTTTTGTAAATCTTCAGCAGAAACTGGCCAGGTCAAGTGATCGTTCCCATTACTGGAAATGGCAAACAATGAGAATCTATCTGCTGCTCACAGGCAGATTACGGCTCAGGAAGTGACTGGACTTTTCCTGAGGGCGCTACCAAATGCATTCGCTTTGTTTAATTTCTTAAGGTGTATTAAAAAAAAAAATAACAAGGAGTTCCAGGGACATTTATCCTGTAGTTCCTGTCCATAGGGGTATTTTTAAGTCACAATTAACCATTTAGGAATACAAATTACATTCACTATTTGACTTTAGCAGACGTTCAGCAAACATTTCTCTTCACCCCGACTCTTGCAGAGAATACATGTACAGCTATTCATTTTTCTCCTTTCTCTTCACACCCAGGTCTGCCACCTCTGCTGTTTTAATGTGGAGTTCACAACAAATTCAAATCAGCTCATAATCCACAGCTACTGTTGGATTAGATTAGAATACTGACAGATGAGCCTCTTCTACTACTGTCAAACATCAGAAACACAAACAGGCACAGGCTGTTACTTTGTGTCGTTGGGACAGTGCAAAACACAGTTAGAAACGCTGAACCCCAGAAGAAAAGAACGGGCTGAACTTTCATTCTTTCAGTTCCCTGCAGAGATGTGAAGCAGCACTGGCACGAAAAAAAAAAATAAGAAAAAAAAAAGCAGAAATTAAACTGTGACCTCAGGAAAATATTCTACTTCAGCATTTTGCTCTCATTTTCTGTTGGTGTCGACGTCCGCCTGAGATACAGCAAGGAGCTGGTGTAAAATTCAGAACATCTGAATTATTGACCTTCTTAACAAAATAGTCTTTTTCTGATTACAGGGAAAGCCTAAGGAAAGTAAAAAGCCTGAAGACAAGTGCATCAATAGGCTGACTTGTGCCACAGAAGACTACTTGTGAAGGCAACTGGAATTTAATAATTATCCACAAACTCACAACCATGGCCAGTTTGTTGATGTTCAGATGGTGAAAGGGTGGGTGAACTGGGCGGAACGAGGACTGCAAGAAGAGTGCAGAGATCTGCCCTGTCCTTATCTCTGCTCTACCCTTCTGTGTTGGTACCATGTATGTGCTTTTAATCTTAAATAATCTGGCACTGCAGAAATGGCAGATTTAAGCACTGATTTAATTTTTCCAAATAATATTTATTTTATAACTCTAAAGAAATTCATTGTTCAGCACCTTTCAGTTATTCATCAGCCAATACACAGCTATTACAGGGCTATTTCGCAAGGAGGGAGGAATGCAGAGTGGCACAGCATTCATAGCAGTTAATGACTAAGAAGTAAGCTGGATAACTAGCAGTAGTATTTGTTCTGCTTACTCCAGGCTGTTTGAAATACACTGCCAACAAAGACTGGTGGTTTGGCTACTTCCCAAAAATGGTCTCCAGAGCCAGGTAAAGGAAAGGAGGAGGAGGACACAGAGCAGATGGAGAACAAAAGTTTGATAAATTTTGCTATTAATAACAAAAAAAATAAAAAGGAAAAAAAAAAAAGGAAAAAAAAAAGGAAGGAAGGAGATTTCCCCCTTGCTCTGTAAAAGAATTCAGCATGACATAGAAAGCTTAGTAAAACCATAGCACTCTTTCCCACCAGGGGACAAAGCCACAAAGGGGGAAAGAGAAATGGGTGGGAGCCAGTGTTTGTCAGAGTGATCCAACATGACTGAGCTCAGAAGCAGGCCAGTCTCAGACTGAAGCTGAAAGATCAGCTTTTAGGATCAGCAGTACAGCTTAACGATGCACAAATCCAAGGCTGTTCAGACGCCACAAATCAAGGATGTTCAGAAGACCTCTCAGTGTAATTAGACAGTCACATTCTTAATAAAACCTCAGCATTACCCTGGAGAGAAAAATCTAGCAGCTATTGGCCAAAATCTGAGAGGTAAGCTCAACTGCAGAAATTTAACACAAAACATTACGGAACTTGAGAGAAAAACATTCCAAAGGGGGAAGAAGAGCTTAAGACCATCTCCCATTGTCAAACTGGAGATCATGTGGACATAAAGTATATAAACTTACATGTAGCTGTGCTCTGTACACTGTAATCTCTCAGGACATGCTCTTCTGAAAGAAGTAAGAACAGAAAATTATTCAAGTATGCACAACTTACAGAACTCTTTTCAGTCCCTTATTGTATTTGTGGGAAAAGAGGGACTGATAAAAAAAATGTAACACTTTCTGAATCAGACTGAAGAATTGCACACAGTTCCTTCGACAACTGGTGATTTTTATTAATTTAATCTAAAGGCCAGTAAATCAAACCCTTAAGTATTAAAGCTGTGCTTATCTGTGAATTCCTAATAGCTGTTTCTGCTGGCTGGGACCTTTGCTATTTGGTTAAATGTATCAATTCCTAAAAAGCTCTGACACCTGAGCAGAGCTTTGCCTAAAATCCAAGTCAAAACCTATTTATTTAAGGATGAAACGCCGAATAAAAGCACAACACTGTGGGACCATTGAAGCTTGTTCCACATAATTTCAGCACGCTGAATCTACTTCAAAAGCAATGAATTGCTACAGAAGTGCATCACCAAATGTCTGAGATCCAAACCCATCTTTACTGACGTCAACACAAACTTCCAGTAACCAAATCAATAGTAGAAAAAGTAGCTCTGATTTCTAATTGCTGTTCCTGACACCGTGGTTCCTTACAGCTGTGAACTATTTCACTCTATTAACACTTCCTGTCTCAACATGCTCAGAATTAAGGGAATTACAGTGAATGTCACTGTTCTCACACATCTAGTCAGCTCCCTGGGGAACTAGGAACAAATTGATTTTGTTCTGCATATATTTTTAGGGTATATTGTCTTCTCTTGAGCATGAGACATTTGTATCATTTGTCTTTTAATACTTTTAAAGTCTCCTTACATCTCCCAAGAGAAGAATAAATAATATTAAAAATCGTGGATGTGGATATCTACGAAGAATGTTAAAGAAAGTGACTTCTTTTCAGAAATCTAGAAATTCTGTAGTTTATTTTAAAATTGTGTAGCTGTAAATCTGTGCTTCTCAGCCCATTACATTTCATAACAGTGCCATCTACTGGGTGAGGCCCAGAAACTAAATCAAAGTACATTTTGTCTCCCTCCATATTTTTGCAATTAAACCACTGTTTCCCTCTGAAGCTTTTCCCTTAATTACTGATATCCAACACCTTCTCCAAAGGGCAATATAAAGATATATGGAAAAGTAATTGCAGGAACCAGAAAGCTGGTAGTGAGGGAATACTGCTGAAGATTTCACATTGCAATGTTTCTTTTAAACACAACAGTATTAACCTATTATTACTATTTGGATCAATTCTTCCTAACCAACCTGGTGTCATATTGAAAAGAAACCTAGCAATCCAAGTCTTGATTGCATTTCATGTAGCACACGCTGCCACGTGCTTTGGAAATTCATTCAGGAGAAAAAAAAAAAGATATTCCTTCTTCCAGAGATGTGAGTTTCACTTGTTTATCTACAGTCCCTGGTAACACCTCCCCAGGATTCTCTTTTCCAGCAGCATGCATATGGTATATGTATGTATGCATATGGTGATTCCTAGCAAAGCCCTCTGCAGACATCTACAGTACCAGAAGCTCTTCCAGAGTGGAGAACCTCTCAGGATGAGAAACTACAACTGAGAACAACATTTATAATTCCACTGAAAGATGCAGATTTCCCTGGAAACCTACAATAATACTGATACAGCATGAAGACTGCACAGCCTTCATACATAATGTTATATTATTTTTGTTCTCAAGTAAAAGTAATCACATTATTTTATTTTTTTTTTACTGGAAGCCTGTTTATTATTAACATAACCTAATCATTTCCATTTAGAACTTCATCTGAAGTCTCCTTTTCTAACCAACACATCATTACTGCCCCTAGTGTTATCCTAGCAATCACAGCTTGGCTTTTACACAAACCTCATCAGTAAGGCCCAGCCACCACGTCCTGTCACAGTGCTTCAAAGATCTGACGTAAAAAGTGACTGCATTTGCACTCTGCAAGGTGATTACAGGAGCTGAAAAGGAAACGTGTTTAGGGAGATGAAACAGGTAAGCACAGGGATCGGATAGTTAAATGGAAGGAAGTTCTTTCCCTTCCTCTTACATGTATAGTTGCAATGATTGGCATATGCCAAAAGAAATATGTTTGCTCCCATTTCAAGTCCTAAACCCAAATTTTAAGAGAAAATAAAACAAAACTCGTGAGGACACAGATGCACTGAACTATGGGATAAATTCCAGATGCCCTGACTGTATTTGGTGAGGGAAGCAACCAATCTCTCAGATGAAGGCTGTACATGGGATGCCCCAGAGACACCCAAACTTCTTTCTTTGAAAGGGCACGGACAGATTGTCAATAACTGCTTTCCAATACAGACACACACCAAATGAAACTCCTCCTTTGGAAAAAAAGAGCAAAACCAAACTATTTCAGTCTGGAAAACACATCCCAAGTGCTGGGAGCTGTGCAAGGCAGCTGCCCACTGCCTCACCCACACACCCCCTGCCCCCAAGAGAGAAGCATGCAGCACCACACTGCCTCCTGCACACCTCTCCTTCTCCACCACCCTCCTGCGACTGTTTTAAGGGCTGTGCTGCTGTTCTGGGATGAAGAACAGTTTGCCGCAACAGGAAAATGCACAAATGCTCCCAGTTCCTCTCTCGACATCTGCATTTCTACACATGCTTCCTGCCAGCTGCAAAATAAATATTTGCCTTGTGGTTAATTGTCATCATTTCCACATAAGCAATGCAAGCAGGGAGGAAGATTGACTTAAAGGAAATTAAATTTTTTTTTTGAAAAAGAAGAAGAAGAAGGAAGTTGTGAGGAAATTTTTCAGTGTTGCAGCACAGCAGGCTCATTGCCTCCAGAGATGGGAGAATCGATGAGAAATAAGACCAGACACACCACAGCACTTTAAGACGTTAGCTGCATTTCTAGTTTCTTTTTCACATGGGCAGGGCCTGGAGCTCTTCCAAAGGCATTGCCTATACATATACATGGACAGCATTACTGCTGTATACACCAGGAACAGAGAACAGCAGAGCAACTGAGCACTGCTCTGCTGAATGTAAGCTCTGACCTGGAGATCTTAATAATTCAGAACTGCCTATGAGTTTATAACTAATATTTCCTAATGTCAGATTCTCAGTTCTGACCACTGGGTCTCAAGCCCAAAAGGATATCAAAGAAAGAAGAATCAAAGGACAGACTCATGGAGAGGTAGAAACAATGGCTTTTTCCACCCATACTAATAGTACTGACCAAAACAAAACACTAGTTTATGCTATGGAACATTAGCTAAAGATTTACTGTGTCCAGAGGCACAGGATGATGAATTGTGAACACCTACTTGCTGAAAGTTTAAAGTAGAGCTTTGTATTAGTGATTAGATGATCAAATTAATCATCAATCTGTTGTGCAGTGATATTAACCTCAAGTTTGTGATGAGATCTGTGCCTTTTAGTGTGAGATCTTACTTCCTCATAGCTTAGTATTTTAAATTTGGTCAAAATGTTTTCTTAATGGGCTGGTTCTCCAGGAATATTTCTTATTACCTTAAAACTCCCATGAATTAAGTACTATTTTTTTTGTCCTTTTTTTTTTTTAATATGGGAGCACTGATAAAAAATAGAAACCACATCCTCCCTTAGTCTCAGTCATATGCTACCAGAAGATCTCTTGCATTCTCTCTAGCAAATGTGTGACTGTGAGATATGAATTGGTGATCTCCTTCTTCTGTAAGAACAATACTAAAAAAAATTACAATTATTTTTCTACTACATGGAAGCACAGTTCTATTACACAGCTCTCAAACATGAAAAAGTTGATTACGTTAGTTACATCTAAGAACAACTCTACATTAACATCCAGTTATATTCCAAACCGCTCTTCCTTTCTCTTTTCTTCTTTTTCTTCTGTGCACAACTCTAAGATGACCATCATAGGCTGAACATGAATCTTCATGCAAATATCAACAGCAAAGATCAGTGCTATTTCCATATTTAGGACTTCCTCAACTGCTAGAGCCACTCCTCTAAGATCCCTTTAGTGCAACTCCAACAGTTACCTTGGACCAGCTTCATTTTGGAAAAAAAAAATGTTTCTTTTCACACTTCTGCTGTTTTCTTACCGTAAGCCAAGGACACCCTTCACACATATTACAAATATTTCTAAATAAGAACCACCATTTCCTGTCTTAAAGGTTTCTCCTCTTCTTCCAGCTCAAATCTCTCAACAGATTCAGAATGCGACTGCAGACTGCAGAGGTAGGCTCTTTTTATTTTCAGTTTTGGGACATGGGCTGAAATCAACAAAAAATGGGGAAGGTATTTGAAGTGACAAGAGCCTTCATGTAAGACTAAATCTTTTGCCCCTGGCTGCACTGAGATGCTTTGCAAGCTTCTATACGAAGCTAACTTCATCTTTACTAATGTACATTTCTATGTACATTCAAAATTGCTTGAAGATATCAAGATGTCTTTCTCCCTCCAAAAGAGTTGGAATTTATCTTACACTGATTTATTACCAATTTATATGAAAAGACGAGGCAAGTTATTCTTAGATATGCATTAGTGTTATCTCATAAAAGCAGAACAAGTTGATACAAAATCAAAGCTCCAATTGCTTCTATTGAAAAGTCAAAAGTTCAGACACCATATGTGAGATTAACTCAGCCTGTTTACACATGGTCACAGACAAAATACTGTTTTCACTTTTAGGTGCACATGCTACCTCTTTACTAGCTTATAAAACTACTTTCTCCTACAATCAACACCTTGTAATATTTCTCTTTTATTCTATAACTATTTTAAATGTTGCTGTAGTTCAAAAGTTTTTCTTTGGTTCATCTAAATGCATCTGTTGGCTTTGTGTGCGTGTGGCTCTCTTGTATATGAAAGCATGCATTGTTCATCAAGTGTTTGGAGTTCCACATTGATAATGAAAAACACAAAGTTGTGGTGGAAGTAGGAAGCGTAGGAAAAAAAAATGAACATCTATTTTAATAGAATTAAGTATAGCCTAAACATCAGCATGCTTTGGGAATAACCTGGGGGTTTCGTGCAATGACAGGTGAACTCACACACAAGTTTCTTCTTTCCAGAGATCCTTTCCAACCCCAAGCTCACACCTCTTCATGGTACTTTGGAAGTAGTGATGAACCAGAACGTAAGCCTCTCTTGTCACTCAGACTCTGGATCTCCTCCTGTCAGATATACACTATTTAAACACAGTCAGAAGGTGTCTGCTTTAAATAAGACAGACTTGACTCCAGCTTTGTTTAACTTAACTATCAATTCTGCCAGCGATGTGGGTGAATACAAGTGCAAAGCTGAGAATGAAATCTCCAATGGTGAAAAATACAGCAGAAGTCTCAACTTCACACTTAAAGGTATGTCTTGCTGTATTAATTTTCAGCACATTTTATTTTACTGGATACAAGGAAGATATCTTTCACAAGAAAGGTGGTGAGGCATTGGAACGGGTTGCCCAGAGAATGCCCCATCATTGGAAATGTTAAAAGCCAGGTTGGATGGGGCTTTGGCAAACCTGGTCTAGTAAAACCATCCCTCCTTAGTGATGGAGCTGAACTTCTGTGAACTGCTATCATTCCCTCAGGAGTCAGCAGTGTTGTTCTGGTATGCCCCACTGAATACTTCATCCGTTATAGGCATCTCTTTTTCTCTAATGTTGCTGCTAAATTCAGAGTCTTGCTTTGGAATTTGTCCTGTAATCAGCACTGAAATCTTTTCAGGTTCTTTTTGTTGCTATTGTTTTTTACAGAGCCAGTTTCCAAACCGGTGCTGAGCTCACCCAATTCTCAAGCAAAGGAAGGTCAAAACGTGACCTTGTCTTGTCTCTCAGAGAAAGGCTCTCTCCCTATCACATACACATTCTTCAAAGATAGACAGAGCATCCAAGCCCCGGTGAAGATGCAGAAGAGGGAAGCAGCAGTGATTTCCGTACTTATCAAATCCTCTAGTGACTTTGGAATGTATAAATGCAAAGCTGAAAATCGCCTTCGCAATAATACAAAATACAGCAACAGTTTCAATTTCACATTAGCAGGTATGCACGTAGCACACAGTGTACTATTGCCAATAAGCAGCCAAGGACAGAATACAGTACAAATGCAGTTATTTAGCCAGAAACGTTATTCCTGCAATGTAATGCTCAAATTGTAATTATTTCAATAGTAATTCTAAAAATTGAGTTACTTTTAAATTAATGCAAAAGACAATAACATGCAGCCTAGATAGTAACAGTAGAAGTGACTCTGAGGATGAGTGTAAAGGACTCACTTTTAGAAGAGATCCCTGGTCCACTCCGCTCTGCCTTGGGGCAATAACAGTTTCCCTTTTCTCTCTGATCTCTATGAAAGAGAGGGTCATTGACAGCAGCAGCCTCCCCTCCTTCAGCTGTGGTGGTTGTGTGCAATTTGCACTCTGAGTAGTTCTGTTAACCACAGCTAAACCAAAAGCTGAAAGAAATGCAAGGTTGTGATTTTAGCTGGCAGAAAAGACTTTGAATACAAAATAACATTTCCTTACATAATCACCTTTTTTTTTTTTTTTTTTTTTTCCTTCCAGAGGAGAGAAGCAATTCTCAACCCCTGATCATTTCCCTTGGACTGACCTTACTACTGTTAGCAATAGGACTTGCTCTGGCAATTCCATTTTTCATAATCCCTTCATATAAAGCAAGTGAGTTATTTGAACATGTTTCATTTTCTGGAGGGGCTGGTTTATGTCTTCAGTATATTGTAGTGTGCAAACATGTTACAAACTATGGTCTTGGCATTTTAGGAAGTTGTTAACTCTCCTTTTAACCAGCCTGCTGTAAAGACATTCAGTGTAAGACTTCTACCAACATTTTCAATGGCAGACATAAAATGAGGGAAGCAAAGAAATAGCTGAAACAAGACAAATACTGAAAAGAGATGGATGTTCTTTGTTCTTTGTAAAGAAAGTCTATTAAAAATGCCTCTGTTAAGGAAAGATGTTGTTTTCGTGATCAATAAATATTCAAAAATAAAATGGAACTGCTAAACCACCTCTGAGACAAATTGATACATGCACAAGGTTGGCTTTTGTTTTGTTTTTTGCAGAAAAATTTACACCTCCTCGGTTCTCAACTGGCCGTACTTCAACAGAGAAAGTAGAAGAGGCAGAAGACTCCGTCACATACGCAGAGATTGGCAAGTTCACGTCACTCTCCACATAGCCACAAAACTGAAATATGCAGGAGTTTGTACAAAGTGCAAGAATGCTCTTGTGCTGTGCACAGCTAGCATGGACCAATTCCTTTGCACACTGCAGAAACAGCAGAAGGGAACACCTGCTAAGTGAGCTATTAGTACTCCTACTGACCATGCCATGGCAGACACAACTCAGCATCCACCTATTGGGCAATCTGCCATGCAGCCAAAACCACAACTGCTTAAATGCACTGAAGTTCCATAAATAAAATGGAGAACTGCATTTGGTAACTTACAGTGAGGATAGAACAGCCATTACAGAGGAAAAGAAAACTAGAATAAGTAAACCTGAGGTGCAGTGGCCATTAATTAAGAACTGAAAACAGGCTACAAGCAAGCTGCAGCAAAACAAAACGTAGCTCCTGCAATCTGTTCAAAGTTCAGTCATTTGTAACTGAGTTAACCACTGTTCATCTTTAATCCAGAGCCAGTTCAACCAGAAGAAGAATATGTCAACCTCTCTGTTATAAGAAGAGATGAACAAGGTAAAAACCTTATTTTGTAGTGGTGGAATATCTGATGTGCACAACTGTGTTTGGGGTGAGGGGGAAGATTAGGGTTGGAACAGCAGAGAGTAAGGTGAATAGCAGCAGTTACATATTGAAACTGCTAACTTACCATGGGAAATATAAGAGTATAACTTCATCTAAGCTAAAGGGGGAAATATTCCACAGCTTAATTTTGGAACCATACAGGAGATGTTATTAGCAACCAAGTTGCTGATGGTGTGTTAATTCTTCTGCTGTGTCTTTACTAAAAAAAAAAAAATAAATATCAACATGAATTATTTTACTCTTTTCACAGAGAACAGAGCATGTGCTACAATCTATACAAAGGTCCTCATCAGAGATGGAGCACAAGGTAACATGGCCTGTGTGATTAACTAACTCTATTACACATTTATAAAGAATCTTTCAGTTTTCACATATTTATAAGTACCACCACATCTGCTCAGTGATGATGTTTAGATACTGATTACCTGGCCAAAATTTACTTAACAGATCACATAGTTGGTTGTCTACTACTAAGAAAAATCCTTAAGTAATACCATGGTTATAAAACAAAACATCTAACAGGTGGATTGCAATTACAAAGAACAAATAGCAATCCTGTTAAATAAACAAGAGTTTCTTGTCATTTTTTATTTTTAATGGCCAAAAGCACAGTGGAGTCACTGTCAGGACAAGAGCGAATCTCCTGTGCATTTAACCATTATTCCTGAAATAAGAACTGGATTGTATAAGAGCACAAATTAATCAAAAACTCTTTAGGCATTACTAGAAGTTATTTCAACTTTGTTGTCCTCCCAGGCTAGAAGATCCATATCTGACTTTTCTATCTGCTGTTACCCAGTGGTAACCATAGCAGTTTCTCAGTTCTCAGAGTGAAGTAAAACCAAAGAGAGAGAGTAAAACTGAAGACAAGAAAGACAATATGGTTAGCCCTGCTGCAGAGGGACAAGTCTGTCTCTCTCTTCTTTTCCAGGTAGCCTGGAAGACATTGATTTGACAGAAAGGTGATACATTATTAAGTTTTAGCAGAACTCTTTGCAAAATGGCTAAATCTGTGACCATTGAAATCATTTCAGGCACAGACACTTACAAAAGTTACTTTTATTAGATATATTTAAGTTTATACATTTTTAGCCGATGCGATATACTTGGTTAAAAAGTCTTTCAACCTAGAAATGTGCATCATTTCCTTCATGGTAGTGTCTCTGCTCCTCAGCTGGACCACTCCATTCTCCAGAGTAGAATCACTTATCAAGACCATGAAGAGAACACTCATCTCATCATACCTGCAAAGAAAAGATCACATCCACGACTGCTTCTGATGTATGAAATTGCAGATAAATTACGTATCATAACCTGAATGTATTTATTTTGGCTATGATGCACTAAGCTCAGTGCCAAGACACTCATTTTCTTATGAACATTCCTGACTACATTTCTTTAAATTATTACATTACTTTAAAGCATCAATTGTTATTTAATCACCTATTATAAGAGTATTTTTATAGAAGTGATTATTCTGTTATTTAATAGCCAGACTTTGAAGACTACTGTACATGAACCAATCATTGTATCTGTTTTTCATGCACATTTTCTCTGTGGAAAAGAAATTATTCATCAATATGCTCATGATCGATGGGTACGAGCTCAAAATGTACTGCTGATACACAAATCATGTAGGAAGAGTTCAACTGGAATACTGGTTTTTATTTGCTGAAATAACTCCTGCACATACATCATTTAGGCTTGAGGAACTTTTAAGTTCAGAACTGGGCACAGCGTGCCAGCTGAAGCAGTACTTAAGAATAGAACACAGAACTGGCCCAGATGCAAAAAAAGAGGAAGACAGTTTTGCAAGTTTATGACTCGTCTTAAGAAATTTACTTTCATAGGAGAGTCTCTAACAGAGATCTCACAATTCAAACAACAACCCTGGAAAAAGCGTGGAAGGCTAACGTTTCATTCAATTCTTAAAATGAACAGGCATTGCTCCTTCTAATAAAAATCAATAGAATCTGAGTTTATAGACCATATGCCTTTATTCGTGTGGTTATTGCACTCAATAACTTCTTGCTGAAAAAAGCACATTTTTGCTAGTTCACAGAAAATCACCCTTTACCTTTGTACATTAACTTACTAAAAATGTTTCTCCTTACTTTGTGTAAAGCTGCTCCAGAGATAGCTGTGTGGTTTCAAGATAACCCGGCCACACAGCAATTCTATTTTCTGATAGTTCATTGAACAGCCCTTGACAAACCTGTATTTATTTAAGAAAAAAAGTAAAAAGAACCATTTTGAGAATCTAGAAACAAACTGAACTCTGTTACTTGCAATTTTAGCATTCCTAGTTGGTGTTAATTTACTGGCTGAAGTGATCTCATTGTGTTTAGCTGTTTAGCAATTAAATCTCAATTTTTATTTAAAAAACACATCAGCCTAAGTTTCTTCCCTCCTGTGGCAACTGGCTTAATGACTGACTTAAGGAAAAAAAACAAAAAACCTTAAAGTCTGAAGATAAAATCCATGAGTTAAGATGACTATGAAAGATTAAGAACCCGAGAGGGATTTTGTTATTTATTTTACCTTTTTTTTTTCATGAAACAAATTCAAACTTCCTAACAGTACTAAAGCAGTGTGCTAAAGCAAAGACGGCATCTGCTTCCTCACTGTACTTCTTCAGCCATGACTCACAAGCTCACTGTGGAGGAAGCATTATGAAATATGTGCAAACATGAATCTCAGGATTGAAATAGCAGCACTTTCACCAACATAAACAGTGCCTGACTTTCAGTTGAAAGTCACTTGGGAAGTTAACACTGTATATTAACACGTGTTCTCACAACATACCTGTCGCAGCTCTGTTGTTGGGCCCTTCCCTACATCCAAAGCCACTTTGATAGGTGTTAAACAAGGGTGAAGTTTAAGTACCTAATAATGTCACAAAAAGCAAGAGATTACTGAATATGGCCAGTGTGAACATTGAGACAGAACTACAGAACATAATGCAGTCATTTGAAGATTTTTCATTGAGATGAAGCAGCTTTGCTACTAAAGGTTCTAAACACAAGGAATTTTTCTTACAGCTCAAAATCCTGAACTAGAAAAAAGCAAGCCATATTTCTGATACTCGATATATATGCCAGCTAGGTAATCAGAATGTAAGTTACCATTCTGTTTGAGTCCCAGAAGAGGAGAGATGAAGATTAGTTAGCAGAGCTTTAGTGGGACTAAGGAGATCAAAGAGACAGCCCACTAGGCAGTTACTATCCAGCCTACTGCTTATTCTTAAAGACAAACACCTGTTTGATTAGCAAGCAGTGTGAATGCTAGCACTGTAACTCTAGAAAACCTCAGTGAAAGTAGGATTCATGATGGTCACTGAGGGAAAATGCCTCACTGCTACCTGTAACCCAGCTTTTCTGCTCTTGGAAACCCCCAAAGTCTGCTAGAGGAGACAATTTTCCCCAGCATTTTCTCTCCCTCTCAAAGCAACTACATTCCAATTCCTCCCAATGACACCACTTACATGGCAAAAGCTTACTAATCACTGGAGAGAAGGTATGAAAGGAAAAGTGATCTCTGAATGAGAGAAAAATTGTTTATGTGGGTAAAAAGGACTACAGAAGTAGCCCCGTGAGCCCAGTCTATTGCTAGCACTGAAAACGGTTCTGCCTGCATCCTTTGGGGAAGGGAATAGAAATATGGAAAAAAGAGATGACTGAATTTATTACTTTCTCTATGAATTATTAGGTTTGTACTCAACACAATGCTCTCAGACAACAAAAGCACTTTGCTGCTTGCTTTCACAGGCACATTGATCTCTGTTGACCTAGGATGTGATTTTTGGCATTCAGGCCCAGCACTTAAGCACATCCCTTCCCTCCATCATCCATTCTCCCTTTCACTAGTTACCTTTCTCTGCGAATTTTTCTTTGTTGTCAGAGGATTCTCAGCCAGCTGGAGAGAATCAAAGAGATAAGCTAATGCTCCTTGGTCCAGATTTCCACTCACAGACAGAACATAAGGAAGAACATTCTTCCTTCCATCCCGGCCCTGATGAGGAAAAAAATAAATTACAAAAAGCCACCAACCAACCGTGATGGGGTGGACACCTGAAAGACTGCTGCAGAGGGCCTTTTATTTATTTTAAATGTATAAGGAGGCAGTGAGCTCAAGCACCCTTCATATATTCAGACCTATCTTACAATCAGCTGCATTTTAAAATTACTGGCAACCTTAACATGAAACAGTGACTCAATTAGTTTGTAACAAAGAGAAGAACAATACAGCTCACTGTTACTTTCAAAGAATTATCTCCATGCATAAACAACGCAGCATCACTATTTTATAACATCTGCCAATGAAGGTCTGATAGCAGCATATCAACTATACTGATTTTACCAGAAAAGAAAAAGAAACAGTCAATAAATAATTGGATCAGCAAATAAAACGTTTCTCTCACCTTTATTATAAAAGATTCTCCATACAGTAAGGTAACGCTTACCAGTAATTTTGATCTGTCTCCTGGATACATCTGTAGCAGTTCAGTGTCACCAAGGTTTTTCAATGTTTCTATTGTTTCCTTCCCCCAAGGAAAGTCATAATGCAAATTAAATCCCCGCCTTCCTTCTTCATCCTGGAAGTCACTGCTGCTGAAGTTGGATGGGCCCACTGCAAACTGAAAGTCAAAGATATAAGAGGTGTTCCACTATTGTGAATGCTATATTAACTACAAAAGCCACATCTGTGATGCCTACAGAAGCTTATGGTGCACAGCAATTTTATCATCTTTTTTTTTTTCTTTTCATAAATTGAAACCCAAATCACTTCAATTGTTTCACAATGCTTTTATCTCTAAACCTTTACCTTTCTGCAAGTGTACCACAAACCACTTCATGGCTTTGTCATGATCTTAAGTAATTTTTCGGTTTCTTGGAAGGAATTTATGTATTTCACTTACAAGAATTGGCAACTCATCAAAAAATCTATCAGGGTGCTTATTTCCCCTCTCCGTGAAAAAACAAAGGAGCAGGTCAAGATTGCCCATATTACACCACTGTTACCTTTCTCCACCATTGCAGTCTCTGACGTAACCAATAATCAAGCCACTGTCCTGCAGTTCTGGGAGAGCTAAACCACGTAAGTAACGATGTAGTCCTTTCGCCTATTCTTTAAACAATAGCAAGGTCAGCAAGTTAACTCCTTCAGAAACAACAGGAAAGAAGCAAGAAACGGTTTTCAAGAGTAATCCAAGTTGAAACAACTATGCATACTTGTTTAGGTAGGAAGAGAGATTTATCACTCTTTATTAGTCTACCTTCTAAGCTTTTCGTTGTGTTGCTCACTTCCTGGAATGGAGTGAAAACATACTCCAACTTCAGCAAGGCCACAGGGCAGTCTCTTGTTCACAAGTTCTAAGCAGCTAACATACTGTGCCAAAGCACCTGCCAGAAGACAGACAAGTAATTGCAGCAGCCACAAGGTATTTTATAGTAGGAACGAATACAGTGCATTAGCATATCCACAAGAAGGTAGTAACGATGATTTAAGACCCCATTGCTACATACTGTTTATACTTATAGCATCATATTTTGTGTTCTGTGGACATGAGCTCAGCAGCTCATAGCCCGTACCTGCGGGCACTGTGATTTCAGCATCCTACGCCTTCATCGCAGGGCAAAGCGTAAAGCGCACACCGACGCTGTGCTGCCCGGCTTCCCGAGTACAGATGGCAGCAATGAGACCCTCCCAGCGCGATGCCACAACCGGAGAACGAGTTCCCCTGAAGGCAGCTGCGAACGGCCCGGGCTGCCCGAGCCCTGCGGAGCGCCGCCGTGCCGCCGTTCGTACCGGGCAGGAGGCTCTCACGAAGCGCTCCCGCGCTGCCCAGCGCTTCTTGCAGAGCCGCACCGCCTGGCTCCCGGCCGCAGCCCCCGCTCTGGAGAATTTCGCGCAGGGTTTCCGAGTGCAGCAGCCGCGGAGCGCCCTGAGCCTGCGGGGAGCCGGCGGAGGGACGGCCGTGCACCGGGGAATCCACCGCCAACACCTGCTCCCGGCGGGCCAGCACCGCGTCCCACCACTGTGCCGCCAGGTTGCCCCGCAGCGCCACGCCCAGGGGCCCGAAGCGGAGCTGCGCGCTCCGGGCCCGAAGCTCCGGATCGCCCCGCAAGAAGTGCCGCCTCCGGCACACCTCCAGCAGCAGCTCCTCCTGCCCACTCGCCGCCTCGCCGCCGGCCGCCGCATAGGGCCGTGCCGGAGGCCCAGCCTCCGATTCCCAGGCGGCCAGTGGCCACCGCCTCAGGGGACCCGGGCCGCACATACGGCACCCTTGGCGGCAGCCCAGCGCCATCTTGCCCACCGCCCTCACGGCTGAGGAGGGGAGCGCTGCGAGCACCGCGCACGCGCCACCTGCCGCGCGCGCAGGAAACGGGACCGGCGCGCGGCCCCGCACGAGGCCGAGGGGACATGGCGGATGCGCATGCGCGCCGCCTCGCGGCCTTCGCCCGCTCCGGCTGTGTGGGGCCCCGCCCTGCGGCTGCACTCTGCCTTCACGGAATCACAGAATGGCCCGGGTTGGAAGGGATCTGAAGGATCGCGAATTTTCAACCCCCTGCCACAGGCAGAGCCACCAACTTCCCCATTTCATACCAGCCCAGGGCCCCAACCAGCTTCGCCTTGAACACCTCCAGGGATGCACGGGGCATCCACAGCTCTCTGGGCAGCTGTTCCAGCACCTCACCGCTCATAGTAAAGAACTGCCCTCGCTGCCCCTCACCCACGGGAGGTTACGGTGAGACAGGGGAGCCCCGCGCTCGGCTGTAGTGCCCACCGGGCTCCCCAGAGCAAAGGCTTTGTAAATGAAAAAATCGTAACGCTTAACGCAGATCTCAGAGCGGCTGCACCGCGCTCCTCGTGCCGTGCAGCAATACACGGCATCCCGCCGAGGGTTAACGCTGCAGAGGAAATCAACGTTCCGCAGGACGGCAGCTCTCGGGGAGCAGCCAGCAGCTCGGCCGCGCTGCAGCAGTGGAAAATTCCACACGCGCTTAATCACAGCTTTGTACCGCTGCCAGAGGGCGGAGCCGAACGAGCAGATAGCGCTGCGAGGCGGCGGCAGCGAAGGGCGCGCGGATGTTACGGTTCGGCGAGGCGGCAGCAGCGCGGCTTGAATGCAGCCAGGCCCACGGGGCTGAGCGGGGAGCAGCGTTAGTAGGGCAGAGGAGAAGAACGCCATTTAGAGCCTGCTAGCCCGAGCCAGGGCTGGTTTCACTCATTGCAAAGCCCCAAGTCCGTTTCTGTTACTGAGAACGAGGAAAGCTTTAAGTGCAAATGCTGAGGAACTGTGCCTTTAACAGCAAAAATAAACCCCCTCGGACATTCAGGCTTAGTAACTCACACTCAGGAGCAGGATGAAAGTTAGGAAGGGACAGGGTTGCATTATTCCACTTCTATCAGAGTACACAGAGGTGCACAAGGAATCTCCATCCTTAAAAATCCGTACTGTCAGTACACCTCAGGACTACATTACACTGTGCCTACGAGCCAGCTGGGCTGCATATTAACGAAGGTTTGGTGCTACTCCCTGTCAGGAGGGTGGGGGGGAAGAAAATTTACAGCACAGTTCAGAGTACTACAAAGCGACAGAATTTCATAGGAAAAAAAGAATATTAAGAATGGATTACACTGTAGTTACTAATAGTATAAGTTGAGGCTTGGGAGAACAAATTACAATAGCAAAGCAAGCTGAGGAAAACAGAACTGAAGTCCAAGAGGCTTGAAATCAGTGACTCAGATTCAAAATAACCTGGACAAAATCTTACTTGGATTCTTAAAGCAGTATAGTTAAACATTGTTGCATTTAAAAACTGGTTATTGGTAAGAGCGGGAACTGAAGATGAGCGTTAAATTTCAGGCTACTGTTCTTGAAAGCATTTAGTAACAACCCCAGAATCAAGTGCTCTTGCTTGACAGCAGCTTTGCTCCCAATGAAGGAAGCGCTTCAGAACATTCCTTTGCTGAGCACAGAGGTGCTAGCTGTGTGAAATAGCTGTGCAGTGAATGTACAAATGCTGGAAAAAAAATGCATACATGCGTTCACTTCCCTCCTCCCACTTCCGCAAAGAAATCACTGCTCAATACGAGTTTAAGTATAATTTGAAGGTTTAATACTAAAGATCTTCCCATTTCTCTGAAGCTCATAGTAAGCCTGCATGCTAACTCACAAGGCCTGACAGCTGTAGACACATTACACTCAAGCCTAGTCTGCACATATGCAACAGTTATGGTGCTGCAAAAAAGCTTCCTACACTTGTAGCAGAAGCTCATTAGCAACACCACTTCAGCAGAGCTTTGGTTAGCAAGATTTTCAGCTATACCATTACTCCAATGAATCTTTACCAAAATAATAATAAAAAAAAAACAAACTGGCCCTATGCTAACCAGACAAGGAAGAAGACCATTTCCAACTGCTATTTAGACACCAGCTTTTGTTTTCTTCCCCACCAAATAGAGCCTGCCATGCTAAGCAATCTAGCCCAATCAAGGCAAGGCTGTTTTTTTTAATATAAGCTTAAATGTTTAATCAGACACAGTTGAGAAACCTTTCTAGAATATAAAAACATTTGACATTCCATTAGTGTAAAGTTGTGCACATGTTGAGAAAATTGCCATCTGAAAGAAAATTCGGTCTTCAAATATCTTTATTGGAAGGCCATGCACTGCCTTCTGTTACTGTATTTCAAATCACTGTACATTTACTTTGAAAACACTGTCTGCATTTTCTAGTACAAAAAACTAAAAATTGTTTCAGGAATGTAGAGAAATATTCAACTTAAATAGCGAAAAAGTGCACCATAATTACTGCTGCACTGCAGTCATTTCTGCGTTTCCCATTTCTTTAAATAACTATCCTGTTCTGAGATAACACACAATATAAAGAGCAATTATGAAAAACTGAGACATTTAAATACACTAAGTTATTGAGAATAACTCGCTGGCATTGGGTAACCTATCATAGGAGCAGCACCAGTGGCAGGATATGCATACTGCTGTTGGTTCATGCCATTGTGCATATTTGCAATGTTACTTCCATACTGCTGATCATAGCCATTCTGGTAAGCTCCTGCAGGGTTACCAGCCCTGAAGCCAGCTTGCATGCCTGCAGCTGCAAAGCCATTTCCAAAAGGAGTTCCATTACTGAAACTCTGGGTACTGTAGGCCCCATTTTGAGCTTTGGCTCCAAAGTCTCTCTTCCCTAGTGCACCATAAGTTCTCTCAAAGTTCTCCCTCTCTCTAAAGCTACTAAATCCACCCCTTTTGCCCGCAGAGTATCTGTCACGTCGGTCACCTCGGGAACGACCTATTAAAGAGACAAGACAGTTAGACATAGTTAGATGTAAGAGTGATAAAGACTGCATTTTATGTACCACCTGCTGAATTCGACTAGAGAACATTCTTTTCCTTTGTGCCCCAGCAAGTCAAGTCTACTGAAGGGTTTTCCAGTTTCTAACTGGACTCAATGGGCACACAGAATTACATCAAGGCAAGCTGGACTCCTTTAACTAAGGCAGAGACACACGCTCTCCCCCGCAACATGAGCGGTGGCATGAAGGAAAGTTGTTTGGGTCTCACCAACAGGACAGTTACATCCAGCATCTCTTAACTGTAAGAGGAACCTAAACAGCTGAGCCCTGTGAAATCTTTTAAGACAGAACAAATGAGCCTGAAGCCCATCTGTGGCAATCAGCAGCTACAGCTCACAACAAGATGCTCTACAGCACAACATTGTGGGGGGAGCTTTTGCTCACATTACTAGCCTTAACACCTTTTGAGGTCACCATAACTGCCAAATAAGCTACCATCCATATCCATTTTTGGGAGGCTGGAGATTTCAAGTTTGTTCTGAGAGCAAAGCTATGCATTGTTATCAGTAGCACTTACCTGAACCTCTGTCTTCAATCAACTGAAGCAATTTAGGGTTGATGGCTTGATTAGCCTCCCGAAGCACAGAGATGAGGTCATTTACTTGCTTAATATTGTTAGGAGTAAAGAATGTATATGCTGTGCCTGTTTTGGTACTGCGGGCAGTTCGTCCAATTCGGTGGATATAGTCCTCTGAGGAGTTAGGGTAGTCATAATTGATGACAAATTTCACATCTTCCACATCTGTAAAGTGTTGCAGTGTGGCAAAAAGCGAGGTACAAAGTTTTGCACACCACAACAGCCAAATCGAAGATAAACGTTAGACAATAGTACTTTCAACGAAATAATGGCTGCAAAGAACAGTGTTAGAATTATCCATTTCTGCATGAATATTGTGGAAGAAGAAGATATGCACACTCCATCTGTTCCCGTCTTATCACCCACCCTGTGATCCAAAACCTTACCATAAAGGAGTATGCATTTGCTTGTCAATCACAACTCAAGAGTCCCCTTTACAAATCATCAAGTGACATCTGAATGCTTCTTGCAGTAGGGCCACTAAAGCTCACAGCAGCCTCTTCATGTGCTCATTTGAGGACCTTAGAGTAAAAACATACAAGGTCCTTGACATACACACTCATTAGAAGCTCAAAAAAAAGGGCCACACTGCTCGTCTTGCCAAGACCTTTGAACTGCAGCTGCAAGAAAAACATACCTGTCCCCCAAAAGTCACCAAGTTGTTTTTATGCACTGTCTCGTCTAGGCAAGCACTTCCAAGAAGCCAGCGTTCACTTGAGAATGTGTCTCTCTCTGGCAGGTCTCGACATGACGACTACATATAGGTGGAGGAACTTCGACTTTCAAAGGCATTTAGAAAAGCCAATGCTTTCCTGCCCCACTTGCTAAAGTGAGAGGTGGACTTTTTCTCAGATTTCATGTGCCAGTACTCACCAATTTGTACAAGGCTTAGTACGTTTTAAAGCTGCTCTCTCCATTTCATGGTTGGAAAAAAAATTTCATTGAACATTGAAGTTTGTAATTATTTTCCTCAACATTTCAAACTCACCGAAATTCAAAGACCCACAGATCACAGCAGACAGTATGCACAAAACTAACAGTACTGCACCATGGCAAAATCATGCAAAGCATGGAGAGAAGAGAAATACCAGGGCAAAGTGAACTGTGAATGAGGCTGCTTATTTCATGAGAGAACAGTTTATGGGGGAGTAGTTTAAAGGATGATCTTTGCCTTTTGAAGATTACTGGCACACAATGCTCTCAGTTTTCACCTCTCTATTTGACTGGAAGCAGCCAGCCGATCACTTCCACTAGTCCTCCATCCCCCTCGAGTCCTCCGACTGTCATGCCTAGGCCTTGCCACAAAGACTGCACCTTTATGTGAAGAAAACTTAGAAAAATGCAGAGGTTAAAGAAAGCAATAGACTTTCTTTAAATAACTTTGGGCAACTGGCATTACGAGTTGTACTAACCTAGACCTCTGGATGCAACATCTGTAGCAATCAGGATTGGTGCTTTTCCATGTTTGAATTCTGTAACACAAGCAACTCTCATCAGTCTCTTCATGTGCCAAATACCAGATGGTCTGCTTACCAAACTGCTGAAATACTCACCATTTAGAACCCAGTCGCGCTCCTGCTGGCTTTTATCACCATGAATACCCATTGCTGGCCACCTGAGGATATAGAAGTTAATCGATTGACCTCAAATAATTGAGTATTTTCATTACTATGACAGCTATTGGTAAATTCTAAACAGCTTCTGGATTTATCGTCTCAGCTGACACCTTGTCAGACAGCTGGGACACTGATCACAGGTGGTCACTAGTGAGAACCAAGAGCACATTTGGTTTATTGGGGTGGTTCACGGTACTATTCAGACTTACCCATCTCTCCTCATTTTCCTGGTAAGGTCATCACACCGTCTTTTGGTTTCTACAAAAACAATTGTCTTGTTTTCCTTCTCACTCATGATTTCTTCCATCAAACGAATAAGCCTGTCACGAAGAGGAAACAAGGCATTCATTACTTGCACTGTGCAATTTTTTTTTCCTCCTTTCAACAGTATTAGATTAGCCTCTAATACCCATTAAATTCATCTTCGTTGGTATAGAAGTTAAAAATCAACCATTAGAAACATACTGAGTGTTTTACCCCCCACTAACTACTCACTTGTCGTCCTTCTCTACATCATGACACACATCAACAATCTGAAGGATGTTGTGATTTGCACTCAGTTCTAATGCACCAATGTTGATGTGTACATATTCTTTTAAGAAGTCTTCAGCCAGCTGCCTAACTTCCTTCGGCCACGTGGCACTCCACATCAGAGTTTGCCTGTCAGGCTAGAGAAAGAGATTTTATCAGTACAAAATTAACACGATTAAGTAAACAAACAAAATCTACCCAGCAAAGTCAGAGTGAACTGCGCTATCCCTGTTTTAACCAACGCTGGCATTTCTGCAATGCCATTAAATGCAGCTACCATTCATACTCACTCTTATCTGATCCACAATCTTTCTGATTTGAGGTTCAAATCCCATGTCAAGCATCCTGTCAGCTTCATCAAGGACGAGGTAAGTGCACCTCCTGAGATTGGTCTTTCCAGCTTCTAAGAAGTCTATAAGTCTTCCAGGTGTTGCAATGCAAATTTCCACACCTAAAAAAAATTAAAAGAAAATCAACCACTAAGTCACAGAAGTAGTTTTCACACTGCCTTACAATAATGCATCCAAATGTATCCTTACCTCTTTCTAAATCACGAATTTGTGGTCCCTTTGGAGCACCTCCATAAATACATGTAGACTTCAAGCGACACGCTCTGCTATATTCAGCAGCTACCTGCTGCACTTGCTGAGCCAGTTCACGAGTTGGTGCCAGCACAAGACACTAGAGGTAAGATGCCCAGCTTTTAGTTCCATACATGAAGTTTCTAGTCTTACGTTTTAAATCACAAAGTCACTATACACTACTTCAATGTCAGACTGACTGCAGTAGAATTGAGTATCTCAAGCCAAGTAAACAAAGTTCAGTAAAATCTCAATTACTGAACACTATCTAGTGATGTGTGATAAGGTACTCAAAATTCACTCTAGCTTCTAGTGGATGGCAAGCTCCAAAATGGGAGATGAGCTCTGATATAATTCTGTGAAGTTTACGGAACAGAGCTGATGGATTGTTTATGGAGCCACTTTAAAGGTTTCCACGATTAAGAGCCATGCACTCCTATTAACACAGACAATTAGACTGCAAGAAATCCACCTTCTCCAGCAGCTAAAATCCTCTTTCACTTAAGAATACTTACAATAGGTCCATCTCCTCTCTCCAGGAATGGCTGATGATTTATATGCACAATGGCAGGCAACAAGTACTGTTCAGAAGAAAAAAAAATGCCACATTATAGTTTCTTCCCAGAAGTGCTCAGCCTGCCTTACATTAGGCTGTCCTTCACTGCTGAAATCCAGCAATATGCCACATAATAACCACAACTTACAGACAGTGTTTTCCCTGATCCAGTCTGTGCAACTCCAACCATATCCAATCCACTCAAGGCAACTGGCCATCCTTGTGCTTGAATTGCAGTAGGCTCGGTGAAGTTCTGCCTCTGAATCACTTCCATAACATTTGCTTGAAGAGAAAATTAGAACTTAACTCACATGTTGTTAATCAAAACAGAAAAAAAAAAACAAACAATACGCTATCCACCACTTACCAGGAAAGTTAGCTTCATAGAAGTTTATTATTGGTTTTGGACAGTTATGGCCCCTAACTGTGACTTCTTTGCTTGACCTGTACTGCTCAACCTCTTGCTGCAAAAGAAAGATCTCATTACTGGAAACAGTTTTGGCACAGAAGCTACTTCAGTTACTCCATCCATGCACGCTGGGTCCCATGACCCTAAGCATGTTTGTGCTTGTTCACTTTTGCATGAGTTAGATGAGTACATACCGCAGTACGTCTAACTACATCAGGATGTTCTTGATAGAAGTTCTTTTCAAATTTGGGCAGTTCATCCAAATTCCATTTCTTTTTGGTAAGCTTTTCCCCAGGGTTTCCAAATTTTTTCCCAGAAAGTGGACCGGCTCTACTTCCTCCAAAACGAGGGGCTCCAAACCTAAAGAAGAATATTACAATTCAGGATCCAAGAGAAAATTTGTTCTCTTCCTATTACGTAATTGCTATCTTTGTGGTATGCCCTGCAACTTCACAATTCACAGTTATCAACCCCACCTACGAGATACTAAACTTTCAAAGCATACTGAAGTCACAGATGCAACAATCCACCTATCTTCACGTTCAGAAGGTGAAGTAACACATTACCTTGCAGTTTCCATGAAATGGAATGGCCTATCGACACGTTACAACATGGGCAATGTAACAACACAAACAACTGCATTACTCCACGATCAAAATGGTTTCCTACCCAATTGACACTCCCATTTTGTCAGCCTACAGAAAGCTGGCAGGAGCTGTTACAAAACCTCGGGACAACTTCCCTGTAAATGTTTTTACCACGTATCCCAAAAGACAAACTTCTCTCAGTAACGGTGCTTCACGAGGACACGCGTTTTCTGTTAATGTTTTATTAACCTTTACGCCCCTCTGTTCTGAAAAGCGCAGGGTGCAGCCTCTCCTATCCTATCCCAGCAGCCCTAAAGCGCAGCTCGACGCAGCTCAGCGCCCGATCCGAGTGCCGTTAAGCCGGAGCCGAACGCTGGGCTTCTCCCCGCCCCCCCCCCGCCTGCTGCCCGGCACCGGGTGAGCGATCCTTCACCACCATACAGCGCTCCCAGAGGGGACCGAGCCGAGCGGCCGCTGCTTCCTGCCAGCGCTGTTTCCTTTGTCTCTCATTTCTGTCTACGCCACATTTTCCAGCCGCTGCCATTTTAGAGTCTGAGCTGGGCGGGGGGGGAGGGAGGGGGAAGGAGGAGGAACAAAGGCAGCAGCAGCCGGCATTTTGATTTCCCCTCAGTCACCGCATGGCGGGGCCGGCCATTAACATCCGCTGACACAACACAAAGCGGGCGCCGGCCGGCTCCTGCCAGCAACAGCTCGAGCCGCCGCGCGCCGCGAGGGGAGGCGAGAAGGAAGAGGGAACCGCCCTACCGAGAGCTGCTCGACGCTCCGCCATCGCCAAGCGCCCGGCCAACCCACTGACCCACAAACCTCGTCCCGCCCGCCGCCCCCCCGAGGCGGGGATGTCGAGGAGCTCCCCGCCGACCGCCCACAGCCTCGCACTCCCTCGGAGCTTCTCCGCAAACCCCCGGTGCCCGCTCCCCTCTCCCCCTGGGGCCGCGCCGAAGCGCAGAGCCGAGACGCGACCCGCGGCCACCCACGCACCGCGACCGCCCCCACGCGGCTCAGATCCCCCCGCCGCCCTTCGCGAAGCTCCGCAGACTCCGAGAGCGGAGACGGGCTCCCAGGCCCAGCCCACGGCCCGGCCGCCATTTTGAACAGCTTTCAAGGCAGCACGCGGAGCGCCGCAGTCGATCTGAGAGTCCGGACGCTGGCGGCGACTGGCGCCAGCCGGGCCCCCGGACTCACCCTCTATCCCTGTCGCTGGAATACCCGGGCATGGCGATGGTGGCGGTGGGCGAGACGGTCCCGATCGCTAAAGAAGGTGACAAAGGGTACGACGCGATCCAGCGCCGTCGATGGGGGCCACTGAATGTAGAGCGCCTCACCGCCCCGGCGCCGGTTATATAGCGCGCCGCGAGGGCTGCTGGGAGCCGGCCGGTGACGCAGGCGCAGAGCCCTCCCCTCCTGTTATGCAAGCGGCCCGCGAAGCTCGGAATCCCCGCCCTCTCCCGCGTGGGCGGGCCCAGCTCGGCCGACTGACCGGCTTCTGAGCTGAGGCCGGAAGTCCCCCACCCCCCTCGGGGCGTGGCCTTCGCCGCCGTCACCGCCCGTCCTCTCCTCCCCCCGCCCCCGCACGGCTGTGCGCGAGCGGCTGCGCCTGCGCGGAGCGATTGGCTGGCGGCGGGTCGCGGCCTGGTGGCACTGAGCTTTGCGCGGCTCGGGCTCGGCCTGGCGGAAGCGGCCCTGCGCGGCTCTGGCTCTCGGTTGGGGCTGCAGCGGCAGTTCTGTGAGCTGAATGGACCGCGGCTTTTTGCGGTGACGTCACGTTTGGGGAAGGTCTCAAGGACTCCAAGCGATAAACAGCCGGGCCGCTTTATCCAGTAATCGTTAGTTGAAGCCGTGGCCTCGCTTTGCAGGCCATTAAAGGGGTTAGAGGTGCAAATCCTTGTGGCGTTAACAGGTCGGCCACAAATAATCGGGAGAGCAGACGGATTAAATGCGGCTGGAGCACTTTTAGACCACGCAGTTACCCGCTGCCCGCTTTTCCAAGCGGCACATACCTGTGATTGGATACAGTTACTATTTTTACTTTCCCCAGGGGCTGGAAAAGCAATTCAAAGGTCACAAGAAGTGCAGCAGTGCACGCAGGGACAGGGCTGGCAGAACAAATAGCAAAACATCGACCAGCTGACGTGGCTGCTGTGCTGCTTATCTTCCCTCTCGAAGCCTGAGGAGAAACTGAGATGGCTCACACCTGTGGCTCTGGGCACAGCAAGGAAAAGGTGAAGCCTGGTACACAAACACCAGCAGCCTTATTGCCAGACCACCAGTGCAAACAAACACACCATAAGGAAGGAGAAATGCCTTCACACTCCCTGTTTATATCCTCCCACCTTCTCACAGTCCTCGCAATTTGAGGCTTTTCTGAAACAAAAATAACGTAACTGCATTTGACAGTTGGGAAGCTACACATGTTGTTTCCCATTTTTGTTATATTCCTCTCCTGGCTTCCAACATACCACTGCAATGCATTTCAGTTTAATTGTACACTACTTGAAAAGCATTTCCTTCTCAATACATTGCCTGATAAGAACTGGGGGCACAAAACAAAGTGAGTTATTAAAAACATTTCCTATTTATTTATACCCTTTGTCCATATTACTGTCATCTAAATCACCTCACTTATCAGCTGAAGCTGCAGTCTATCTCATTTTTTCTCCTTTAAAAGCATCTATAATAATCCCTGCCACCACATTGACAGAACATACAATATTTGAGATCTGGGCCCCAAAATTGATGTGATTTACAAACTGAAAGCATAAAGATGGTTTTGATTTGGCATGTATTATTTCCTAATGATTTTTCAGATAGTGGATCCTCCTAGATGTTTTTTTCAATAGGAGCCACTGACACAAAGAAGCAAGCTATGGAGTTATCCCCCCAAATACCCCTTTTGACTTTATGCCTACTGATCCTCCTGATGAATCTGAAAATAGGCCGTGTAAAAGCTTTGAAAGTTAGCAGCAAATTATCAGACCTTTTCTTATTCCATGCAGTTTAACACAGTTCTCTCAGATCTTTTTTGTTTATTACTTTGTCTCTTCTGTCACTGTGGGGACTGTCACTCTCCTTTGTCACTGTGTTGTTTAACCTTGTTAAGGTTTTGAAGAACTGAAAGGACCAAAGAAACAGAAGACCTCGGGGGCCTCTGATCAGGTCTGCCTGTGTGCACTTAGCCTGCACCACTCTCCTGTTGATTTCCTCTATGAAAGAAAACTTCCTCATTTCTGTGTTCCACCCCTTTAAATTAAACATCATTGTTGATTTTCCTGTTCTCTTACTTTAAACCAACATATGCAAAGCAAATAAAAAGAGCTTGGCAAAGCTGAGTGTATCGAATTGAAAACTATGCTTTAGTAATGATTTCAGAAGTGCTGGTGAGCATTTGCTCACACATGTGAAAGTTCTTTTAAACGATATGTGCATTTGATTATATATTTCTAAAAATTAAGTCCTCAGACAGCTGTCATTGTCACTGATGTTTACTTGCTGGCAGCCATTATTTTTAGTCATAATTAGGATCTCAGCTGCCTCTGTCACGCTGCAGGAGCTGAAGGATGAGAGGCACCATTAGTTCTGCTTCTGCATGACTTACAGCGAGGAAATCCCAGAGTTCCTGGGCAGCACAGGATGCTGTGCTTTGAGAGGAGGGTTACATACCCACTCCAGCCAACGTCTTAAAGAAACCTAACAGCACACAAGGCTTCACAAAGCCATTCTAAATCTCACTTCTAATACATCTTCCAACCTTATTGCCCTTGGAAATTATCTCGTCGTTTTGCAGCTCCCCAACAAGCCATGTCACCCGTCTGCTTACAGCCAACCCCCCCCAACAACACCTCGATGTACGCCCAGCTCTCCCTGCTGGTGAACGGCACAGGCTGGATCTGCGAGGCCAAGAACTGCCCTGCCCTCCTGCCGCCAGCGCCAGCCCTCTCCCCTCCTAATTTTCTCCGTGAAAACACAAAACAACCGCCTGCCCTTCGGGGCAATGAGGGCAGAACCGCAGCAGCAGCGCCCGCACTGCTCGGAGCGGGGCCGGCCTGAGGCCGCCATTTCGCGGCCTGAGCTCTGCCCAGTAGGCGAGGAAAGCCAGGAGGGGAGGCCTGGGCCGCGCCGTGCCGGTGAGCTGGGCCCGTCACGGCACAAAAGCGCGAGGCTCGCGTCAGGAAACCAGGCCCGGCCTTGAGGCACAAACTCTCCCCACCCCCATCTCCGTTTCCATGACGACCGGCCCCGCGCCAACACGCGCCATAGCACCGAGGGCGCGAGCAGGACTCAGCGGGAGGGGGGGCGGGAAAGGGCCTCTAAGCCCCGCCTCTTCCGGCGCAGCCCGCCGCTCCGCGCGGCCGTTGGAGCAGGGGGCGGCTGTTGGCGGGCGGCTGCGCCATGGGCAGCGCTGAGGGCACAGGTAGGCGCGGGCTGCGGCTCCGAGGGTTCCTCCCGTCTCCGCTGCCCTGTGGGGCCTCGCGGTGGAGCTGACGCCTTCCGTTTTATGCAGACGTGATGTTGCTTAAAGGTTCCCGCTCTCCTCTTTGTGTTGTGGATCCTTAAGCTTTTTATGCGCCCTCCCTTTTCTCCAGCCACGCTTTTAGGTCTGGAGGTGGCTGGTTTCGAGGCCGAGCTGCAGGAGATGCTGCTCGAACCTGCCTCGCAGCTATAGCTGTTAAAGCGGTACTGCAGAGCGATCTGTGGAACTGAATGAAGAGTAGGAATGGAAAAGCATTTCTCCCCGTGTACAGAAAAGCAAAAGCAGTACCCAAGAGGCCTTGTGCAGGAACCACACAGTCCTCTTTCTTCCCTTTTCTCCCTTCAAACGGTGTCATCACTTTTCCAGCACCCTGCAGTCTATGGTAACGCTCACTGCTCCTTCTGTGAAGGACGGTCAGCTCTCAGCAGTGCTTTGGCTGATGCTGCCCGTGTTCCTCACTGCTCATATTTCTCTCTGAAGGAAATCCCACTGGGTGCAGAAAGCATTGCTGCCCTGATCACACCAAGTACTGAGCCCATCGTGTGGCATTGGCCTCGTATCAAAGGCACCTGAAGTGGTTCCATCTTTCACTGTAACTATCCATTCTGTATTTCTGTGTCTTCCAGTTCTGTTGTTAACATACTCTACTTCTTTATAGATTGGGTCAACGTTGCCAATGATCTTTTAAGGAGCTGTCACATAAACCAGCACATAAAGCATCTCTCAGAGTGCGGAGCTGATGTATTTGTTTGTCTTTATGAGTCGATCTTAGGAGAAAAGGTACCAGGTGGGAATGTTAATTCCTAAGGATGCTTTTGTGTGCTTCTGCATATTTTACAATGGACAAGTTCAAGTTTGCAAATTTTGCAACTAGGTATTGTTTGTGCTGGGAGTGAAGAATGAAAACTGTTTAAACAGTCAGTGTTCTTGTATTCAGTACTTCAGCTGATAGGATCCCCACATCTTCTAGGGGATATACTATGTTTATGCTTCTTTTTCATTAAAGGTTTCATACAACCATATAATTACTGAACTTTTCACCAAGTCATTTTCTACTTAAAAATTAGTATTTTTAAACTAAAACTAGTTTAAGTAAAAATAACAGCAGTAAGCTGTCAATTCAGATAGCATAAAATGTATGTATTTGTTTTAAATAGATTTCATAGCTACTCCTAGAAGCCAAGAGGATGATGCACATAATGTACAAGCTGTAATAGATTCTCTGGCATTGGACTACCTGCAGGTCAGCTTGTCACACATCACTGGTAAGTACTCATAATGTGGTTTAATTTGAACACTTCATAAGAACCATATGCCACAAATATTATGTAGATATATATATATAATGTTTATATATATGTGTAATGGAATTAGATACAGTATCTGTAAGCTTTCAGTTATTAGAACTGAAAATATTTTAAGATATATTAAGTGTTTGGGTGCAGCTGTGCTCTGAGCTGACACCTTCACAAGGATTTCCAGTCATATTCAGAAAACTCCTATTCTTTGAAGACTTTCAAACTACTTATTAACAAATAATAAATTAGTGATTATTGATATGACCGTACCTTCTCTTGAGGTGAGAACATTGTGAAAGGAGAAAAGGAGTCTATCAGAAATCTCCTTGAAATATTTGATGGTTTGTTGGAGTATCTTACAGAAGAAGTCAGTGAATTCTCTTCTCAAAATGGAGGTGAGAAGACAGATTTCCATGTTTGAGGTATTGTGTTCTGGTGATACATTATTACGGATTCTCCAATCCATGCCATTCCATAATTTAAATATAACCTTTATAATATTTTAAAAAGCACTTATAATGTTATATATATATTAAGACCCTTAAACTATTTTAATAATAATGAAGATAAAATCTTTTAGTTAATATATAAAATAATTTTTCCTGAAAATTGATGCCTCTTCATTATTAACAGATGAGACTGTACTGCCCAATAGCAAAATGCAAACTGTATCTCCAGAGCAGCTGGAAAGCAGTGCTGGTCAACTTACACCATCTTTGGAACTTTCATCAGTTGACAGGTAAGAATAGCTTTGAATACATGCATTGACACAGTAAGTTACTGTTATTTTTGCACATCTGTAGAGCAGCTAGCAATTCTCAGTAACACGCAGAAAAGAAACATACATCCCTCAAATGGAACACAAGCTAACTTTCTCCTCTAGCTGGGCAGAAAAACATTTCTAGATCTTTTTTGCTCTGAAGAATTCTGATGGAGTTGTTTCCCTTAAGCTTATTTTCGCCATGAAACAAAATGCATTAAGAACTTTGTCCCACTTTTAAATGATTGCATTTTAGTTGAATAGCATTAGATCCATCTTCCTGACTTCTACATTGGTTTGCTTTGTGGAAGCTGGCCTCCTGTGCCCCACACTGCAGTCGCCAGTGACTGAAGTAGAGCTGGGACTCTTCTGCATCTCCACCTTGTGGACGGAAGAGGCAAAGACGTTTAGAATAAACATTTTATCACTTCATGTTCCCCTTAGGTCCCAGTCGGAATGCTTTGTGCCATTGTGTGATGCAGACGGTTCGGAATCTACCAGTGAATTAATTCGACTTGGAGATACTGCTCATTTGTCCTCAGAGAGAGGAGAAGGTGAGCTTGGATAAATACATATCTTTAAGACTAATCTGTAGTAGCATTTCTGCAGATAGCAAAATTGGTATCTGTTTTGCTGATGCCAAAACAGTTCAGCAGTTTAAATGTGTCAACGAACAAAAGTAAATAAGTCACGAAATTCAAACTCTGCTTCTTTTGGAACTCCTCTCAAATTTAGGTGTCTGTGCTGTTAAATCACACCTGCACATATAGAGCAATGCAGATTTATTCAAACAACTGATATGTAGGCTCAAGGTAGCCTACCTTTAAAATTTAACAGTTCTGTGCAATCAAACGAATATGGTAATTAACATTAGATACTTAATCTTCCCTCTAATGCGCATGGATGATACACAGAAATAACATGCCACTTCTATAGATAACACTTTTAATTTCAAGTTCTTTATATTGGTTTCTTAAGGATCCTTGGAGTCCATTCACAGCACTGAACTGCCAAAAGAGCATTTCAGTTCCAGTGCTCAAAGGCTCGGGGAGCCACCAAGCCAGGCTGTTCCTTTGCTACCACCATTTCAGCCTGCTGAAGCCAGGTCCTGTGATCCTGTACACAGAGATCACCAGAGCTTGGACAGTCAGTCAGCAGCTTTGGTTAACAGTCAAGAACTGGAATCTCCTACTGTAAGTAAAAACCCATCCTTTGTTTTTTATTAATCAGTACTCCCATGGTTCATTTTAAAACCATCTAATTGAGAGAGGTGTTTATAGTGCACACATGGATGCACGTAATCAACATTCCTGCACAGTTTGCAGTACAGTTGACAATATAATCATGGTTGTGTTCTTGTACAGCTGGCAATAAAGTCAGCACTGATTGCCATGCAAGGCAAACTTGATGTATTACCTTCCTGTCTCATTTTTCTTGTGTTTTCTTCTAGCTTGAAATGTCACTTACACAAAAACCTGATGATGTTTCAGGTGCTCTTCTGTCAAGAAAGATCCCTGGTGAGAGAATTTTGCTTCCTACAGAACAACTCCATGTGTCAAATATTGCCTTAATTTTATATGTAGTACAGAAAACATGGTTTTAAAACTACCAGTGCATCTATTTAGAATTTTCTTGGTATTTTTTTTTGTTTTTTGTATATAAATAGGTTACTTCCAAGCTGTTCACTGCTTGACAAAATAGCCTATCCCCAGTTCTACTCCTTTCTTACTTAATCCATTTAAGATGCCCCTGTACTACAGAAATCACTTCTCTAGATGAGCTTATTGTGAGCAGGGGGACGTGGCCCCAACACACCATTTTCAGGCTGAGGAAAAGGTTCTTAATTGCTGTTGTAGAAATGGTTTAGAAAGTAGTTTTCATGCTTATTTTCTCTGTTGCCTGGGAGACACTGATTACCTTTCTAGTTTCCATAGCACTCCTTTGACACTGAAAATGTAAAACCTGAAAAATCACTGAAATGGATGTCATAACTGTGTAAACACAGTTGCCTTGTCATTATGTTCTCTTTGGCTGATTAAGTTCAAAAGGCCACAGATATTTTTTGGTAGCTATTCCCACACTAATAGGCACACTGCAGTCTACGTGAGTGACTAACAGTAACCTGCCGTCTGCTTCTGCAGCAGGAGACAAGACCGTCCGGAATGATGCTGAGGACAATATGAAGGTACATGTTGCAACTTCACCACCTTCGTGGAAGCTCAGTCGGTGCTGTTGGATTTCCAATTACTTTTCTTGTTATTTTGTAGCACCTCTGGGCTTTTGGGCTTCTCACTTCAATGCAGGAGTACACTTAGTAACACAGTGTTGTTAGACAGTGGCTGCATGCAGTTTGCAAGTCACCTCAGTTCTTTCAGGAAGTGTTTCCTCCAGGAAGGGTGAACACCAGTACATGTCAAGCTCTAATTAATCACAAGGGCTTACTGGTTCTCGTTGTCTTATTCAGAGAGAACATTGAATATTCACTTCCTTGTGTATCAGTATTCTAAATTAGTAAGAATTTGGTTTTATGAGGTTATTTTAAAATTTTGCTCCCTTCCTAAAGATCACTGAATTGCCTCATTGCATATTTTCTTGCATTGCATTCTTGCATTGCCCTTTGCTTTTCAAAACCTACCAACCATTCAGCAGCTGCCATTCTGTGACTGTACTGGAAAATACTTTTTTTTTTTTTTGCCTTCTGCAGCCACAAGAGGTTCTCACAGACGTGTCTGCTTCAAGCACTGCCTTTCTTTGAAACTCATTTTCAGTCGGTACATTTGCAAGTGTCTGCATGATGACCCTGAATTACTCTGGTTTGAATAGATAAACTACCAGCCTACACTAAAGCACTGGCATAAGGACAGGAGTGATTTATTTTAGCACGTTTGCTTTGAATTGCTGCTTAGTCCATACTCAGTACTAAGTTCAGCTTGCTCAGTGCATTGCTTGGCACTGATCCCCCAGGCTAGTGAGGCAGTATATAGGGACACTGATGTGTAGACTTTGTTATTCTGATTTGGTGGCTTAGCTGTAAATGATTCTTAAACTGATCTATATTTTTGCTAGCTTATTTCCTTAAACATCTACTGTATGTGTGTGATCACATGGTTCGAAATGTTTCTGCTGTAAATACTATTGTAGGATCTCTCCTACTATAGTCTGTGGTACTTCTGAGCATTACTGTGCAAATCTTAATTTTTGCTCTTAATCATTTTTCAAGGTTCCTTGGGTATATGGGACTTCTGCATCTGCTTCACACTTAGATCAAAAATTCTCCTTACACACTGAGCAAATAACACAGCATCCAAGCCCTGAATCAAGACATCTGCCTAGAAAGAAGAGGCAAGTTCAGTTTTCTTGGAGCTGAGCCATTTTCCTGTACAATTCCTCCTGTCTCCAGCTTTTCCTTTTTTTTTTAATGAGGCATCTTCCTCAGCTGTATGACTGCATGACTTCAGCAGAAGCCTTTCCTACTTCCATCATGTGCACATTTTCTTAAGTACAGTTGTAGGCCCTTACACAGTGAGCTGTACTTCATCCTATAGAAATGTGCTTATGCAAAAAGTGAGCTGGAATTGTATGAGGTAATATTTATCTCTACGTTTTTAGAATAGAAATGAAATCTGGTTGTTTTTGTTTTTGTTTTTTTTCAGATATGAAAACTCTACCATAGATTCACTTGAAGTTCCTCTTTCCCACAGAACAACAAAGGAAAACCTGCCTAAGCAAGAGCTGTATCAAGTATCACAAAAACTTTCTCACAGGTTAAATGAACTGGATTCAGTAAGTAAAATCTCTGTTGCATCCAGACAAGGTAGCCTTAGAAATAACAGCGGGAAACAATGATACAGATTTTATATTAATGAAAAAGCAATCTGCAATTAACATTGGGGATGGCACTTCTAAATTTGAGTGAACAATTGAACAAATGAACAAATGAACAATTGATCCTGACCCCCTTCCCAAAAATCTGTCCAACAGATGTTGAAGAGAGCTTTGGGTGGGCGTCCCAGAGAAGAGGTGACAGATGAAGACAACCTGTCCCAGCACAGTGACAGCGTGATGGATTACGGCCGAAGGAGAGCTGAGCGAGGTGATCACAGAGCCACCCAGCAGTGATTCTTAGCACACACAGGTTTTAGAATGAGGAAAAAAATCCTTCTGTAAAGCTGATGCACTGACCTACACACAGCTTTACTAAGTTCTGTGCTCTGTGTCAGTGGCAATCTGATTTTATAGCGACCCAATATGAAGACTTGGATATAAATCTATCATGTAGCTTGATCTAATCTACATGCACAACATTATATTGAAAGATGGAGCTGTTTATGAATCTTGAAAACAGTCTCTGTTGTTAACTTTAAATGGTTTTGCTGCTTTATCCTTTCCCATCTTAAATATCTCTTAGCACTTCTGCTGCCATAAAAGTCCCCACACGTAGGATTCAGAGCAGGGATAAACCTAAAAGCAAAGGCTTTAGCTTTTTGCCATTTAATTTGTGCTAAATATTTCAATTTTGCTGTGGATGGTTTTTAACTTGGCTGGAGCTTTTTTTTTTTTTTGCTTGAAGCTGGGTAGTTACTAAAACCCCCCTCCTCACAGACATACCACACCTGAAGTACCCCAGCAGGACACGATCCCTTTCTCCACCATCACCCTCATCTCAGCATCAGCTTTTTTCGGAGGCAGAAGACATGCTTTGCAGTAATGGAAGAGGCCAAATGAAAAGCATTCGCAACAAGTTGCAAAAAGAAAGGGATGAAAGAACACAAGAAGCAAAGGTAACTTCAGGGTTAGACCTGTTAGTTGTTCTTAGTACAGTTATGCCAAGAGTATTGGAATTGAATGTCCTTGTTTACTGGAGGCATTTGGCCCACTTTTATGATTTTGCACTGTTGTAGTTGTAGACTCCAAATACTGCAGAAAAAAGAAGTTTTAAGTGGAAGGAACAATTTTAACCCATATTCTGAAGAAGCTAATGAGGTATCTATCCGTCTGGACCGGTTATTTTCTCTGCAAAGTTCCTTTTTTTGCTTTCTAGATGGTTGCTAAAGCTTATGAAAATGAATTAAGAATTTATGAAGCTCGGGAGAGGCTCAGACTTTCCAAACTCAGGGAAGAAATCAAGGAACTGGTATGTAAAGCATTATTTTGCTAGTTATCTTAAAATTTGTCTAAATACTTTGTCCAGGCACTGTGCACATTTTCTGGGTGCAAGAACACCTTGACTTCTAGTATTGGAGTTATAGAAGAGTTGTGTACTGAAATAGTGAACAGGGGTCAGCTTTTCCAGAGACAAAAATAACTGTCCCTTGGTTTTATCTAAAGTTGTCAGCCCTTGTAGGTAATATTCTCAGCAGCAGAATAACCATCATATGGTTTACATGAAGTGATTTCAAGAGACTGTGATTTAGATAACTATGCTAAGTCAGAAGGCAGCTTCTGTAGACTGGCCTGAACTCTCGTGATGCTAGTTATCTTTCTAAGAGCAAGTCTGACCAGCTGCAGGCCCTCTCAGCTATTTCCTACTTGCCTCCCCCATTCCCCAGGCTGAGAGCTGGATGCCCTGCACCGTGGAGGTAATTTGCTTTATGTTGTCATATTTATGTTTTTTTCTACCTACTCTAGAAGTCGTTTTTTTTGTGCAAGGATGATTTTCTACTATTATGAATCTGGCAGAAGGGTTCTTAGATACTTTCTAGTACTGCTGCTTTCTTACAGAGTACTGGACCATCAAGGAACTTAGGTTGAAAGCTGTGTCATTCTGCTGTGGGATGCACTGGCTGTTTTCACAGCTTTTGCAGAAGCAGTGATCAGGCTGCTGCAGAACTGTGAAGTGCTGCAAAAGAGCTGAGGTTATGCAATAGAGAGATGTAACCTTTATTTGAACCGTGGACTGCATTTGGTACATTTTCAACTTCTCAAGAATTCAATTCAGTATCTCCAATTTCTCATTCTACAATTTTTGATGCCATTTAAGTTCTGATACCCAAACTATGTGATCTATCAGTCTTGCCCTTCTCATACCTGTTCTCCATCTGTTTTACATCTGCTCCAAAGGAACAAGGATACAAGGAAAACATCTTTAAAGAATCTCCAAAAATCCCTCAGCCAGTGAGAGTTTATTCTAGAAAAACCACACCTTGGAATCCCAGATACAGCCAGTGGATTCCAAAACGAGGGACTGCAAAGCCAAAGAAAGCAGCTCCAAGTAAGAAACACAAAACTATACTTGGTGGAAAACTGGCATCCTTTGAAAGCATGTGTTGGAACTCCAAGCATAAAGGCATTGGCCCAATATATACCAGTCAGCTGTAGCATTTTCCCCTTCTTATGACCTCCATACGTCTGGATTTTTGTTACAGAAGATAATGCTCTAAGTAAATGTGAACCACCCGTGCACAGTTCAAAACTCGGACCCACTTGCTACCTCCTTAAACTCTCCTGGATAATTTTCAAAGCTTCTTTCCATTCCTGCTACTCCTGTGTTTGCTCCACTATACTCTGAGCTCAGTCTTTCTTCCCACTTTTTCTGAACATGTATTATTTCAAACTGGGCCTCTAGCTTTACTGGGTTGGTGCTAAAACATATGGAGGTGGACGAGCACAATGTTTGGTAGGAAAAGACCCTGCTGTTGTAGCAGAAATTATGCCATGGGTTTTGCTGAGTCAGAAATGTTCCAAGAACAGTGAACACAAATCACAGCTCAGTACTGCCAAACAGCATTATGTCTGTCTTTATGTAAGGTCGTGGTACAATCCCCTAACGTGCCTGAATGTTGGTCAGGGACACTATTGGGATTTCTTGGTTTGTTTTTGCTAAGTGTTTGAAATGCATTTACTTGGTTAATACTCACTTGTTTCATCTGCCTGTAGTTTAGTTTATTTCTTGCCACCATAATCAAAGACGTAATAAGAATGTTGCAAATGAGTTTGTTTTCCACTTCTTTGTTTTCCACTATTTATACAGACCTGTATCTGCCACTGCATTAGCAGTATTTTAAGTTGCTGGAGCCAATGAAACAAAGAAAGTTGTGACTTATTAGTGACAATCTGAACCATCTGAAGAAGGGGATGCCTCTCTAAATAGGATTAACCATGGTAAAGGGGGAGACGTGAGGCCTGAGCTATAAAAGCCGTTCTTCAGCAGAAAAGAAAAAAAGCCACTTACTTGGGATTGGTTTCTCAGCTGCTGCATTGGAAGAGATCCTGTGTACTGCTGAGTTGAGCCTGACATCATAACAACAGCATGGTAGTTGCATACACTGTTCAATCTGAAGTATTTCCTAACTTAGGCTGATGCTGTCTGGAAGAATTCAGCACTAAATGTAGTTTCCAGGGCTTTATTGCTTACATCTTTCTTTACTTGTAGTGAAAGTCAGGGATGATGACCTCCTGCTTCAGCTACTGGAAGAGTTCCCCCACCTGCACGTTTCCCAGCACGCTATGAACAAAATGTGGCGGCAGCAGCTCGCACAGACTGAACGGCTGAAAGCAGCTTCTGACAGGGCTAGACTCAAACTCCAAAATGAAGTGAGTTCACATTCTTACCTTTTAAGCATCAGCTGACAGAAGGGTAGCGCTCATCAGATGGTGTTTCATAGTAAAATCATCCTGGCCGTGCACCATGGATAAGAACACAAACATCCTGAACACGTCCTTTCACACCGTGTGTCTCAGCTGTGAGACAGAGCACGGCCACTGCTTGTTTACACCTGCATTTCTATTTAACAGAACTTATGTCATATTTGTAAGTTATCAGCAGTGCAGCATCGTTAGTAGTGTTTGCTACAGCAATTACCTTACGCACATCAACTCAATATTGCTGTTTATATTGAGTTAACCTTTATGTTAAGTATAAAGGTAATATTTCTGGGACAACTCCTGCATACAAATGCCTGTCCTGCAGAATGATAGAAATAACTTTTTTTCTTTTTTAAATTAAACCTCCAGGTTCAACAAGCCTTGAAGAAGCATGAGCTTCTTGTTGCAATTATTAAAAAAGATCGAGACCATAACAAGAGACTGGTATGTTCTTTGAATGGTATTTGTTACATAGAATACTCCCTGTTCATAAAAGGAGCTTCTTACTTTATGACAACTTTATGCCTTTTGAGTAACTGTGGCCTCAAATGCCATGTAACCTCTGCTGTGTGGCTATCTGGAATAAAATGCCACTACTACACTTAGCTGCTGCTTTAAAACACAAACAAGCTGAAAGCACATGAGGAAGAGAAACTTCAGCCTGCTGGTTTTAATGTTAACAATACCAGCAGCTGTGGCAACGCTGACTCCTTAATTATCTGGTACTGCTGATGGCAACACTGCGCAAAGTCGGCGGTGATTACACTGCATTTATAACTTAAAGCTTTAAAACTGGAATAAGGAGTTTCTTAGTCAAGGACCCCATTAGAAATGATCAACAAAACTTGGCTTAAGCAAATCCATTGAGAGATCGGTGGTCTCACAGCAACTTTTTTCCATTTAGCAAGAATTAAAGCAACGTATCTACTGCCAGAAATGGACTCAGAGTAAGGTGAGAGAGAAACGCCAGCAAGTTGTTAGAGCCAGGAAATACTATGAAGATTACCGTGTCCAGCTGCGGGCCAAGATGATGCGGGCTAGGACAAGGGAAGAAAGGGTAAGCCCAAGTTGTTTTGCTTTGCAAGTGTGGAATTCTTCTGTATTGTTTGGATGCGATTGCTGAGGACCTGCAGTATCGCAGTACAAATAATGGTAGAAGGAGACAGAGGCAACTTAAGTGAACAGAATGAAGGAGCCTGGATTAAGTGGCTGGGCAGTCAAAGCTGTGATGAAAAGTTTCCTTCTTTGGAAACACTGAAGTCAGTTGAAGGCAGGCCACTGTAAAACAGGAAGGATGCTTGATAGTGTTAAGGAAAGGAGAAAAAGGCTCACCCTCAGCATGAAAAAACAAGGCTAACATCAAGACAAATTGAAGAAGCAAGTTTTCAGAAACAGAGAATTAAGAGGTTCCTAGAGCTACCATCCAAAGAAAATAACCTAAATTTTCAGTTATGGAAACTGACAAAAAAAACCTGCTTTCACTCATCTTTGTGAAACAAAGTGGACTTTTTGACAGATGAACTCTATTTAGGGCTGCACATCACAGCTAAGTTAAGCCAGCAGTGCTAATTTATTTCACAAGAGTAGCTGCACAGTTCTCACCTTTTAAAGTCTAGGAAGTTTTGTGTATTAATTCACTGTTATTGACCTGAGCACAGTTTGTGTCTGAAGCTGTGCAGCAGTGTTCTTTTGTACGGATGGGCAGTGTGAGTGCAGGCTGCATTTCCTGTTATTGGAAATCTGGGTGAACATCCTGAATTAGACAGAGTGCTGTGGGCTGTAGCTCCACATGTTCAGAGTTTGGTGCATATAGGAAAAATCAGCTTTGATCAGTACATCCCTGCTGTTCTGGCCACTCTGATTCATCCTGATTGAACAAATCTGAAAGATGTACTTTTTATAAGAATTCCAATTAAATGAATATTACAAAGATAGCTCAGCTGTGCCTGTACCACTGGTACTCGATGTGTAACTGTACTTTTTCAAGGGCAGTGACCCTTTTTTTGTGATTGCCCTTTCATCAGGAGATAAAGCATCTCAAATATGTTAACATTTACTTACAAAGCAACATACCCAAATTAAATTGGTTGGTCGAAGCCTTATATTCAAAAAGGTTTGGTACTCCCAACAACAACACAGCTTTTTTAAGTTTCTAGGAAAATTGTGTTTGCTTTTTTAATTGTTGGCAGATATTTAAAAACTTATTTGAAGAAGGCTTAGAAATTCAGAAGCAAAGACTGAAGGAGCTGAGAGCATATGCTCAAGAGATGCGTGCTGAGCAAAGAAGAGAGCATCAGAATGAGCTGGAGTCCATGGAGAACTATTACAGAGATCAGGTAAGTTCAACCTGCAGCTGAGACAGCCAGATAATGTTTTCAATAGTAGAAGCCTTTCATTTCTTTAACTGAAACATGTATTGTGCTTAGTTTTCCATGCTAGCAGAAGCTTTATCTCAAGAACGCCAACAAATCCGAACCAGAGAGAAAGCACAAGCACAAGTAAGGGTTTTTGATCTTGTGTGGATGTTTTCTTTCTTTATGCAATATGCTAATACCTGTGTTCTGTTTAGATGCTGCAGAAAACAAAAAGAGAGCTGAGGTCAAGGATGGAAAAAGAAATACAGCAACTGCAAACAGCAATAATGCAAAATGATGATGAAACTTTTTTTCATGAACTAGAGGCAGACAGACTCAGATCTAGGCTTCAGATGGCTTCCTTTCAGTACAACAAAAGTGGTTTCTCTTAAGACATGGTAAATAGCACTGCAGCTGTCTGCTGAGCTGGAGGGGAGTCTCTGAGAAGTGCTGCGACAGGAAGGTGGTGTGCAGCTGCTGTTCTGTAAGATCAGATCTGTCATCTCCATGTGCCAGAGGCACAGCTGTTGGTACCTGGAACTTCCAGTACTTTTATGATTAATAAAGTTTTAAGCTACTTTCTACTGTGTAGCAAAGCTGAAATGATGTCAGAATTTTAACGTGTATTTATAAAACTTATTTTACTTTTTTCTTCTCATAAGGAAAGCAGTTCAATTTTTGCTGCAACTTGAGAGCAGACATCCATTCAGTAACACAGAGATGAGCCCCTTTCCAGGAAACCATTAACATAAAAGCCAAAATAAGACCTTTGTTGTTCAGTTAAGACAATTAGCACAACCCTTATTTTAGGCAGACGTCTGCAGAAAGACTCAGAGTGTAATAAGCACTTTCCCCTGAAACGAGGGCGGATTACTTAAAGCTATTTGTTACATTTTAAAGTAAACAATTAAGAAAAACTGAAAACTTTTTAAACCATTGATGCTGTGACAGTGCAAACAGCATACAATTTATTGCTCAACTTCTGCATGGGTACATACATTAAGTACTTAAAAACCATTTTATACAGATTTTTTTGTTAAAGCTCATGTAACAGCTGGGTGAAAATACAATGATACCAATGCTAAAACACTCTGTAATAAATACAATGGAAATGATAAACTAAGAACTGTCAGGTTGTGGAGGAGTAATTACACTTGTATAAACTAATTACAGCTACAGACGAAGCTCTGAGGATGTGGTAGAGCCAGAAACCTACTACATAGTGTAAAGTACAACAAATGGCACCTGGTAACTAGGTGGTGCAGTTTAAAATCTGAAGCACTTGGAGCATGCTACATTAAGCTGTATGATGCATTCTTATGATATAGAAGCAAAGCTTTTACTTCCATCAATGCAGCTAGTTTAAACGCACCAGAAGTTCTATACAGATGTAGTGTTGTAGGACAAGAATTTAAAAACAGCTTGTGTGCTCTGGACTTTAGTACAACACAACAATTTGGTAAAAATAAATCAGTTTAGGGAAACTGAAACTATGTGCAAAAAAATTAGAATACATACTGTACAAAGCACCATTACAAAACTCTTTACACCGAGAAATTAAATCCTCTGAAATTCAACTGTGTACTGTATATCTGAAATCTACAAAAGTTCTGTTCATAATTAAACATTCATATGAAAAGCAACAGCATAAAACCATGATGTGACATTTCTCTAAAACAACTAAAGACTGGATAAAGTAAAACCCAGTAAGAGGGACACATTGAAATAAATATTCACATTAATCATGGGGTGAAAGTCCAAGGTTAAAATGCAATATTAGGCTTAGCACCTTTTTGAGGGCAAAAGTAGCTGACGTGATCTTGAAATACAATTTTGCAAAGGCATCAACTAAAGTTTTCTGATAAACGCGAGCGATGAGGTGCTTTAGTTAAAGCTCTCAGTCATTATAAAGGTAGAAAGGCACTCAAAATACTTGGTATATTCAACCTCATCTGTCAGCTGTGGAAAGTCAAATGTAAATTCATCTAGGTTTGCTTATAATATATTAAATTTACAATATTTATCTGTGACAATTTAAAAACAATTCTCTATGCCATATCAAAATGGTTGGTAGAACAAACAGATGTACTGCTAAGGCTGCTGTGAAAATGAATGGTATTTATCAGCTGATCTGCACTCTACATTCTGCAGAGCTCATTTCCTCCCTCCTCAGAAATGCTTTTATGCTGTAAAGGTGGCCACAACCAGGTGTTCAGTACATGAACCAGCCTAAGGAGGTGGGCAGGGAGAGGTTCCTAGGAGGGTACAGACGCTGTGGTCAGGAGACACTACAGAAACAGCCTTTAAATAGTGCTGAGGTTGACTGCCTGGGGAAAAGAGAAGAGCGTACCTTTCCCCTGGAGTCACCAGCTGAGCCCCGACTTCTCCCAAAAGCTGGATCGAGCTGGATTTTACATCTGGCATGCTTCCACGATCAGGGTGTCTGCAGCCACAGCCTGAGCAAGAGCAGAATTAAATCCCTTACTCAACAACCATGTTTTGATTCTGTGTCAGGAGAGCTTCATGTCAGACCTCCAAACTTGATGGGCGAGAAGAGGACTTTGGGAGTTATGTCACACAGTGGTCCCCAACCTCAGGAAGCAGTAACAAGTAAGGAACGCAGTGGGCAACATCCTGCTTTGCTTTCCAGAAAAACTGGAGAAATGCAGTGGTGGCTTCTCTAGTAGGGGCTCCCTAACTTAACAAAGGTACCAGCCGTTTTAGGAGTGCAACAGTCCCTTGAAATGAAGAATGGCCTGATATATTTCAAACCTGGCTGTTACAGCAAGTTTCTTGGCTTTATGTTTACATCCCTAAGTAGCCTCACCCCTGCAGCCAGCCCAGAACAAGGAAGCAAGTCTTTCAGAACAAACCTTCCAGCAACAGCTGTACAAAAATATATATATAATCAAATGAACATGTGGATTTGGCTCACCAGGTTCTTACCACAATTCTAGAAAGCAGTCCATTGCCCACTGTTCTAATACACAACATCCAGTAGTAGTTTACTCACTGCGGCAGTCAGATTTGGCAGAACAAAATGAAGTTCAAGCTCCAAGGAACAAATAGAAAATGAGCCAGTTCACTGTGACTCACACTGCTGTTTACATCCCGGTGTTTAAGCATTTCCAATACCCTTCACTTTCTTCTTATTGACAGTGTAAAAATAGTGCAGACTTGATGATTGATTGTAACCTACGTTAAAAAACAACACTGATTGGAAAAAAAATGCTGCCTGTTCCAAAGCTCCTCACCGAGAGGAGAATGCCACTGCCTGTTAAGTAGAGCCATTCATCTACACACCATGAACAGATTATATGGATCTTCACTGAGATTTCCCAAACTTACTTCAAAATTCAGTTCCCTCCACTGGTAGTGCATTTTATTCCCCTTTGCAGAGATCAACCCATGTTATAATTCATATATATACTTACTTCCATCCCTACAATCAATAAATTATGTGCTTTTAAAACCTCATTTTTGAAGCACATCGCATATTTCAGTTAATACAACATTTTTAGTTTTACTGCCATTTTTCCTTAGTTGTAACTCAAACCCACGTGTCACGAGCAGCTAGACAAAGATTAAATTATGTTTTACCTGATAGATCTTTAGCATCCACAATATATTATGTGATTTGGCTGCATTCAAACAAGCTTTGGTCGGCTGGGTAGGATGGGTTCTGTAATGAACTGCAAACAGGTTGCTGCTGTCAAATGTTACCTCATCACCACGCACACGAAGTTGAAAAATGCAGTGTTTAAAGTCAAAAGTCACAAAAAATACTCTTGACTCGTTAGAAAAATGCTGCGTAAAAAAATCAAAACGTCTGCTCTTCATTAAAAAAGGTCTATTCCACATCTAACACAAATACTGTACCAAAGGCAGTATGTGTCACTCACACTAGAAATTTTGCTTAAGGAATCTGACGAGCAATATAAATAGGCCCCAAAACATCATTTTCGTGATTCATGCTTGAAAAATATAAAAAAAGTTCCCTGTGGTAACATTAGTTGAATGTACATTGCAGAATATAATGTTTTACTATAAGAAAATGCAGTAACATGTAAGTGGCTTTAATTAAAAAGATTAATGATCCTTTCAGCCAATTTTATGCAAAAAGTTAGAATAATCCAAAATATTTTTTCCAAAAATAGCAGGTATAGATGCTGGTCAGTATCATACATTTAAAAGAGGCTGAAACGTGACTTGTACCGACTGCTGAAGTTGTTTCTTGGTATCTGAGAATAGAAATCAGGTAGGCAAATATAATAGATTACCTTTTACAAAAATAGTAGTAGTCTTTAAGTATAGAATACTGCTTAACTGTTGAAATGTAGGAAAAGTCAGCATTCTGTATGTTCAAGGTATTAGTTTTTAATAGCAGCTGAATGATCCTATGGCAGGAACCACAGAACCTATTTTCTTGAAAGAAAAAAATTGCAAAGTTGTCCTTTCCCTCACAGTGTCCTAGTGTAGAAAAGGGAAAGTTTCCTGTATTTCAAGCATTTCTCGAGTCTTGATGAGGGAAGGGCATTCCGGCTGACAGGAGTATAAATAGAGTCTCAGGTAAGCCTGTGAAGGGTCATTCCACAGCAAACCCACATGTTTCTTCAATGGCAGTTAGCAGCTTCTCATATAGCTTGTCATAGCTTTCATAAGGAGGAATGTCTATTCGGTTAAAGCTGCAAAGACAAAGTGAAACCTTCAATTATTTGGATCTTACAGCCTCCCCCAGCAAATCTCTGCTGCAGTTCATTTAAGATACTTGAAACAATACTTGACGTGGCCAATGGCACTTCACATAAACAAAATCAATTTGTAGTTTTCACACCTTTACTCCTCTGTAATGGACAGCATCTGCGATGCCATAAAAGAAAGAAACAGTGTGAAAACAGGCAGCAAATCCACATATCACAAGAGACCTGAACAAGTCTTACCAGGTATGAGCTTTCGGCAAATTATTTGTGCTGGCATCGATCTGGTGTATTGTAAATAGTCGTGGGCCTGCAGCACCTGAAAATCCAGAAAAGATCTCTAGTACTAGTTGGAAATTGCTTTGCTGAACTGCAACAAGAAAAGACTGTAACAAAATGCAAAAAAAACAAGAAAAAAGAAGAAAGAGAGGGGAGAGGAGCTACACACAGAAGCTGAGGCTGTGAGCAGCTAGCAAAAAGCCAGAGGAAACCCACAGCTCCTAGCAGTCAGAGTCTGCCCCTCCACCCACAAGAAGTAACCATGCTGTTATCTCTCTTCCAGCAATTTAAACAAGAACAAAGCACTGACAAGGAAAAACGTAAGATACCTGTTTTAACTGCACACTACACAACTGAAGGTCACTTTGCCCACTCCTCCTAGGAAACTTCTGCAGCTCTACCTGTCCTCACATTGTAATGGGCAGTCAAACTGGATAGAGTTTTCATGGATACTTTTTAAAGAAATAATTTTATGACATGACCTGACTGTACAGAGTCACACAGTCTCTAGCAGTCATAATCTCTGCTAAAGGAAAGAGTGTAGCACAGCAGTCTTTAGACTCAGTCAGAATATGCTAAGATTCCACCAGGCCAGAAGAGGTCACAAACGCCCTCTGTACAGCTGGCATATTTGCCTGAGTAGACTGGCATTCAAGGACATAATCCACAGCACCAATCTTTCCTATGGGGACTCTCTGCTGTCAAAAAGGAGTATTAGTAAATGAGACTGCATTACTGTATTACCACAACTCAAATCTAGAACCTGGCAACATCCATCTTCAAATCTGTAGGAAAACAGGATTTGTTTGTTCACAGAAACTTTTTCTTTCTTTTTTTTTTGTTTTACTAGTATAGCCACACTAAAAGTAACCAGCACTACTTTCAAGTATTCTCAGGCCATGACCAGTTACAGTTTGTTCAGACTCTACAGTCCCTGGTATTATTTAAACACTTGAAGTAACCAGGGCCTTCAAAACCTCAGTATTCCTGAACTTCTAATGTTCCTGAATACTTTAGAGCTCAGGAACAGAGGAAATGGACAATGAGGTCTTCTACCTGATGGAGAGATGATGAATAAACAGATTTCTGTAGCAACTGGCTTTTGTACATGGCAGCTACTACCACAGAATGTGTGCTCTCTTGAGATCTTCTACCTATTACAACAGGTTGTGATCCATGTTTCCCTGGGCTGTTTCCTCTCATCTTGTGAAAGGACAAAACATGGTAACTATGGTGTTAACAGAGCAGCGTGGGTTACAGCCAGAGCTGCTGCAGCTGAGATCCAGAGCTCTGAATGAAGCTCATAAAACAGGTCAGTAATTAAGTAATTGTTTCCTTTGCCAGGGCTGCCTGCGATTACGTTGCTTTTACAGTAAAAACAGCCCAGATTACCGAGCTCCTCTGCTGTTAGAAGCACAGGAACATTTGCTCCTTGCTGGTATTTGCTGGTCACAGAGCTGTGCAGATGCTTGCAAGAGAGAGAAATGAAACAACAGTCTTCCAGGAAAATCATGCGAGAATCCTGGTAGGATTTCTACTGATCAGAATGTATTGCTAGAAAGGGAAGGAAGTGTGCAACTGAAACAAAAGAACCGGTTACAGCTGAATCAGAAGGTAATGAGCAAACTCACAGACTATTTCTGTGACTGCTATTCATCAGACCATTAAATATTCCTCTGAGGAAAGTCACGTAGCAGCCAACCAGCCTCATTTTGAGCTAATGCTTCTGTGCCGCGTCTCACTGCTTCCTCCAAGCACAGGCATTTGCAGCTACTTTGGGCAAAATTACCTTGCAATGCCTTGAAGCCCTGCAGAGGCACTCTGGATGAGCCAGTCACAAACTGGAGAAGTCGTGCTCTCCTCTCTTCATCAAAAAACTCCACAGCTTTCCAGAACCATTTCACAATGTTGCTGTCTGGTGTACAGTGTTTTAACCTAGTATTCGCCTTCCAGTCATTAACATCAATTTTTCCAAGTCCACAAATGATGAGCTGTAAATTTAAAATACGATTAATGATGAATTGTTAATTTAAAAGATCGTTTTGGAACTACCCAAATAATGCATAACTGATTCTGAAAAATTGTTACTCCAAACTTCCACAGTTGCTACGAAACGCTGCGTTGAGAATCACTCTCCTGGTTCTCTTGAAGATGCCTGCCATCCATGTCAGAGACTGCATGACCTGGTCACCTCTTATACTAACTGTATTTTTGTAACAGTGCACCTGCAAGACCCCTGGAGCACTGGGGATGCAACCTCACATGTTCCTTAGTCTCAGAAGACCGCCTGAGGCTTTTATTATCACACTTGACAACGAAACATAACATTAGTGTACTGACCTCTAACTCTTTCTCATCAAATGTCTTCAGCAGATGTTGTGGGATTACTTCATTAAATCCCTTCTGTAGAGCCAGAAACTGAGCTTCAATTCCTCGTAAAAATCGCCAGTTTACATAAAGCCTGCAAGCACGTTCAAATTGGATTTATGAAAGGTGTATTCAAACACAATAAACCTGCAATTTATCCAGCCCCCCAGAACTGGTCTTAGTGACAGAAAAATATAACAGAGCTATTGCATTACCACCTAGAAAGAAGAAAAAAAGCCACAAAACCCACAACACTTAATTACTTAATGTGCATAAACTTTCCTCCCATGGGAAATACCAGAAACACTGAAAAATATATTGCTGTACCTGACATATTCCTTTTTGTTTTCTTCTGTCACTGGGATGCTTTTGCCATTGGGTTTTAGCTCATGTTGAATAATCTCCCCGTATGCGTTGTGTTCTACACAAAACGTGTGGTCTAAGACTCCTGTAATGTCATTCTCACTGGTGGGAAGAAATAAGCAAGTGACTCAATGAAACATTCTGCAAACACATCACATCTGTAATTCTTTGGACAGATGTCAGAATTTAGTTTCTGAATACCATTTAGAAGAACTGCTGGAAGCAAGAGGTGAACAGACATTTTTGCTGTATTATATTTTAAGCCATCATAAACCTTTCAATGTTATACTTTAATAAAATGGTAACTGTCATTAACAAGCAAAAATCAGTAAACAAAGTTATGAATAACTGAGCACTTTACAGCTCAGTAATCTCTTGCCCCCCCCCCCTCCTCCCAGATTTGAAATCCTTGAGCACGTTAAGCCTTTAAAGAAGCTGAATTGTGCACATAAGATGTTTCTTAAATCTGCCTGAGCGGGAGATCAAAACATGCTTCAGCTCTTGTCAACAAGCATTAGGAACATGTATCACATCAACTGAGACACAATTCTAACACTAAGATATAATGCACAGTACATACAGTATCCAAACCAAGCTGTTATGAAGATCAGGGTCAACCAATTCCATATCATCCAACGTAATTGGCTTCCCTAGCAACTGCTTATAGAAAGGCAATGTGAAGCCACCATCAATATAGTGTCCATGAAACACAGCCATCCCCATTATCCGTCCAACAAAATGGAAATATGATAAGTGTTCCTGGAATTGAAAGAAAAGACTCAGTGATCCACCTAAATACAACTCCTGGATTGCATTTGCTGAACATTTAATTAAATTTCAATACAACTTAAAAACAACAGCAACAACAAAACCACCACCACCCAACAAACAGCCAGAGCTGTTTGATTTCTTTTTTTAGTTTGTTTTTATAGACAGCACATCGAGTATGTTGCTTCAAGTCCAGAAGTCTTACTGTTAAGAACTAAACTCCATTTCTCCCATAGGAAACACAGACTAACATCTTTAAGAGTATTAAGAACATTTGAGATGTTTCTTTGATCCACACTGAAATGAAATGATGTCATTTCATAAATTCAGTCTCTAGCAATACTGATGTGAGAACTAGATTATTGAATCTAGAGCATTATTCTCCACGTGTCCCTAATTTGTGGGTCACAAAAGCATCATTTCACTGAACTCATAGTATCAGTCATACCGGGTTAACTGCAGAATCTGGGTTGATTTGCAGTGTGTAGATATCATCTCGGGAATATTGGAAGAGACCATAATAAGGATTCAACATTTCATGTGACAACAGGTAGAGCCACTCCCTGAAGAACAGAAAAAAAAGAATTTACTGCATAACCCTAGATTAATTAATTAATTAATTAATTAATTAAAAAGCATTAATTAATTAATTCTTTTCAATCTTTTCAAAGGACAGTTAGCTATGCACATGCAGAAATCAGAATTATTTTTACTGGTTCAGTAACTGCACAGCATCTCTCGGCTTGCCATATTTCCCAGCCTGCCAAGATTTTCCTTCAAGTTACCACTTTCTAAGGGTTACTGATTATGATTCTGGCACCAAGTTGAGTGTTTAGTGGTGTACATACATTCCCAAATACCCAACTTTACCAATCAACACCAAAGGTGTCTTTGATGCAATCTGTAATGTGCATTTTGATTTATTTACAAGAAATTCTCTTTTCTTTGAAAAGACTATCTGAAAAATGTACACTTTTCTGACATATAACATCACTGGAATGCACAGAAACAAGAATAATTTTAAAAGAAAAAGAGCTGCTGTCAGTCTGGTGTAGGAATCAAAGCAGTGCAGCTGGTGGGGCTGGGGGAAGGGATGGAGGATGCACTGTTTACCTGGCAACACCTCCATAATCAAGGCCTTCCTCCCCACGGAACTTTATCATTAATCGTTTCCACAGATCTTTTGGCCTCATCTTCATGACTTGCCTGTAGGATTCCTGTAAATACACAAAAGGTTCTTTTATTAACTGCTGTTTACAGACAAGCAGCTACCGCTCTTATTAGAAATGGAGTCTCAGAATCCAAAGGGGATATTATTCTTCTACATACTAACTGCTGTCTCTCCAATCACAAGCTATTGCAGAGTTTTCTATAAATGCGATAATGCTTGTCAAGTAAAAGATAAGCAAGAACAATTGCCTCTAAGCTTCAGGGGTGCAGAGTATCATAATATTTCTTTTTCTTATTTTCACATAACTCACCTCACACACAAAAACATCCCTATATCTGTCAACTTTTTGTTTTTGCTCTCATTTTTGCTGTGTGGAAAGCCAGCAGTGGAACTTCTACTGACTAGAAGATGTGCAAACCTCCGTGAAGCATCTTAAGATGCTTAAGCAACTTAAGGACCAATGCCACCCCAGTATATCTATGGAATTATTCCTCTATCAGTAAGACTTCACCAAGACAATATGAAAAGAATGCTAAAGCGAGGCAAACCAAATACTGGTTGTAAAAAAGAATTAAATCAAAGGTTTTATTTATATCCAGTGATGTTGCCCCCAATCTTTGGCTTTGGGGAAGAGGTAGGCATGCCTGGCACACTTCAGAAGAAGAACATAATAATTTCCACTGCTTTACAGCAGCCTTTCTCCCCCTTCTTTTTCAATTTATTATGAAGTGATTTGACTGTCTCCAAAGGGAATACCAACACAAATATTTCTTGGCTGAATAAACAGTGACAACACAGTGGGGCTATCATGTTTGCGGGTGGAGCAAAAACACAACAGGGATGGGTGGGATGGGTGATAAAGTTCTTGAGACAAAATGTTCTCTAGAAAAGCCAATGAATTATAACTGCATTTCATCAATTCATCAGAATTATTCTGCTGAACAATCTCAAAGATATCCCAACAAGGGCACTTTTGGTCACTTAGATGCCTACAGAATTCATATAACAGATCTGGTTTGGAAAAATACTGCACCTCTCTTGGTTCTGGCTGATAAGACCCAAAGATGAATGCTATTCAATAGCAGTCTCTTCACTGAAGTTACAAATACATCAAGGGTCATTTTCTGATCGTTTGGTTTTCAATGTGCACCATTCTCTCTGTTAGGAGAGGCTTTCCCACATTTTGGGAAGAAGTGAAACAGCATCTTCAAATAGATGAAGTGCTTGGATGCTTTCCTCAGTCCCTGAGACAGTCTGCACATCTCTAACCACAGAAAAACTTTTCTCCTTGTTCTTCTTCCCCATGTGGTAAACACATCTATTTTACATGCACGATTGTTCTGAATATCCCCCTAAAATGCTTCCTCTCCCCATTCACCACCGGCAAAATCTCAGCTTTAACTCCAGACTTCAACATTTTGTCTAACTGAAAGAATTCTTCAGACCATTACGGACAACCCTCCTCCCCTTCCCTCAATATTAACAAATGGGTCAAGTTCTCAAGTTACCTCAAAAATCTCTTCCCTGGAGACCTCAATACGACAATGGCCAGCTTGAGGTTGCTGCTGTGACAGCTCTTGCCTCAGGATCTTGAGCTTCTGCACCAGGTCTCGTTTGTACCTTGGCACAGTCAGACACTCTGCCTCATCTGGCAGCTGACACAGGGACACTACCTGCTGCTGCTGCTGGTGCTGCTGATCTTTAAGTTGATTCTGGCGGCTAGAAACAAACACAGCTGTTTGCAGACATTCCAGTCACACGTCTCCTGTTTTCTTTATGCGTTTCTTAAAGGCTCAGTCTTAGTAACTAACACACTTTCGATTTACTGTGATTACTATGATTACACTAACAACATTCAGGCCTAGAAAAAAGTAAATTCAGAGAGCTTTTACCCTGACTAAAGACATATGCTTCTGTCTTTCTTGGCAACTATCAGTTGTTTTTAGAGTTAGTTACTTCTATTAGTGCTACTCTACAAAGTATGTAAAAGGTTACAGCACGATATAATAAGGTATTAACCATGCAGTTTTACTACTAAGCTGCTGACACTGAATTTCTCAGCTACCGTTTCCATATTTCCTTTGCGTGTTTTGCCTTCCTTCGATTTAGAATTCAGGGATCAGCCAAACACTCTGCCTCTAATCTACACTCAATACCACAGTCTGTTTTAAATGGCTTGTATGAAAAAGAGTAAGCTTACAAAAAGATGTTTGTACTGGCAGCTTGGCAAGGACCTTGTCCCTTGTACCTGGCCTAGTCTGGACCACAGGAATGTGGGGAGCTCACATGTAACTAACTGGCACAGATAAGCAAGTATTTTCACTAGCAATTCTAAGAGATTTTGTAAATCTAACTTCTTACTGGATAAAGTCAATTTGAGCAGAGATGTCCTTCCTCGTGTCACTTCTCAAGTAGGTGTTTTTGTATCACCAAGCTTTTTAGCATGGCATTTCCAAACAAGAGGACAAAAGCTGTATTTTCCCTAGAACTTGAAAAGCCTCTGTGCAGGACATGTGGTAACACCCCAAATTTATTGGATAAATAGGAAAGGTCACAATTCAAATTTTTTTTTTTTCCCCAATGGAATGTTAATAATTTTTTTTCAACATCAAGGACCAAACATATGAGATAGAACCACACACAACTTCAATATATTTTAAAATTTCAGCCTATTGCCTGTTTTGAAACAAAGTCTACTGAGAAAGCTCCCTTGACCGACAAAATTTCATTTCCAGCAGGCTTTCACCACCACAGCGTTCATTTTTGGCAATTAAAAAAAGAAGTGGGAGTGTTCCCAGTTTGCCCCGTGGTTCTGACTGCTATTCTCTTATTTTCAAACCTTTCATTTAAAGTTAATTTGCATGAACCATGTTCAAGGGAAATTTACACCAGTTTACTGTGATCATCACTATCAGTAGTCTTACAAACCTGCCATTTAGAAGCCCCTGCAATGACACACATTTGGATCAGCTCAGCAATAGCTGAAAGCTATCTTATTATTAATAATATTATCTTTTTACATCTGGGCTTTAAGAAGAGAATAATGCACAGCAATCCAACTCTGTCACAATGCCCTAAGATGTGATACTTTGGAAATAAGCTTAAATGATTTGGGGATATTCAGTGTTCTCTTGACTGTTCTTAAATTAAGGCAACCTTAACTTTATTCCTAAGCTGATCACATTATTACAATAAACAACAGTTATTTTAAAAGTCAATCCCAAGAAATCAATTCATTACAACAGCTTACAAAGATACTTGTTGTGGCTCCAGAATACAGTTCTATGTCATTTGTGCTACATGCATGATATTTTTGTATCATTATTAGTTCTAAATACCAATCTCAAACTGTATTTAATTGATAAACAAATTAAAGCAAAATTATTCTGTCTTATGCTTTCTCAAACTCTGGAAGAACAATCTTATGGAAATATTCCTTGTATATACCTACCAGAAAGGGTAACAATAAACACTAAGGTGAGGCTACAGTGGTAGCACATTTCATAGTGTAAAAGCACAGCAGCCTAGACATGGAACTAGTCAATCTTAAAGAAAATGCAATCTCTGAAATAAGCATGAGTTCAAGATGTATGCATCAAATTAAACCAATCTAAAATAAAGCAGAACTTGAAGAAAAAGTAAAGTGCCATTCTCTGTGTAAGGCTAAAAATAATCAGTGTAGCATTAAGTAAATAATCCGCAGTGCTTGAAGTAATTAAATGTAATTTCTTCGTTTGTTTTCACAGCTGAATGAGCCTGCTTGATTGTGTGCTGTACTTTGAGGATAGAGCTAAGTACTTTTCAGGTACCATAACTATCAAAACCTATCGTGAACTCTTGGCTAACATTTTAAAAGCAGAACTGGATGACAAATTTGCTTATTTTCATAACTTGTAATGCCATCATTGGAAGAATAAACTCTTTTACTCAGCTTGACAGAAAAGTCAGTATTACTAAAAGCACATTTTTTATTACAGCTTTGAACATAAAACTATCCCACCCATCCCACCCAAATACTAAACTTATTTCTCAGATAATTAAAAATGTCAGGCCAAAGATATATTGCTTTTTTTTTTTTTTCTTTTCTTTTTTTTTTTAATAACAAATGAGGTGGCTTAACAATTAAATAAAACAAGTTTAAAAGCTTTCGCATATCCTGTTTGGTGCAATAAAAGAATAAACACTAGAAAAGATTTATCAGGCATCAGGCTTTGCTGATGACACTGCTGGCTGGATTTCTGAAATCCTTTCCTAATGAAAGACAGATGTACAAATGAGAAAGAACTACTAGAGTGTACTTAAGTTTAAATAAATGTAATGTGCTTTTTAAACTTAAAAGACAAAGGGGATTTTCTAGACGAAAAGCTATACGTTGTCCTTCGCAACACATGAACCCAGCCACGTGTCCCTGCTACCACTGGAAATAAACCTACCTGTGAAGGACCCTGTTTTACATCAAGTCCAGTTAACTAACTTCCTGTGCTTTAGGAATTACATTGTTATAGTCGAGAGGGTCTGAAGTTATCTTTGGGTAAAATAGCTACGTCTGAATTCAATGTCTGGATGATGGGAACTTCACTTAAGCTCTGTAATATGTAGATGTGTACCAATGACTTTTTACACAAAGAAATGCTTAATAGCCCAAAAGGGAGAGGTGTCTAAATATTCAATTCAAATGGATATTGGGCAGACAAAGCCTGTCCAATTTTTGTGTATTACACATAAGACAGGTGTGCTTCATAGACATTACTTTTCTTGCCTTCATTATCTTTGCTTGCTCCCATTATTGTTTCCTTCAACTTCTCTTCCTAAGGATTTTCTTCCTTAAAAGACTATTCCTCACATGACTTTCTATCTAACGCTTTATTATTCCCTCCGCTCAAGAGCTACCTAATATTTTACAGGTATTTCCCCAAAAAGGTGTTGATAAGAGTCAAATTCCTGCAGAGCTTGGACAAACTGATAGCCATGCAGAGGCAAAAGAGCAATGTTTGTTTGCTTTTTCATTTCCATTTTCAGTAGAGCTCCCCAGTGTCAAACACGTGGCTGGGAATAAGAAAAAATATCCAGAATCTCATTCAGTTTCCTCCTCTTTCTAAAGCTGTGATATGAATACGTAATGTCTGCACTAAGGCAGAAAAAATATTTTTGTTTTCATGTTTTTTCTTTTCGTGGTAAAAAATCCAATTTAAATTATTTGGGTCTTTTACTTTGAGAACACCTGATCTAGCCTTACCTTAAAACAGGAGCTGAATTATTTCTCTTTTTCTCTGAGTAGTTGGGCACTTCTATCCCCTTGCTTACCTGAATTGGGTATTGAATGCAATCTGATATTCTAAAAAACAAGTACTCCATCATTGAAAGTAGTACTAAGCAAAAAGAAAAGAAAAGAAAGTGTCTCTCACCGTTGGAAAAAAATTCCACAGGCCAGCCTTTGCATGGGAAGGCACTTGCTTCTTCCCTCCATCCTGGCCCCCACTCCTGGCACCATGATAGCCACATTCCTGTCTATATGTGCCAGAGGGATGTTTGTTTTGCTTTTTGGTTTGTTCTGCAGTGTTGTTTGTTTCTTTTCCTTCTTTGCAGTTTTAAATACAAGAGCAATCAAACCCTCTTTGCTACGTAACAGAGTAGGCTGGCAGTGTGTTACAGAATGTCACTATTACACCTCCAGTTCTACTTATCGGCAGAATACGTCTCAATACAAAATCCAGCACACCTCAAGAGTCACTTTCTTTCCTCTATTATATTCAACACATGCTGGAGACTTTAGACTTACTTTAAGACTAAATGCAAGTTAGCAGATAGCCGCGGGTCTGTAAACTGCGTTGTCCTGTTGTTATGGTCAACAAAATAAACTCTGCCTGTTGCCGTATTTCGGATCTCCCATCCAGGAGGCAGTGGACCAAGCTCTTCACAATTGATGTTGCTAAGATCCCTGTGAAAACAAATATAAAATGAAAAATACCTCAGCATTTGGCCTCTGAGCCAAACAAGCGTAAATGTAACAGAACAATTCCATGAAGTCTGAGAAAATGTATTGTTTCAGAAACCTGATCTGTTCAGCTGGAATCTCTACTCCCAAGGTGCAGCCCACCAAAGGAAAAACACACACCCCAGAACACTTGCTGTAAGGAAAAAAAAATCTTATCAAATAGCCTTCTTTGTACAGACCAACTTCAGACGTTAAATTCATACAGGCTTAAAACAAAAATACAGGCCACTGCCACATTTGCTAAAATGGAATTGCAATTCTACACCAATTCTGACAGAAAACGTTTTTAAAACATCATTAATCACATAAGGAGCTCTGAATCACACATGACAAGCTCCTACAAAACAGAACTGTATTTGGGAAGAGTTACACATTCCATGAGGAATTACACATGGGATACGTGTATGCCACAGGTGATTTTTGCCCCCCAGCCCTCAAAGCTAGTGGGAAGAAAACGGTTTTCTAACAGAATCTTTCAAACATCTTAAAAAAATGTAAGCACAACGAGCAACACAGAGAAACCCACACTGGGCTTAAGAAAATTCTGCTGAAAACAGCATGACTACAGTGGTTTCAGAGGTTCACTGAAGACAAACTATCAGCTTTTTAAAAAATCAACAACGCACACTTTTATGCATATAATTCACACTTCAGCTACCACCTACTGCCAAGAACTTTTTTGAAGGCACAAGTCCTCAGATCCCCCAGTATCCTACAGGCTGATAGGAGGGAAAAGCTCAGGGACAGAAGGGCTGAAAAGATGCAGGCTGTAGGGATTCAGTGAGCTGAGAGGGCTGAGAAGCTACAAAAGGAAACAGGAGGCCCTGGGCCTGAGCTTCTGCTGATAGTGCTCATGCACACAGCGCTGAACACGGCCCTGGGAACCACAAGGCTTTTGTTTTTTTTTTTTTAAGCAACTGTGGTACATTAACATAAAAATACAGTACTTCTTAGAAATGACATCAGCTGCATCCCTTGTCCCTGTGGTTGGTACATGCAAACAGCCAAATTTTGTTCTCAGAGATGCACAGTTTCTGTTGCCACACCTAAGAGCAGCATTTTGGATTTTGTACGTAATCATTACACCACAAAATTTAGGAAACTTAACTTTCTTCATCTCTTAATTTACCTTTTAGAGAAATCTAGTTTCTAGTTTTATATACTACACAAATGATGTGAGCAAAACCTTCCTAATACACAACTGTCAACTCTGCTGCGCTCTCAAGTCTGAAGATAATGCATCATAGTGAAGAGCAATTCTGTAACACAAAAGTAGTACTAAAAACAATTAGAAGAATCATTTGAAAACACAACAAAATTACAGCTATGAGGCACTTTAATCCTTCCCAGGAAATCCAAAATCCATTTCCACGAGAACGAGCACCAGCAGCAACTGACAGAGCTGCTACAATTTTCATCAAGGCCAACAGTGGCTGCCAACTTCAAACAGCACACGTTTAAAAAAAAAAAGAAAAAGCCATTGAAAATTACTGCCTCTTAAAATGTATGGCTGGTATTTGTAAAGAACAATCAGAAACTAACAGTATTTTCTCTGTTATCCTTCCTTCCCCTCAAACACATCAGAAATAACCATGGGTACAATCACATACAATGTCGGTGTGTACATGTGCACACATAAATAAAGATATTGAAGTAAAAGAACTCTTCAGATTTATTTTCTATCAAGTGTAATATATCTGCATGAGGAACAGCACTTTGAATATTTAATCACAGGTTAGACTTTTTTAGACTCTGCTTCTTTTCTTCTCTCCTCAAAATTCCCAATTTGCAAGTTTCTCATTATCAGTGTGAAAGAATACACAAATACAGGTGTTGTTCACTTCAAACATGGAATTCAAATACAAAACAACCTAGTTTTAACTAAAGGACCTAGATAAATCCACATTTTTGGAAGCACTCAGATTCTACTTTTTGTTTAATTACTTTGCATAATACTAAAATCTGGACTCGGCTGAAATTCATACAATTAACTGATTCCAGGTGTTTCATATTGTTTTAAAACACCACTGTTTAAATAATTTCTTCTAGGGGCCAACAGGCAAAAAAAAAAAATTACTTCACAGAGGGCTCCAAGGACAGATTGGGAACTGTTCTGATTTGACAACCTAAGGACACTTTCAGCATTTTCTTACCTGGGTACTCTTGGATCATGCCACGTACTAACACCAGTTTGAGTATGCAGAAAATAGACCTGACCTTGCTGAGTCGTCCTTTGCTCTGCGAAATCAAGACAAATTAATAAATGTGAGAACAAAATACGTAACACAAAAACTCACACAGACTGATTAGCCCAAAGTAAGGAATCGAAGTGATCTAACATACAGAAGACAAAGCCCATTTTGCCAGTTGCCTGAAATATCTAAAATTAACTGATTTACATACCATAGCCTTCAGGTAAATCAGGAGGTGTGTGCAAATGTGTCCTGCTCATGTAATTCCTGTGCCTCTGCGACCTGACCCTCCTCTCTGCCAGCCGGGGATCTGATGACTGCCCACACGTGGCACCATTTGTTCCCGTAATTGGAGTGTTCTCATCCACAAAGCAGCTCAGTGGTCTGCCTGGACTGGAGTATTCTGATGCTGGCCTGTTGAGAAATACATGAACATTACCTGCTTCCCGTACCAGAATTAATCAACATTTTTGTTACCATTACTTCAGGTAATGTGAATTAAAAGCTGGTGTAGAGACATTTATGCATGGCAAGCAACTAGAATGCTTGCAGAAATCTGAGAGGAGTCATGGCACTTCCAGGCAAGATGGCCTTCCCACTGTCCTTTATATGCTTTTGTCTGTCAGTGTTACTAAAAGCTTCATCTGAAGGCTCTTAGAAAACTTTGTGGGCTGCAGAACAGAGCAGTCGAGCCCTGGACCAGGGCGCCTTGATGATGGGCAGACAGCTGTCCTGTGCTTGCTGAGTTCATCCCAGAGTAATGAGTAAACCTCTTCACCTACCCCACGGTCTGACCTAACACTTCAGTTTATGACATTACAGGATCAAGGTCACATCAAACGCTCACAACGAGCAGTTCCCATCCTAAAAAAAGAGTGCTGAGAGTAAAATTATTATTCTTTTATGAGCAGCACATAGCCCAAGCTTTCTCACCTTCCCTTGATAAGCCTCACAAAGCTATAATGTCTCATCCCCTTCAAGAAAGTGATTAGACAAGGATGGTGGAAATGGGCTACGTGTTTGCAGAGGGACACTGGAATGCAGAATACCTCCTGGTAGACAGACTTCCTTGTGGTCAGTGTTCCAGGTCAGCAGACAAACATCACCATGTGCACGGTCTCCTAAACAATTTCTTACCGTGTTGGTCGTTCCCACTGAGTTGTTCTTGTAATATGATTCAAATACTGGATCCTTCCAGAAGCAGTTCTCCTTTCCTCCCACCTACCATTCAGACATGAAGAGATAAGGCAATGAGTGGTATTTAACCAGGAAACCAGGGCACAAAACGTTTCCATCATAAATGCCAACTCAGGAAGACTTACTATAATGAATCGTGTTAGCTGAACAAGGTAACAGGAAACAAAGGAAAGTTCAACTCTAATTACTTTTACATGCTTTTCCCTTAGAACCAGGGTATTATTAACAAGATCACACCTTCTTGTTCAATAAATATTTGAATTTTAATTACATTCAAATAGTCACTGAAAAAAAACTTATTTACTAAACTTAAACAGGATCAGTGGTCAATAAAAGTCCTCTCACAGCACCTTCATGCAATGCTTAGTTTCATTTAAAAAGTCACCTTCAATTAACAAGGCTCTTCCATTATTAATATTTTTGCACTCCAAAATACACGGGGCTGTACAGCTAACTCTGCAGTCACACAAATATGCAATATTTATACAATGAGCATTTTTAAGTGATAGTTTAAAAGCATTTTCAAAAACACTCTGGACTTCCTCAGATTCTAGATTAACAAAGCATTGCTGCTTAGAACCTAGATGACAATTCACATTTTAAGGCTCATCACCTGATGAGTTTGTCCTGTCTTTATCTGCCAAGAATCACACTCAGAGCTTCTGTGCTTGCTCTGAAAAAGTTGATGACAACACCAGACCTAAAACAGAGCATATTTTTGTATTTGAAAAACTGCTTTAGGTGTTAATGATGTCATTAACTCTGCCAGGGAATATCAAAATCCCAAGCCCAGTGTTTGGGAGGTAAGGACAGCACGAACTCAGGCTCCATTATCTTTTCCAATCATGTTTTCTTCACCATGATTTACATGAAAGAAGAAAAAGCACAATTTTCTACCACAGTATATACAGCTGCACAGCTGTGTAGAAGACAGCCAGGTCTGTGTGCTACTGCATTGCTTCAAACTGGATGAAGTCAATTTGTTGACCGTGATTTAACATAATATTAGTTTATCAATTCTATAATTTAGAAGGTGTATTTTCTAAGCATATTTTAAAAATGCATTTATGCACATATGCCACCTCCTCCTGTTTTCCAAAAAAAAAAAGAGAGGGGTCAAACTATTAACTATTCTGTGTAACCTTGTTGGCTAATTTGCTGCTCCTAAATTTGAACCTGTAGAACTTTTGAGTGTGAGAACAAAAATAAATTAGCCCATTTATACTTTGACTTCCCATTACTGCAGAAGCTCTTTGTGTGAACTGTATTTGTGTTGATAGTAGAGTCAGCTTACCCATCTGGTAAATCATTGTCAAACAAACGACTGCAGTCCACGACTTGTCCTCCCGTGCCTATTCGGTCTCTGGACTGAAGACTTACTATTGAGATAATAAAGGAATCATTACAGATATGACATCTGCAGGTGAATTACAGGTACACTTAAAAAGAGAAGCACAATTCAGAGGACTAAGCTGAACCACGATCTGTGTATTTTTTATTTTCCACAGCTTTTCACACATGTTAATACCCTACACATCGTTTAAATAGATATAAAGTTAAGGCAGGAAAAGAAGTTCATTCTGAAGCTGTCATAAGCTTTCCCCTGTAGGAAGGGGACTATCATACCATGCTGTCCTCATGGACAGAATGGCTCCAGCAGCAAGTGGGCTGTACTAATGTACTGCGAGGGCCAAACCTACTGCTAACATGATTTTGACTCCTTACCACACATTCTATGTGCACATGACATCTACACACACGTACAAAACCAAGCAGAAGTGAACACCACTGGAAATGCTGTGTGTTTCATGAGTTAGTTACTGTCAGTGGTAGGAAGTCAAACCAACACTCACACAAAGCATTGCTCAGCACCCTGCAAAGTCCCTCCTGCTCTCAGCAGAACCGAACTGTATCACGACTGGATTTGTTTCCTTGTGATGAATATTTACGTCCGAAGCTGTTGTGCGTAGTACAGTTATGAAAACAGATTTCTAGGGGCAGTCTTCGTTCCCGGTATCATAATTAGCAAATGTCTAATCTGACACCTTATGACATGCATTGCTGTGGGTTACTTTTTAAGACGTTTTGCTTTGCTTTTAACAATAAAATGACTACTTAAAAACTAAACCCATGCTGTAACACATTTCTTGAGGTGGCACTACCGTGCCTTTGGACAGCTGTTCAGGCTCTGTCTGCATGCAAAGTGGAATAAACTTCCAGACCTTAATGTGTACACAACCAAACACTCACCCAGATCACAAAGGTAAGCGAAGATGGAACACCACCTGTAACTTTTGCCAGAGATGCTGAACTGTCAATGACAGCATGCTTTGAAGTTCAAGATTTTGGGCCTTCACCAGACCAACCCAGGAACCCTGCAGCACCTGCTTGCCTTACTCCTGATCAGTATTAACTCCTTGTCTTCCACACTCACTAACACTACACAGTAACTTCTTACAGCAAAATGTACCTTACATTTAATTTCAAACAATATGAAATCTTAAATTACGTATTTATTCTGCAACAAACCCACACATCACAAGTTCACGTTGTTGCATGTAGGCAAGGTTTGGCAAGCAATACACACAGACAAAAATAAAACTAAACAAAGGCAATTACCTCCTCTTTGCCTATGTGAGGACCAAAATTTGTGCACGGCTTCATTTTGTAATGAGTAAGGACTCATTTTTTCTGCACCGCCACATCAGAAATAAAATGGTGGCACAGAAGACAGCTGCAAGATTAAGACACAGTTCAGGTGCCCTTTGCATCTACTACTCAGAAGTGTCCCCCTCTTCTTCCCCCCTTCGAAGACAATCCCAAATATTAAAATAAAGTTCTTCTTGCTCCCTGACCCAAATTATAAAGCCATATCCACTGCGTACTTGATTTGTAGGGTTACTGTCACCTGAAGATATCAATGACACTGTAATATTGTTTTCCCATTTGTCATAGCCTTCTCATTGAAGACAATTTATCATTAAAAGGGCTGGGAGTACATTTACTCTTATTCTATTTTGTTACTTAATTTTAAAAGATTTTTCCACCATGTAACAACTGCAGTGGAACCACCGACTCACTCAGGCTCATTCACTTATTCAGCAAAATTGTATTAGCGAAGAAAGATTAAAACGTGAGAAGATTAATAATGACATTTCCAACAAAAGAGACAGGAGTCCCTGCATTTTGCTGAGCGTGCACTAAATTAAAACACAGCCACGACTGAGGAAACCTTTCTGATGATAACAGCATCAAGCACAACATACAGAGGTCTCTGCAGTAACCTAACAAGCTGTGGTTTTTCTGCGGGTTTAATGCATGACCCAGCAGCTCCTACTAATTAAGGACAGTCCCAGCAGCATGCCATACGAATAAATGCTTCTTTGGCTGTACCACTTCTCACAACCACATCAGCTTAAGCTGACTGGTCAGTCTGGTTTCCGGCCACCTGGCTGACAGCTGCTTATCTGTGCCACATCTCTGAAGCGTATGTGCCATGCCCACACATGGCATTTGAGTCAGGTTTCCTTTGTGGCATCCCAGCAGCCTTGAGATCTTTCTGCTTTGTATTTTGTTTCCCGTTTAAAGCACCCACATTAACACTGCTGTTCTCATGACAACAAGGATGCATGCTGTGTACTCTGGAGGGCAGCATGAGAGCATGTGACGGTGTGAGGGCACAGACCCTGCTAGTATCATCATGCCTGAAGGATGGCTGCAGGCAGGGGACACCTCTGCTGCTTGGAGCAGGCCCTGAACAAGCTCTCTCCTCGGCTGTGCTCAGATTCTTCTGAAAAAGCATCTCAGAAAAACAGAACAAAACAAAAAAGCCACACAGACGCACACAGCCTGGGCGATCAGGGGACCAGCATACTGGAGCAAAAACTAAAAAGCAAGCTGAACTGCCTAGAAAAATGTCTGGTTTATCTTCCATTCTTTTGTGCAAGTTCACATGGAAAATGTAATGCTCAGGAATGGTCTGAAGTGTCAGCAGTGCACCTAAGTTCCACACTTCTACCACCGTTTGACCCTTCTGTGCCACCTTACTCTTATCTGAATACCAAGCAAACACTCTCAGATCAGATGCTAGACAGATTAAAGCAACATGATGAGATAAAGCCATAGGTATTATTCAGCAGGACCTAGAGGAAAGCTGATTGTTTTCTCTGGCTGACATATTACTTGAAGCAGGAATTGAACACAGAAGTGAACATGTAAACTCATTTTTTTCACCCCTCCCTCCAAAAACTCTCATTAACACTTTGCCAGAAAGACTTTTTCTCCTTATCCACCTATTTTTGACCTCTGAAATTACCTATTCAAAACAGTTGTTTGAAACGACTCACAATGCACCAAAAGGTTTATGAAGTCATTTCTGGATGCTTTATTTTTCCCAATTTGTCAGGTTTAAGAAATTATTTTTTTCATTCTTAAGTTATTTATGGCTGACAAGCAATGGAATGATGAAGCACAGTTACCAAGACTGGTGACAGGCCTGTTAATACCCCAAAATGAATTGACCAAATAGCCCCAAATATAAACCCACTCTTGCCTCAGCAAGATGTTCTAATCTTGCCCAAAACATACAGGAAGCACGACTTTGCTGGCGCCCTCAACGGACAAGAAGTCTGTAGTTCAAGGATTAAACTGCTACTTTTGTTTACTGAGAAATTCAACACTTCCTAAATAGTTTTCATATGATCTCTGTAGCATCTTAACTCTCCCAACACTTATTACAGTATGCATTTTATTTTTACATTTGGTAATTCTCTGCATACACACTTTTATCTTTAGGTCCAAATGTCTCTGGCACGAGATGCTGAATTTAAAAAATAAATAAATACAGAAACCTGATTAGAAGGGTATTTCTGCAGCTACTGTTCAGCTACAAGAGAACTAAAAGATTAAAAGCCTCACTTACCTACTATCTGTCCTCTAACAGTGTCATTGTCATTTGGCCCAAGCTTGCACAGATCCAATCTCTGATCTAGAAAACAAGGACACACGTCATGCAACATTTTGATGTCTTTGAAAAGCACTCCGAAGTATCATCAGAACAAAAATGACCTGAGCACAAGACAGTCAGGACTTCAAGAAGCAAAATTCAAGAAGGGAGGCAAAATTAAAAATCTTGAGACCCAACATTCCATAATTCCAAAACAGAAAACAAGTTTCTGAAATATCTGCCCTACTTCACAAAGCTCTGTTAACAGAAGCTTACTTCACATTTTAGTCCCTTGACCAGCAGCTGTCATAAGGAGCTCACGGTGTGCCATCTCACAGCACACAGCCAGCCTGCAGAATCAACTCATTTGTTGCACACTGTATCAGTGGAACTTCATAAAACAGAGCAAATTGTAATGTTCTGAAATGCTGATTTAATGAGAGAGATTTGAAAACAAAAACTTCAGTTCTAACTTTAACAGCAGGGAACCTGTTTGAAGTAAATTCAGAATGCTCCTCTGTCAGCAAGTCACCTTTTTTAAAGAAAATGACCTTTATTGGCAACCACTAATTTTCCATCACAAACAACGTGCCAAATTTTGTTCACAAATTAGAATGCATTATGACTGATCAGTGTAAACAGCACCAATTAAGATAATAATGAAAAAGGATCTTGCACACCGATTAACTTTTTCAGAAGTAAACACAAAGCTGTGTTATAAAACAACATTTTATGACGATTGAATTTACTAATTTTGAAGAGCCAGACATTTTTAACTACAGCTTTTACTTCAAGAGAGGATTATCTTTTCATTTACCCTGTGCATTTCTGAAAGTAATAAAAAGGAAATTTGGAGGTAATGAGAATCTGTGTTTCTTCAAAATTCCAACACAGTAAGTTCAGTCTTGACAATGCACAACCAGACTGCTGCACTGCATCTCCCACCGCTTTCATGAACCAGGCAAAAGAACTGGAAAGCCAAAGGTAAGTTATGTTCTCTAACCTGCCCATCCTCAGCAACAAAGCACAAACTACCAAACTGTTTGGAGCATACAAGCTTCATAAAAACCAAAACAAACTCAATTAAGTGCCACTCTTTAACATTTCTGCACATAAGACATTTGAAAGAGAAGAAACATTAGCATTTAGCTTACTTACAACCAGTGTCTTTAAGGCGGTTAATTGCATTTGAAAGAAGTCTCACACAGCCCAGAAAACCAGCTCCCTGCTTTTTATGTATTTTCTTGTGATTCCACACACTGATTGTTATTGAATCCGATTTCCCAATATACCTGAAAAATGTGAACAACAGTACTGTGAATGACATTTACTGAATGCTCTGAAGATGCACCAGAAATGACCTCAGGGGAAAAAAAAAAATTATCAGCCATTACAATAAAACTGAGCACACGATTTACCAGCAAGAACAACTCATCTTTAGATGTGCACGTAACACCGTAATGGAAGTGCATCTCACGAAGGAATTTACCTGAACACAAATTAATCTAAAATCCTGATTCTGAACAGAGGTACTCATAAGAATCCAAAGTCTACTGAAAACTGTTTAAAACAGCATCCCTGACAGACTGGCCTGGCCTCGGAGACTCCATCTCCTCAGGGCGATGAACATGCTTTGATTCATGCCCACATTCAGCCTAATGGAAAACCATGGCAGGGCCTGCAGTGGATGCATTTGTTAGCAGTGCTAGCACATTTTGGATGCCAGGACAGAAAAGTTCAGCATCCTTCTGCAGCATTCCATCTACTGCTTTTCTCAGGCCACTCTTCCAGCCACTGGGAGCGCAAGTCACCCTACTGCTCTTCTGAGCAATCAGGAAAACAGAAAGTAAATCCAGCTACAAACCTGCACTCAGTGAACTTCAGGAAGCTATCAATTATTACTGAGAAAACTCCAGAAAGGCCCAGTTTGAAGCACACATTACTTCACAAGTATGACCCATTTCAAGAAGTTGATAACCGTATCTCAGTCAATAAGTGCCAGGCTCCCCTCCTGTCCCCAGCTCAAGCTGCATCCTGCCAGCACTTCTACACAAATGCTCTGAGAAACCCACATCTGTGCCTCACCGACTTGAGGAAGCCTGCACACCGTAGGCTACTGCATCTTTGCTTCTTTGTTTGCTTGAATCTCTGCTCCTCTGAAGCAACTGCTTTGTGAGCTAGTCTTGGTTTACAGGGACAACTTCACAACACTGATGCTATACCAGTTATTGACAATACTGCATAATATTAGTAATTTTAAGTCAAAGAACATTAATTTGGATCTATGCTTAGAAAATGAGAACTGCTCCCAGATCACAGATTCTGGCCTTCTGCAGTTTAGTTCCAAGTGGGAACTAACCTCTCTGTTTCTGAAGGAAAGCTAACCAAATAATTCAGCCAGTTCCTACATACCTCTCCCCCAATGACAAAAGACTTGCCTGGCTTCAACACATCTGAGTAATTTCAAAAAGATACAAATGATACTGTCAAGGTTGGCAAACCAAATAATTGATCTGGCTTTCATGGTTAAAAATCATAGCTCTGATCATGTCAGCTCTCAATTAACACTTCTTCCTTTTTCCTTTATGGTATAAAACTCAAAGCAGAACTTCGACTCTTTTTTTTTTTTTTTAAACCACCTGCAGACAGGGACTGATTCAAGAAACAGAAGACAGACAAGCCCAATGTAGGCACATACACATGAATCTGTTTTAAAATAACAAGTGCACAATTAAAAAATAAATAAAAAATTTAAAAATCCACAACTCACACAAACAAAATCCAAGTTTTTTGGAAGAGCAAACAGATTACATGGTACAGGTTAGATTTTTGGCCTTACAACCTTGACAATGCCAATTTTGCATAGAGAAACGAGATGAAGATGGGTATCACGTGCACAGTTGCAGTCTACAATGTTTCATGTACTTAAAATAAATTTTTATGAGAACAAGCTAAGTGCACTTAAAAACAAAGACTTATCATGACCTGTCTTGAATTTTCCAGTTTTCCTTGTTGCTTTAAAAAAGTCAAAGGTATATGGTTAAACACAATTTCACAATAGAACAGTTTGAATAATATGCAGAACAGCTGAATACACAACACCATTTCCAAGAATTACTGAAACCTTCCAGGATGAGGTTCTCATGGCTGAGATGCAGACAGTAAACCATCTGTACCAAACAGGTGAGGACTCACTACACAACTGCTTCACCTACTGTGATTTTTGACCCGAAAACCTGGCTGATTCTTTCATTTAAAGGAAATAAGCAATGCAAGCAGCATTCACCAAATGAAAAGAGAAAGAAACGAGGAGAAGAAATAGCTCAGTAAGTGCTGGTTGGCTGTATAGGGAAATGCTGCATCTATGATTCTGCATAATTTCAGGCATGAAAATATATGGCTGCATTTAGAGAATGGTGGTAGGACAAGCTGATGTTCCCAATTCTTTTGGTGGGTAGGTTACATTTGTTTTACATCATCTGGCAGTAAAGTTCCAACATAAGCCTTAGTTAGCAATTTTATTTGTTATTAAAAAAGAATGTTCCAAAAATTAAAGTGAGCAAGTTAAATGAAACAACTTCATTTTATTGGATGCTTCTCTTCTTCTCCTTATATTACTTGTTCAAGTTCTTAGAGGTTTATTTATTTATTTTTGAAACTCCACTTCATCAGCAATATCAATTTCACTGCTTAAATCCTTCAACAAAGACAACAGTATCAGTATTAATGAAGTGGAAATGTGGAAACTCAATTTCTATGTATGTTTTGTTAACTACAGAGCATCTGGTCTATATCCCTGCATTTCCCTAATCTGTGAAGTTAGGGCTTCGGATAAGAATCACACGTTTGGAAACGTTACGACAACTGCCTATTCTTAGCACTTCCACTTCTAGACAAAAATCATGTAAATGCCATTCTGGAAAGCTGCAAAATATTTTGATCAAATGTATGACACAGGGACAGTTGTTACTTTGCCTAAATAAATTTGTCTTTGCCAGGACAGTACTCCTCCTGTGCCAAGATACCACGCCAGGAAGGTCTGCTACCCCGCAGCCTTTCAGCCCCATGGCATTGTACACATTTTCCCCAAAGAGTTCAGCTTGGTAGAGAAGCAGAATGAAGAAAGTGGAAAAAACTTATTCCTGAAAAAACACATCTCTTCCTGATCACAAGCCAGATGTATTCCCTCCAGAAAGAGAGAAAAATGCAACATCAAGAGGAATGAATTCAGACTTGGAAGCCAGGAATTCCCTACTTCTAATCCATGCTGTCACTTAGGCTTTGTTTCCTTTTATGAGCTGGACAAATTATTTAGTTTGTTTCTCTGTTTTCCAATTTCTGTTGTTATTTTTTTTCCACATTTGTGTTTCTGCTTGTTTTAAATATAACAGTAATGTCATGCTTTGAGTTATCAACTGTTTTCAGGCCGAAGGATAAGAGGGAGAAGAGAAATAACAAAAAATGTCATCCCAGATTTTTCCTCTTCTCCCCACCCTGACAATTACTCTCATCTCTGGAAGTAACAGGGGTGTTCTGAGCCTGCAGCACTAAGCCAGGGGCTGGGGCAGGAACACAGCATGTACACATGGCACTGGCTGCCTGCTCTTCTTCCCCTCCTTGATATGACCCAACCCAACACTGAATTAAGCCTAAAAAACACTGTAAAGCAGCTGCAGCAAGCAAACAGCAGGCAGAAGAGCTCCTACTGCACAACAGACACACCTCAAAGGTTCAGCAAAGACACATATCTGCCGTGCTCGAGCTGGAACAGCCAGATCTGCCAGAGCCAGCAACACTTCCACCTGAATGCAGAGGGCAAAAGCTTCACCACATCAGTCTAAACAGCCACATCAAGGAGACCAGACTGTTACACGGTGATGGTAAGGGAGAGTGGTGGTTCTGCTTGGGGCAGTGCTGCAGCTTGAGAAGGCAGAGGCACAGAGCAACACTTGAACTTGCAGCAAGGAGATGCTGGGGAGTGGAGTAGTCACAGCAGCTGGGAGAAGCTACAGTGAATTGGAGAGGTGCGACAAGGAGGAAAAGCCATGAATCCTTGCTAGAATCTTGGGGCGCAGACTGGAAGGCCACAGAGCAAGGAGGAGTCAAGGAGCAGACTATGGCACAAATATCTTTTAGAGTTCGCTGTGCTATAAGGGTAGAGGCTGATAGAGAAGGCTGGAACAGGCTAGAGAGAATAGGTGAGAGTGGGAAAGCTGTGGGAGAGACTGCAACTATGGAACAAGGGTGAGGAAGGGAACAAAAGCAATTGGGTATGGTTTAAATAGCATTTGAATGCTTTTAGTGCAAGAAGATGTGTAGACACAAAGTCTGGTTATTCAAAGCTTTGAGAAGAGCCCTTAACAATAGGGAAAGCACAAACAAGCCTGAAAATAAGGAAGGGAATACATCCAGGGCAAGCGTGGTATTTTGCTAACATTAAACTGCATTCAGACAGCAACTATTTGGTAATTTCTTTCTGGAAGGCATCTCACATTTCCCCCTCTACACACACCCATCCAGACTTAAGAATCACAGCATCTAACTAATTCAGCTGCTTTCTTTCACAATAAGAAATTAAGGACCATGTAAGGCAAAAACAAAACTTTTTTTGTTCTTTGTAACACTAAAGAATTCTTTAAAAACATCTTATACAACAGAGTATCTGTTATGCTGAACCAGGTTAACAAAACAAAATTCCCTTGGACTTAGCCAGCTAATTCAGACATTATTCCATAAACACACTGCAACAGATCCATCTTAGTGGGCCATTTTCACATGCTATTATGTGATACACAAGATTAGAAGCGGTGTTAACCTGTTACACAAATCCCATACAGGGGACTTCAATGAATGCAATTACAAAGAGAACAACTTTACTGCATGTAAAACTACTGCAGTCATTCAAAAATGGTAGGAAGAAAAGCAGGACTTCAGAAAAAAAGAAAAAATCTACATAACTCCACCTTCCTCTGGTGGATTTCCTATGCTTTGTGGGGGCAGAAGCAGGCAAGCAGGCATTCTGCCACCAAGACTCCATGGGTTATGCTTGGTGTGCAAAGTATTTCCTGTAACAGTGGAAGTGTTGTAAGTCAGACCAGCGTTCCCATGCAGTGGTGTGTTGTCAGGGTAAACATTAGGAAGTTTTAAAAACCTAATACACTATTACTTTCAAAGAATGAGAAAATGAATCCCTGCAGCCTACGAGGTCTTCCATCAGGTGCTTGGCAGTAGACTGGTTACTATTTTTACTAATTTTTTTTTCCCCCAAAAAGGAGTAGTTCATTACCTAATTATCTGGTTCAGATCAAGAGCTGAGACCTGACACTAAGTATATTAAAAGTATATCTAAAATAAAAGACAGACAGTGAGCTGTTGTAGCTCAAACAATTGATCTTTTATTGCTTCAAAGAGGAACTGAAGACTAACTGCAGGTATTTATAAATGAAAATAAGTTTCTACAGAGTAAAGGATGACAAGCAAGACAATAACAATAAAAAGGGATAAATGATTATGAAAATTCAGAGAGAGAGAGGATTACTTTCAAATTACAAGGCTTGCCACAACAATTAATTGTACTCTGGATTAGAAAGGCTCTGTATACTTCTGTTCATTAAAGAATTCAACTGCTGGAATCGAGCACAGCAGTTAACCCTAGAGAACATGTAATTTATACTGAAAATAATATCCTAACTAAGCAAAATCTAGTCATGTTAAAAAAAAAAAGTGTAAATTCCTTACAACAGTCTAGCAGGAGCTCTTCCCCAGATATAAACATACAGGTTAAGCAAGGAGACACATACCTGTACCTGATAAAGAGCAATTTGTCACCAGTCACCAACAGAAACACAAATTAGATGGAAGAATGAAATGAAGATCTGGGAACCTTTAAGGAAAACTGTGCACTTTAAGTAACATGCACAATTAATTTTAAGTACGACGACACAGAGATGGCCCAAATCTGCCTCAGAACAAAATGTTCTGCTAGGAGCCCCTTTTCTATCCCTGTTTTGTATAAAAGAATGCAGACTGTGATCACAGTCTTGCTTCCAAGCTAAGAATGCAAAAATACCTTCTCTTCATCCTTCCTTGAAAACTGCAACCAAAAAGGAAGTTTTTTCAAAAGGTTTTACTATTTTTTTCCATTACTCTTACAGCATGTTAACTTCCTCCCTCGTTTCCCATGTCTTCTGCTCCTTCTCCAAAATTCAACCGGCTCTCCAAATCATGAGAACATGCAGCACCTACAGTCCCTTCTAACCCACACCTGCCAATGGCTTACTTGCATTGTCACCACTTCAAAGTAACAGCAGACAGATACGTGGGAGCCGTGGTGAACTGATGACAACTTCAACACAGAACACAGGTATGAAATGGAGTCATGGGAGAGAAAAAAAAAAAGACCTGAACAATGGATTGGAAAGAAAGAAGGTGAGGCAGAACTTTTCACTTCTCTTCCTCATTTTCAAGAAAGAGAAAACATACTGATAAAAAGGACAGAAAATATATAATGCATGAGCACAAAGAAATCTATGTAGAAGTTTTAATAAACCACATTACATCGCATATTCCATGCTTTAGAAAAACAGAAGAAAAACGCAACATATACATGTCATACTGATTATACTGCTCAACTACACAGAAGGATGCTCAAGCAATGATAACAACGTAAGAATTTGTAATAAAAGAGAATTTGAGACAGAAGATGGAAAAATAAACAAGAAACAGAGCAGGAAGACAGTGTAGCACTACAAAAAAATACGACGAGCAGTTTGAGGAAAACACTATTACTGATTTTACAGGTGTCAATATGAAAATATTACTATAAGATAATAATGCAGTATGTACAAGGCATGTTGCAGACATCATCACTAGAAAATCAAGTACAGCATTTAGATTTTGAGGGAAATGAGAATGTGATTTTGACAGATGTATTTTTCACCCAAACTAATAAACTCTGTGATATTTGCCAGGCTGTTAGTAGGACAATATTACGAACATCAGATAATTTCTGTGTACTTTAGAGGACTGCACTTCAAACCTTTGGTTATCACTGTTACCACCTACAGGTCATAATGCTGATTCCATTTTGGATCAAGTGTATTCTTCACAGTATCTGTAGAATGGCATTGGCCAGATCCGTCCACCACAACCTTAGCAAATGGATCAGGAAGTCCTAAGAGAAAGAAAAAAATTAGCAAATGGATCAAGATGCTTCAGAATCCTAAATCACTGCTTTTTTTAAACAAACATATGTTAATAAAAGCCATCTGCAATTTTAAAAGTAAGTCATATTTCTTGACTATGATATAAAAGAATTGCATGATGTATTAAGGACTGGAAATGGCTAGATTCGTAAGTTATTCCACACAAGTTTCTCTCAGTCTCTATCACTATCAAACACCTGGGGGAGGGGGGAGGAATCTTTCTGTAAAGCCTCTGAACACCTTAATCTCCTTAATTCAAGATTGAGTAAGTTTTTGGTATATGAAACATTCAGCAAAAGATAGGGAAAACAGAACTGCACTCTTCCTATTTTAAAGGCCGACTGTCATCAGTATTTTAGTTGACATTTGCATTAAAGGAAATTGTCTACAGCAGATTATACATGCTTTTGAGGTCATCTTCGTTTTTCTGCTCGTTTCCTGCTGCATTTTCTCCTATCTTAGTACCTCAGAAATACTCAGCACAGGTTCAGCTGCTAACAAAACCCCACGCAAAGACAGTACTGGACAACACAGCCGAGGGTGGGAAAGAAGCAGGACCAAAGCAGCCTACAATTAGCTCTACTGCAACTGCTGTCCTGAGCTATTAACTGACCCCAGAAGGGATGGTCCCACCACTAACACTGTTTTTCCCTCACACTAATTCCTGCCCTCATCTGCATGCCCAGTGACTCAGCTGCAGGAATTGCAGAGGTGAAACATTATTTGCTTTTTCTGTAGTGTAAGGTTTGCACCAGCGCTGCTTCCTCAGGCAACTCAGACAGAGCCAGTCTGGCACCAGTGGCCCAGGGCTGGTGCCAGACATGGCAGATGGGGATAAAGGCAGTGCAGGCAGGGAGGGGCCTGCTGGGATCCGTGCTGCCGACTGGCTTAGCTGCAGTGCGGAACTGTTCTCTTCAAAGCTCAGGTCTGATCTTTTGAATTCTTCCTACCCCCAGCAAGAAGGCAGCAGGCAGGTGATGTGTGTGTGCACGCCTACAGAGCCAATAACATTCCTGTCTGCCTGCTTCACCTCCTCATTAATTAAAATATAATTTCAGAGTACGTAAGCATTATGATACAATTAATAATTAAGATGCACTTATATGTCTGCTGGACAAAAAGTTCTTCTATATTTTAAGTACATGACACTAATGCTGAAAAACATCATTTGCTTGAGAGAGTAGGTTTGTTTCCCAGTCCCATTAAAAAAAAAAAAAAAAAAACAACAAGGGGAGAAGGAAAGCTTTAATGTATTTTGGTTTTAATTATTATTATGAACGTTGTGTCATCCAAGAAAAAAAAAAAAAAAAAAGTAATCAAAAGCCCTGAAATGAAATGGAGCAAAAACATGAAAGACCCCTTAATGCAACCAACCAAATACAGGAATCACATGCAAACAGGGATTTACAGAACTTGCATAATATTTATCCCAACTATCAATGTTTAAAACTTGAACAGCTACTTACGGAAAAAGTCCTTTTTCACCAAGTTCTTTGCACACAGTACTGTAGAAAAACAAGAAATGTAAAATTAAGTTTCTGGTTATTAATACCAACAGCGTTAATTTACTTGCCCAGCATACCAGAAAATCCTGCTCAAAACAACAGGAACGAACATAAAAGAATTGTACACCATTTCTATTATCATGTAAAATAATTCCGGAAAGCTGAGCCAGAAGTGTCAGCTTTTGGCAGTTCACCTGTGGGCAGATTGCAGGGAAGCCACACAGCCCTGCTCTCCTCTGGCAGCAGCATCGCATGCATTTTTGTCCCCGGTGCCAACTGGAGCTGCTCTACCTTTACCTATTGAGGGAACCAGGTCAGTGCTAACGAGCTCAGCACACGGGGGCACAAACAATACGAGCTCTTGTGCCCTGCAGAACGCTCACAGCTTTCTGACCACAGAAGAGTGCACGAGGTGGTCCTGGCTTTTGTATTTACTTTCCATGTAAGATAAGAAAATTTATTTTTTTTTACCTGAAAAAACATCAGGGTGGAGCAGGCTAAATTCTAACACTAAAGTTTCATAGCTCCAAAAATATGTATTATTGTAGAAGCTGAACATTTTGGGCAGCTTTTTTGATTATGTAAATAGGAAGGAACATCTGTACTTCTCCACCAAAAATACCAAGGGGGAAATAAGAATGGAGTATATAAAAATGGAGGTGAAAAAAATACATCTATAAAAGGAGACAACTTTCATATAACAGTGCCAAAGTACACACACAAGACTTCTCACAAATCGCACTGCTGTTCAACTACACACACTTATTCATTATGGCAGGTTTAGCAAGCAGGAACTATTAGATTCCCCTGCAAACCCCTAAAACACTTAATGGGTAACACAGAAAGATTCCAGAGTATTGAGTGAAAAAAGAAAACATGGAAGTACGTGGTTGGAATCAATGCTGCAGAAGACTCCTCGGTATAGGAGCCCTTTTGACATATTTTTTTAATGAGACCTCCAATATTTGCCACTCCCAGGAAACACAAGAGAGAAAGGAGCACCCAGTCAGCGCATCCCACAGCCACCAACCCCAAGCATTTCAGGCTTTCCCTACAGAAGGTCCCCCACAGATCCCCCACATTCTCTCATATGCCGTGGAGACTTCCACAGTGGGGCAGAGAAGCACCATCCTGAATAGCTTTGCATGCTAGCTCAGTCCAAGTTACATATTTACATATTATTTTACGTTGGTGGAATGAAGGCTTTCCCAATTTTTATGTGGCCATGTTCATAGAGATAATGATGTAGTGAAAGCACTTTCCAAAGGAATTCAACACTGTAAAGTCTCACTAAAACTCTGCTCAGGTCTAACAAATGTCTGTGTTCCATGATACAGAAGGGGATATTCATTAGTGACTGCAGGTGGTCATAAAACAATCTCCTGTGCCCTGGCACACACTATAGGAAAGGCATATATAAGTTCCCAGGAAAGTTTCAGCAAATTAGCTTAATGCAGTGGGATGCTAACAACAATACTGTCAGTCTGAAGTAAAAGGACTGGTGCCAGGTTGTTATCAGTTGTTCCTTCTAAAGACGAAAAGGGTCAAGAAATAGTTTTTCAGCTCAAAGACACAACGGGCCTCCTAAAACATTACTGTATTTAAGGGATTTTCACCCAATAAGTCTCACTATAAACAGTCAACAAATGGTACCACACTGATAACGTGCCAAACATGTTCGGTGCTGCTGATACCTGGAGTTCAACATGTGCAACAAGAAGACTATAGCACCACAGTCTGCTCCATGAATCTATCATATAATGCCTGCAGGATGATGTGGTAGAACCCCGCAGGCCTCCAGATGCCCAGCAATTTAACCACTGCTCCATTTATAAGCAGCTGATAACTTAAAAGACATTGAAGGAAATAGATAATAACAGAAACTTAGAGAAATGCACCTGCAATTCCTTAAGATTTTATTAAAACAGGAATATCCTCAGCCTGACAGCTGTCAACAAGCACCACTCACCCAAGGCATCTTTCATCCGGTGGTATAGAAATCTTCATATAAAGCAGATGCTTATCTAGATGGTCACTTTCTTAAACATATCAGAAAATTACTACTTGCACAATTTCATCCACTGCAAAAAATGGGATCTGTCAAGTGAAGCCAAAGATTCTAAATGACAGTTGAGGCAAAATTCATCTCCAGCACAGTGGGCAGACCATATGCTCCAGAAATTGCAAAATGCCCCAAATAAAAGAGATTTGATGAGTCTTTTCAGAAAGAAATCAGAAGGTTAATGGATTATGAAAACTTGCTTTCAAAATATTAATCAATTCTGTCAGTACAATTCAACCAGTGCCTCATGTTGCACAATATACAAACTAATAACTGCTTCCCCAACAATTAGCCATTAGTGAAGAAACTCATACTATGGCCCAAGTTCTTTCCTAGTAACCACACTGATTCTGACTAATCAGTCTTTATTCTGCCTTTATCAGGTTAGCAAACAGGAGGCACATGAGAAACTGTCCCTTAGGTACACCCTTTCTACCAGGTATTTCTACGTAAAAAAAATCCCAGCAGCATCAGCTCATTTCCTAAATGAAACAATCTTCTTCCATGTGTGGAGTTCCAATCTGCCTCAGGACTTCTGCATGTTTTCCCACCGATGGGAAATGTACCGTGGTTTATGCTCCATTTTTCTAACCATTTCAACACCGCATTAGACCTGTTCTGAATATTCTGATAACCAACTGATTAATAGCTCCCTGAGAATGAAAACGAAGGAAGTTCATTTCCTATGGATTGATGTTTTATGGTTGTCTGAAAGCTACAGCTGAAGCTTTTCCCAGTGGCAGGGCACTCACATGGCTGCTCTCCCACGCAGGCTCTGCAGTGGTCAACCAACACCTCATCTCTTGCTGCAGCTTCTTCCTCTCTGTTCAGGTCACTGCGACAGGTCTCAGCAATTCTCATGAAACTCACAGGGCTTACTTATCTTTAAGACCTCTGTCCTATCTTAAATTTCAGCCAAAGATTCCAAAAACAGAAAGAACCAAAGAAAGGTCACGTTATTCCTCAAAGAGCCAAGTGCAAATGCTGATTTGAGCCCCACGCAATGAATGAAACACCCATCATTACCAGATCTGTGCAGCTGCACCATCAACAGACCCTCTACAGGCCACAAAAGGACATTATTTGTTTTAGAACTAACATGTACAAGTAACATTCTTATTAAAATTATTCGGAATCAGAAAAAAGTACGAAGCTATTTACACTTACACTGAACTTTTTCAGAAACTAGAATACACACCAGCACCCATATCTATCAACACTGGTTTGAAAAAGAAGGAGGAGCACTGTACCAGCAGTGCATCATCAAAAGACATTAATGGCTTCCAGTACACATAAGTAGATAAAGCATTCATCACAAAATATCAGTGAGTCAGTGGATACCTATGTTTTGTATTTATTACAGACTTCCTGGGAAGTCTACAGAAAAGAGAACACCACTATCCCAACATGAAGGAACAACGTTCGTGTGCCAAGACAAACACACACATCAGGTTTACATGCTGTGTGTTCAGTACATACCTCCGTATCATGCCTTAAGATGTCATTCTACACATGCTATGGACAATGGTGACAGTGAAATTTTAAAACACATCACAAATTGTATTAATTCTTAAGCTATCCTATAGAGTAATTTTTAAACATGTATTGGAGAGATTTATATTTTGGACGAAAGATACAAGAAGAAAGGTAAGAAAATAAGAAATAATCACGAATGTCCATGAAAGCAAGCACACAAAGAGAAGGAAACACATGATCAATGCATTTAACATTCAGTATGTGACTGAGAAAGAGAACAATGCCCATCAGGCTCTGCTGGGTGAGCACTGCTGTGCCAGTGGCAGCCCAGAGCTCTGCGGAGGAAGAAAAGGAGTAGGTCCAAAGCCAAGGCTGTGTTTACTGATGTTCTGTCATTTCAGTGTCATCACCATCGTGGAACTAATTCAGCCCTCTCCTGAGTTGAAGTTTTAGCATTGTAATTTCTGGGTGTATTTTTTTGTTTTTTAACCCAAGGGCTTTTCTCCCAGAAAAAGTGCTTATTCCAGAAGATACGGAACCCATGGGATAGCAAGGAGAAGGACAGGCTGCCTACCAATTTCTACCATAATAGCTCATTTTGAAGACAAGTCTTTCTTCCCCCTACAGAAACACCATCTTTTAATGAAATCCATTAGCATTGTTTTTTGTGATCAGATCCCAGTTGTTTGCATGTAATACGCAGTGCAATACAATCAACTAAAATAAGTCCCAGCTGTAGAAACACAATGCTATGCTGTTGCTAATGCGTGTTGTACTGATAATGAATGGTCGTCTATGCTTTAATCTGAATAAAGCTCCCAACTGCTCTGTCTCTTCTTGCCAAAAATTCCCCTTCCTCCTCCAGACTGTGGTTGCATTCCAATTACACTGCTGATTGGAATGAGCCTGCTCTGGGGGCAGGGAGAGGGAGGGACACACCACCAGCACACCCCTCCTGGCTTCCACATTGCTGTCCCTGAGACACAGAAACCACTGGGCTGTTGAACCTGTGGCTGACATTACGCTTCTCCTCAGATTGCATACAACTTCGCAACGTTGTTTTCTTAGAAAAACATCTGAGAGGGGCAAACCATACTGTGCACAGGTTCCAGCAGCATAGCTCAATGCTTAAACATTTCAAACAAATTCCTACTGTTTGCAGCCATTGCTGGCAAGCTGCTGAGCAACTTTTATTTTCCTGCTCTCACTCCCTCCTTGGATCTGCTTTAATTCCCACATGGGAAGATATAAAACAGGAGGTCTTCAATACAAAGAGAGCTGTAAATAATGCCATACAGATTTGTAACTACAGCTATTGAGGTAATTGCTTTCTCAGTTAAGGTTTTAAAATGAAACTGTTTGTCCAACTACTCACATTAAATTTTATTTTACAATTATCTCTGGGGATTCTTTTTAAGTTTCATTTCCTTTCAATTTTCATTTCCTTTGAAAAGTTTTTTGTTATCTTTTTCTCCTGCAGATGAACAAACTAAATGATCACGATCATCAGGTAAGAATTTCCTTTCAAGTTAATGAAATTTGTGCATTTTAAGAAGATTACAATTGATTCTCATCAAGAAGGGACACACAAATTTAAAGAAAACCTAACAAAGAAATGTTTTACAGGTGCATAGGAGTTCTGAGTTCAGAAGGTATTGAGGCATGAAATGCCTAAAACAGCAGCAGCTGACTATTATGACTATTATTCCAACCCTGATCACTAATCAACACGAGCTGGAAGGTTTCAGGTTGCACCTAGCAATCAGGAAAGCTGCAGCTGTTCCTCTCTCTAATCAGGTCTAGCAAGCCTATGGATGCAAGGTAGATCAGGAAGCTGAACTGGCTTAACAGAAAGCTAACCTTCTGGGGAGATGGATTAGTTTTCCACTGGTTCCAAGAGCTGCACTGACTTACCCTGCAGCCACGCCATCAGTGGAGCTTAATGCAAGGAAGCAGCAGAGGAGGTGAGGAGAGGCTGGACTACAATCTGACAGTAACCTGCAGCTGTGCTGTGAAAACACACTCCAGACCAGTGAGTTTTGCAGTTCTAAAACCCGGACTTTCATTTTTAAGCAGACTGATAGTTTAACTTCTGACTCTGCTATGCAGTTTCAGACATTTACTAAATACAGATAGATATATAAAGGAAGCATTTTTTGCCATCAGGATATCAAAATAAGTAGCTATCACCTCCATATTCTGAGAGAGACAATCTTAAAAACTCAGACTACTATTTTTATTTCCCAAAGCACACAGAAGCACAGAATCAAAGCACTGAACAAAGCACCTCTCTAGCAAGCACACACACAGCTGCTTTAAGAGTGCTTTGCCTTTACGTGGTAACATCTTCTCTTTTGGAGTCCCAGCATACAGCAGGAATTCAGGATAACCCACTGAGTACTAAAGAAGAATTGGCACAAAACACGAATAAACTCAGATGCTGGCCAGAGGCAGCACGTACTGAGACGGAGGTCCCAAACAACAAGCAGAGGGATGCCCATCTCCCCCAGGGCTGGGCAACACTGCCATTAAACCAGGTGTGAACTCTGGAGGACCAGCCAAGCACCGCTGTCTTCCTGAAGGGAAGCAGCCAGGTAGGCCTGGAATCACCATCACTAACTGTTTCATCTGCATGTCTTTTCTCCCTGAATTAGGAAATGCATACCGTGCTCCCTTCTGCCCCAGGACAAGTTGGAAGGGCTGGCAGCTTCTTAACAGGCACAACTGTCTGGAGCTGACATCTCCCTCTATGCTCACAACATGCACACAGCTCACACTGGTAGAAAACTATTTTACAATTCACTTTCTGGATTATAAAACCTAAAATTTAGAATCACATCCCTATTCCAGTTGCCTGTTCTTACTTGGAACACACATTAGAACAATTCAGAACTACCAATGCTTTTGTGAAGTGGTATTAAGATACCGATAAATCAGGTTGACAAACAAATGTACTAAGTTACATTAATCCATTATTGTTAGGCTGATACACAAACACAAGGTACACAGCTTTTAAATACACTTTTTAAATACCTACTAGGGTATTCTTAGCATAAGAAAAGCTCTTGTAACAAGAATTTCCTTTAATAATTGTTAAAATTCTAAATTATCCCATAAACGCATTCCTGTAAGTTCAAATTCAACATAAGCCAGACGCTAAACCCTTGATACACTGCATGTAAAATGAAACCCATTTCAAAGGATCACAGGCACCTGCTTATGAGCACTGTCACTCTGAATTCTGCCTCAACAAACTGCAATGATACCTTTGGGACTAAACAAACAGAAGCACCATAATCTACATTCAAACACCAAATGCCAGTATGGATTGCTGAGATGTGAAAAAAAGTCCTAAATAATACAATTTAGTGCAAAATGTGACAGAAACCAACAGTAACTTTTCTTTGCTGCAGATTCACTGTATGAAATGTTGCCTGCAGCAGAAGGCTGCATTTAACTCATTTTAGAATTCCTGACCCACATTTTCCTTGAACGCAACTCATGGAGATTAAAGATGAGATGACAAACACCACGTATTTATCGTGGAAGAAGCGATAATAAATATGTATTGTATGACAGAATAGAAACAGGACAACAAATCATTCACCTCGTGCAATAACAAAACGCTGCTGTAAATTCCCATAGGAGGAGCAGCAGCAGGACGAGGGCTGGGCAGCCTGTGCCTGCCATGGCTGCGGCCACATGGAGCCTGCCGAGATTTGCCATGTTTAGACTCCTGTTTTAACATCACGATGTCTACTTCACAGTATTGTTTTACTGTAAACAAAAGGCTTCCTTTTCCACTTCTCCTCCCCTATTCCACTCTAAGCCAAAAGTAAAACAAAACACAAAAAACCCGACACCATCGCATTCTTGGTTGGAGCAAGTAATGCATTCACATTTCCTAGCTTCATTCAGCGATGGGCCGGCTGCCACGCACGTCATTAAGCCTATTCATGTGTCCAGTTTATTTGATACGCCCGTCAGGAGGGAAGGAAAGAAATGATGCTGCCACTTTTGCTGTGAAGGTGGCAGTCCTCCCCCAGCACTGTCTGTGTCAGCAGAAGGCTTGCAAGTCTGACACAGAGGTTTAAACCAGCAGAGCGGAATATGTAGAGGCGAAAGCTGAAGATATACAAATTTTTTTTAAAGCTAAATACCAAATAGGCAAATCAATCTGCATGGAATAGTACTACACCATCCCCACAGGGGGGATGTGGAAGATAGGGGTTCAATCACAGCCCCAAGCAGAAGAAACACGTGGGAAACTTTAAGAAAACAAAGGCTATTGCGAATATTTGCATTTCCTGGTTTAGTGTGCATGGAGCCTCTCAGACCAGCCAGGATGTTTCTAACACATAACTTTCATACACTAGGAATTCCACTTAACTTCTCCACCCTACTACAAAAAATGACCTAATGCTCACATCTCGCCCATTTTGCACAATCTGAAACAGCACTATTGTATCCTAAATAGACCACTTACAAGCACTAAATACCATGCTGGTTCATTATTGGGCACAAAAGTCTACATCTTGAAATCAGAAAGTGTTAAATATTTGGGGGGAAAAAAAAAAAAAAGCTGTCAGTAGTCAATGATGTGTTTCAAAAGTCATCCCTTCTGTTTCTCACATTTGTAGACTGCATAAAATTGTCCACCAATAAACACAGGGTGGGAAACAAACTCCTTACAAACCAATGTGCCTGTCAGCTTTACTGCATGATCTTTTCAATTGCAATCAAATGTAATTCACCTTCCTGCAGTATCAAAAACATAATTCCTCAAAAAAAAAACCAAACCAAAACAGCACAACAAAGTCACCAAGATTAAGTAGTCTGAAACCTGCAGATGTGGTTATTATATTCAGATGTGAGAGAAGTACGAGCATTTTATGAGCATTAATTCTATTATCCTAGAAATCCAGAAATAAAACAGTATTTAAGATCTCAGAAAAAGGGGATATTTTACCTCAATCTGTTCAGAATCATTATGCTGAATTCTTACCTCAGTCCTTAAAAACTTGTTACAAATCCCAGCAGTTAGTTTTTAAGCAAGGCCCAGGGTAGACTGCAGTAATTAGTCCCAAATTATCAGGTCGCATGCCCCCAAATATTTAGCAAACATGGGATTCTTCCTCTGAGGATGAGTAAATAAATTTAACATGGAAATTTAGCCACAGATTTCTCAGCCTCCTTTGATAAGAACAGGAGTGGGGAAGAAAGCTAATAGAGGTAACAAATCATAGCTCTGTTCTGATCTATTCCATGTACCTATGTTAATGTGCTGGGGGGAAAGAACCTCGCTAATAAGCAGCAGAGCGCTCGGATTTGTCTCACTGCAGTGAAACTCTCCACCCTCTGAATGAGCTATAATGGAGGCAACAACAAAAGAAATTCATGATCTAATTACAAACCAGACAAAAATGCCCTGAATTTTCAAAAGGCCTTCAGACAAGAGGCACCTGCAGCTAACCCCGGTCCTGGCTAGCAGGAGCTGCAGGCACCAGAAGCTTTTCAGACTTCAGGACCGCTCTGTCTGTCAGGACAGCCACACACTTGATTTAAACAGGAAGTCTCAAAATTCTGCTGCTACAAACATGGTCCTGGTGGGACGCTGCTGCTGGGGCTTGTCTGGGAAGAGGCAGAAGTAAAAAACAAAACAAAACCAGTCCCAAAACACGCACATTATTTGCCTTCATACTCACAGTAACTTCAGGCTGCTCTCCAGCAAAATGCTGTACTGACTGAGTCGGTACCAATAAAAGCATTGCCAGCTGCTTTGTAAGAAATAAGTCCTAAACATGACAGCAGCTAAGGCAACAACTTTCTTCAGGGGACAAAAAAACGTCCTGGCATTTCAGAAACTTGAAATATTTGAAAGAATTTTTAAATGATTCCTTGAAAAATAAAACAATGTAGAAAGTTCACGAAGATCGTGATCTCAACACTATCACTGGTGAAAAAGAACACTAACGAAGGACAAACCTGGGTATTTCCCAAATTTCAAAGCATAATTTTGTTCTACTACAACCTGATGTACTGAAACCATATTATATTGGGGGAATACTGATGACTGATGTATTCTTTACATACATCTTCCTTCAGTACCAGCAGCATCCACAACTTTAGACATGGATTGTGATCTGTCTCCCTGATAAAGTAGGAATCCTGCCTCCTCCTTTAATGTAGTTGAAACATTTATGTGCAAGTTCTCTATGTACTTCTCTAGGAAATAAGTGTTTGCAGTGAAGTGCCTTCAGCTCTGGGAACTGCCTCTCTCTTCAGCTTGGCAGTTCAGTGAAGCCTAATCTTGTCCTACGTATTTATTAAGGGCCTACACAAAAGAATAGGGTCAGCAGAAAGATCTGTGGAATCTCTATGCCTTTACGTGGTTGTCAAGCTTATGTCTCTGATTACTTGCATCTCTACCTACAGAAATCTAACACTATAAACATCAACAGCTCATAGAAAGTACACGTGGAAAAGCAAGGTCACACTCACACACCTTGTTAAAGATCTCAGGTAACCCAGTCCACCCCTATCCTGCCAAATATATATATATATAAGTATATTTAGTAAGGACCATATGGCAGAAGATTTGTACCATTTCTTATAAGGGAGGAGCCAAGGCTGAGAAGGCCAGTTTTCCAGAGGAATTCTCACATTCGTTTCCTGGGCACGTTGTTCCTTGGATATCTCAAGAGCTAACAGAGTGCTGTCTCAGGCCTGAGAAATATATAAATATTTTCTAAACAATACAGTAACTTACCAAGCAAAACCGTTTTCCCTCTCACAACTGTCTTCTTACATCCCAGTTATTTAATAACAAACACCTTCAAATGACGCAATTCCTTTAGTTTCTCTGTCATCTACAGATCTTACAGATGATACAACCAAACACTATTTCCTGTTCTGAACATCTGACACACCTGGCCTATTCTTCACGTATTATACAATAGTAATGGCATTGTCAGTATTATGTAGATACAAGATTTTCAACTATTAAAAATTAAATTGCAATGGCTGCCCTGGAACTGGCACACTACGTTAAACTACATCTCCAGCTAATCATTTATTTTCACTGAATATTAACAGCAAAAATCCACTACTCTGTTTTACCAAGCTCTGCCAGCATCCCTCACGTCATACTTGCATTCCAGATGTGTAACAGTCCTCGCTAGGAAGAAATATTGCTGAAGGGTCATAAGAATGGAGTACATCTAAAATGCATGAAAACAGCTCATGATTTTGTTAAAAATCCCATGTAAGCTGCAACTTGCAAAGCAGAAATTAGAACTAACAGTGAGCCTGGTGGTTTGATCCTAAATATAGATTGCTGCTCAGGAGACAATAAAAAACACAGGATTGGAGAAGATAAAGTGTTAATCACATATTTGGTGGTTTATGAGCCAAAGCAGTCTGAGGTTTAAACTGCTTCTGCTCAGTGCTCATCCCATTCAGAGACGATGAATCATTTCCCATTTGGCAACACTTCTGCCTACAAGGCTGTCTTCTGTGAGATTTCTCCTGTATCCTTGTAATAGATTTGCTAATTTAGTACACCTGACTTTGAGCAAAAACTATTGTTGCCAGCTGTCAGACTAGACCTCGTCCTGTTTATCAGACACATCTAAACCATCCTGTTCTGCCCCAATCACAGAAACAGAACTCTTTACTAATCCCACTGCAGTAAATTACTTTCTAATATCCTTGTTTTTCTTACTCTGCCAAAATACCAACACGTAGATTTAAAGCAACAGCAAAATCAATTTATCCACAGCAACTGAGCTCAAACCAGTTTACCCAGTAACCACTACTTTTTTTAAGTAGTATTTGCTGTTCTGGTCATTCTGGCTGTGAATTCGTGAGTCTCAGCAGCAGAAGTCTGACTAGTTTAAATGAAGGTAATATAAGCTCACGGGGAATGTATTCAAGTTTTAAGGCAGACTTCCACATCTCTTCGAAAGATAAATCTGAGCAGAACAAAGTATTAAATGCCTCACACACTAAAACATTTCATTTTCCCAAGGGCTTTGTGCATGCAGAAGAAAACTGCATTACTTTCTGTTTATAAATATTTGTCTGGACAGCAGCTTAAAAGGGCAGGGTAGGGGCTACAGAAAAATATGTTCTGTTTTCAAAGAAAAAAAGCCCAACAACCACAACAACCTGCCTCCATGGAGTGTGGGAAATAGATGGAAAAACAATTTGTGTGACCCTTCTAATCCTAAACAAAATCTACCAGAATTTGTCTTTACGTTCTGCATTACACACATCAGTTATGCAGATGCAACAAGTGGAGTCACTCCTTTCTAGGTGCCCAGAATTCCTCCTGCACTTTAAAAAGCTCAAGAGTTCACCTAATGCCCATGCTGGATGCTATTTTGATACTTCTACCCTTCCAAATATTGTACAACTCAGTATAATCAACAAAAACACCAGAACACATCTACTCTCCCCCACCCAAGCGGAAAAAAAAATAAAAAAAGTATTTACATTCCTCTTTTTTTTTTTTTCTTCCCATTTTTAGAGGACCATGGAACTGCTTACTCATTTCCAGCATTCGGATCTGGCTCCATGAATTCCTGGTGATCTGAGGTGCTGGACCTGAGCTCTCCCTTGGGACTGGCTCTGAATGGCCGTGTTCTGCCTGCAGGTTCCATACTGCCCTTCCAATGGCTTCTGCTCAGTTTGCCACCAGAACTAAACTAAACTATGTCTGCTTATTTGTAAACCAGCTGAGGACATCCACTGATGTTTTTGTTCAAGAAAATATCCATATAACATGCAAACCAGAACCGACAGATTTCAGACATGAAAATTAAAATAGTAAAAAGAAATATGAAAAATCAAGTGCACAAACTCCAGAACGGCTGCCCATACAGGTAGCATCGCTTTTGGAATATAGATACAGGGAGGAAGGCAAAAACATTACCAACAGGCAAAAACATTTTTATCACACGGTATCAATGAAAAGTTATAGGAAGTTCCTAAAATAAGAGGTGGTGGAGCACAAGGGATTTGTGGATGCAGGAAAAAGCCAATTCAGAGCAGTTGACAGTGATTTAGCAAACCTATAGGTGAAAAGTACACCTCTGTGGTTAGCTTGGGGCAAACAAAGGAGTTGCTGGTGATGGGCAGGAAGTCCTGCTGCTCACCTGGCAAAACGTGTCCAGTTCCTTTAAGGTACTGTTCCTACAAATAGAAGGAAAAAGTTCTGTATATATATATATATATTTTTTTTTACAACGTTCTTCATTGTAGCCTTTGCAATGATGAATCAGATACTGTATTTCAAGTATTATTCATCTGCACAGTTCAAGTAGCCCTGAGTAATCATTAAAGAAAAATATCTGCCAGGAAAAAATAACCCAGAATACATGATTCATTCACTTCTGAAACAATAAATGGTTCACCATAACAAAAATAGCTATACTGTAAATATTTTAATTAAGAAGTTTAAAAAACAACTCCATACAATGAAGAAACAATGACCTTTAAGAAAAATAATAATAATATTTAGGTGTTCAAATAACAAAAAAATCCGATTAGAAAAAGGTAATTCCATGAAATATTGTTAACACTGTTCTAATAAAACTGTGCTCTATTCTGTAGCTATTTAAGTTCATGTCTGCAACAGACAGAGCTCACCTCTCACAGTCTCACTATGGAACCATGTTCATTTCAGCACAAAGACGATGCACGCAGTGCATCTGAGAACGACCTCTAGCTCTGGAAAGTTCAAGCCAGCAACATCCCTGGGATTGCTAAACAACTCCCTAGGAAGGAGTCAGGGCTTCCACAGGGGAAAAGGGGATCAGCTGAAAAAATAAAGTGTTTAATAGCTTTATAATTGCCCAGATCTCAAGGAGGTGTGGAAAGGAGCAGCTTTTGGGGAACAATGTCTTCATAGGAGCAGATTTTGTTTGGATTTTTATCAGTTACACTGGAAGAAAAAAGTAGCACTGTAATCATCAGCAAGTTACACTGCACAAATATAAACTTCTTTTTTAAACTGCTTTTCTTCATAATTAAGCGTAAGTTTCCTTGAAGTGAAACCAAGCAGTCTCGCGTTCCACCAGTTCATTTACTTTTAATTAACTAAAAAAACACATCTGACATCATTCTTTAAATTTTTCCTCACTTTGCCTATATATAGCCATTTTCTGAGGACACCTCCACAAGAATTATTAAAAGTCAGTGCCTCTCTCTTGTTGGAGATGCACCTGCCCTACATTTCATTTCTGATTTCTTTCTTCACAGTTTTAGTGCTTTTGCAGATTTGTGCATGTATGTGTTTAGCAGACAGCAGGACAGCAACCATCAGCGCTCCTCACAGTGCAGTCCGCTGGGTACAAGCAAAGCACAGTGCATTTGTCAGCAATCAATTAATGCAATAAGCTGGTTCTGTACACACCTGGTGGTGACACCTCATGTAAATCTAGAGGCTCTCCTCTTCTATAAAGATATCTTCACAGAAAACACAAAATCAGAAGACATCGATGATTACCACTGAAGTAGATACAAATATATTAATTATCAAATGAAGAAAAAGAACTAAAATAGGTCAAATCTTTCACACAACTAATTCAGCAAGAGCAGGTCACTCTTTAATGAAAAGAAGATCTCTCAACTCCAAAACCTTTGCAAATACATGGCATGTAGATTACTCAAGGAAACATTAAAATCTACAGATTCCATTTGTTATCACCTATTAACTGAAAGAAGCGATCAAGGCATCATTTCTTGGAATCAAGTATTTTTATTAAAAACCGCTTCAGCTAAAAGCTCAAAACCTTGCTAAAAACCTTGGAAACATGAGAATTAGTGCTGCCCCTGCAAGCCTGAGTCTTGTTCACTGCTGCAACCTTAAGAGTCCGGGCATCAAAATATTCCCAGCATCTCATCCTGCCAAAATCAGTCTCCACCTCCCGTCTGTTTGTCCCAGGCGTTCCTTGTTCCAGTTTACGCCCTTTTTCTCCACCCTCGTCCAACTTTTGAACCCTCAGTACTCCGGTTAATGCCCTTCTTCACGCCCCCAAGTTGAGCATTAACAGGACAAGCAGTCTGGGTGTGCTCAGCTCCTGTCCCCGCCGTCCCTGAATCTGGCAGCACTCCTCCGCTGACTCAGAGACATCTGCCTGGTGCGGGCCCCTGTCTGATAAGGTCCACCAATTCAAGATGTGTGACATAAAATGTTAATCTCCCTGAAATCACTTTAACAGACTCTTCTCCAAATAAATTCTGCCCAAATTAGGCACTGAGCATGAAAAGTATCTGTTAAGAGGCAGCGTAACTTAGCCAGCGCTTCCATTTGTTTTCATTGGCTGTTATAGCCGGTGTAAAAGCTTCAGCTTGGTATTACAGGCTCAAGCATAGCTCTAAATCCACTAACAGCAAAGAAAAATCTGAGATGCTCACACACAAACTGTATTCAAGCTACAAGGGAACAGGCGCTCCTACTCACCACACTGCTGAACTGCAGAGGGAACAAATGCTCACAAGGTCCAACTGCCCAGGGCCAACTCTCCATTTACTGCTGCTCTGTCACAGTGATGCAGGTGCAGAGCAAGGAAACCTCCCGTCTTGGGCCACACAGTTAAAACCTGCTCAAATGTGTTTCCGAATTTCAACAAACCTACTTATAAAATATAAGGCTTTTGAAGGGGTCCAAAGCACCGTCCTGCATAGATTAAGTTGCATTATGCGGATGCACAGGAAATAGCTGACTTATTCTACAGGATGGACAATACACCAGAGGAAAGAAACTTGCAGGAAAAATGATAAATATTGTAATGAGGAAATCTGAGGCACGTATTCACAGTGCCACATTCAGATCTCACCAGTGAAATTTCTTCACTATCCCATGGCCACAGAAGCAAGACGTGGATAAATGGAACATATAGCAGCTCCCCAGGCAGAATAACCACGTGCTGCAAGGAAGGGACACCAAAAACTTCCCTGTCTCTGACAGGACGATGAGAATGTTAAGCTCCCCTCAGCAGCTCCTTCCAAGGCAGGTAGTATGACAGTGTTATGAACTGAGGGAACAGACTGCAGAAGGAAGGAGGGGAAATTGCACAGCTACTTCATGGCAAGCCAGGAATGGTGCTTATATGACTGAAAATGACTGAAAGTCACTGTTTTCTAAAAGGCCCTCTCTAACCTTCCTGCAGAACAAAGCAGAAACCAACATTATTTAAAATCATCCTTTGACCCAGTTCTTAAGCAGAGATCTGGTATGTGAGAGATTCTCACAGAAGGGCTACAATGGAACATGACATCATAACATAGCCACTCCTGCACTACTGCCATCACAAACATTTAAAGCCTTTAACTTTTGGACAAATATCCAGCTCTTTAAGGCAAGCCCAAGTTACTGCACAGCATCTTGAATTTACAGATGCCCTTTGCTTCTTGAAGAACACGTGGGCACTTTGCATGTGCAGCAGCATTAATTAGCTTAAGTGGAGGTCAACAGCAATATTCCCCAATCTACACATATGCACCTGGCCAACATTACAAAGATGTGTGATATATACAGCCAAAGGTTCTGTTCACCAAGATTCCTGATTTTGCCTCTTCTGCCACCACAGTCGCTGCAGCTGAATTTTTACACCATTTCTGAGGCCACGTCTTATAAATTAAGACAGAAGTAATTATTTAGCCACTAAACAAAAAAAAGGGATACCTTCATATTACTACAGCTAGGCACAATGTTGCTAACAGTGTAGTCCTGCATACAGAATCCTATTCAGACCCATAAAACTTTGTTTTAATAAAACCATTGGGGGAAATTATGGGTAAAATCTGTTTTTCTAGAAAGCAAGATTTACACACAGTATAAAATTAATTGCTTCAGAACAATAAAAAAAGAAAATTCGTTGTTAAGAGTTGAATTGAAGAACTATTTGCCATAAGGACACCTAAATATTTGGCATAATTGACACAATAAATTTCTAATCCCAGGCAGTTATGCATGAATGTAATTCCACGCATTTCACCTGGACACATTTAGTTCTTTTAAACACACATTTTATGACATATTTATCTGTAAAACAAGCAGCTTTCATAGGTACTCTAACCCAGATTCAGCTTCCTTCCCCAGCAAGAAAAAAAAGATGATTCATTTTAGTACGTTTACATGTTCCTGACAAAATCCTTGCATGCTGCACACTACCTGCTACTCAAAGGAATCAGCAAACTTAGTGAGTACACTGCACTGACACTCTTCAAGTCCTATGATTTGCACAGAGCAGCAGTTTCACCACACGCAGTGACAGAAGCACAGTCTGATCTTTTCTCTTACTGAAGTCACCACATTGGCTCAAGTTTTCAGGAAATGTCTCTGTTACCGATGCAGATTCTCACCTCCACTTAAACATGAGCACAACTGCATCTATAATTGTATTCATTAACTTAGCTGTATGCCAAACTCCAAATCAAGCTAGGTATGATTTAAAAAAAAAAGATACAATTAGGTATGACTACATTTAACTCCATTGGTAATAGTAAAATCTGGGCCAAGGCAGAATAAAAATGAGCGAATGTCACTGGTTTGAAAGCTTTCCCTGCCCTGGGCAGGGTAACCTCCAGCAACCTGGTACTCTGTGAGCACCTGGCTGGCTGAAGTCACTGCTCACACACAGGCCTAGACACCTCCACCTCCACTTAAAAAGAAGAACAGCAATAAGAGGAAGAGGTTGGGTTTAACTTGCACATGTTCTGCAGCCCACCACGGAGCAGAGGGATGCTTGTACCATGGCACTGTGACTTGCTGCTTGTGGCAGTATGGCACTGCACACGCTAATTTGAGCAGGGATGGCAGAATCTGGTAACGTATTTTTACTGTGACCTGTAAATTACAACCTGTACGTGCTCTGCATGTTTGAAACAACTTAAACAGATTCATTTTGGATAGCAGATACTGAACAGCAGCAAGTGACACCACCAAAGCCACGGCCAGAGCGACTCTCCCTTCTGCAAGGAAACAATCCTTCTCAGCCGTGTCAAATAAGTACCAGCCAAGAGTCTTTCCAGAAAATTAACAACAGGATACAGCCATTTAAACTCAAATACTGCTTTTTCTTTCACTTTCAGAACTTTGAATGAGCGAATAACTTCTCCACACTTTGGGGGATATCAGCGCTTTTAGTTTTATTTGCTTAAGCAACAACCAAAATAAATCTCTTAAGTAGTCTGAAGTAGAAAAAAGTAATTTCCAAGAACCTGCAGCATGCTGGAACAGAGCACAGCACAACATTTGGATAGAACTGACCCTGAATCGCCCCAAATGCGGGCTCAGAAGGCCCAAACAGAACCATTTTTTTCTGTGGATTTATATTCAAGAGAAACCAAGTTCACCGGCAGAAAGTCAATGGCTCTAAATCCCAGCTTTACCAGGTTTATCCTTTTTATGATCTTCACGTCTGTTCTCCATTCTGGGTCATTTTCCCCACTTAAGCTTACATGATAACGCTTAGGCTATTTGGTCCTGAGCTTTGTTATCTACAGAAGACGACTCATTTAAAGTTACAAGCATTCTTATCTTTGCTTTCATTGAGCACATTTAAAGTTTAAGTAGCCAGAAAAAGCCAACAGTTTGTTTTCTTGAGCATTCTATCATCAAATATCCCACAAGATTTTGATCCTCTTTCCCAAGGAGGAAACACACTCTGCTGATAGCAGAAACACACAGGAGCTACTTCTGCATGCATTATCTAATGTAACTGACATTACTCTTTACTTTCCTCTCAGAAGTGACCAAAATGATCTCAGGCACTGCACAGCATGGGCATTTACATTTGATGTAATAAATGATGCCATACCAACACATTCATGCCATTAAGTCAAGTCAGAAGTCAGGTCATCCCATTATTGTGATGACAGGAGGGAAGACACCCACAGAAATCACCCACCTCTTCAAACATGCGCAAGAAAGATGCAGCCCAAAGATGAGACGTCATTTTAAGTAAGACGGCAAAGCAAGGAGACACTTCAAAGGCCATGAGATAAAACAGAACAAAACACTGAAGGCTGTCTGCTTTTAGGAATCAACCTATTCACCTTAAGGACACAAAGACACAACATCTTCATCCGGGGCCTGGTCAGATTTCTAGTGATTAACAAAAAAGAAAATAGAGAAGAATCTGTCACTGCTAATTGAGTTACTCAGCTACGCAGACAGACATTATGTTATAGCTGAAACTCTTTAAATGCAACCAAAAAGTACAGTTCTAAAATTACTCACTGTTTCTCTACCCAAGGATTTCTGTTTTATTTTCCAACCCTGACAGATTTATTTTTCTGGGACTGTCTGCAAGCTTCGTGTCTGTCCCCTACATATGTCCCATACATTACCTACAAGCACAAATTCTCTACATCTTTTACACAATGTTTTCCTAATTCTACAGTCAAATATTGAGTCTTTTTACTCCTTTGATAGGAAGCTTGTGTTGGGTGGTTTTCGTACCCTGATTTCTTTCCCCAAAGCCATTTGGATCTCTGCTTTCCTTGCCACTTACACCACTGCATATCCCTGAACACAAATTTTATATCCAGACGAATAAAACTTGGTCATATAAACGGACTCCATTAAAATAAGTTGATGAGGCTGCTCTGTTGTTTATTACAATCCTATGTAATCTGTGTGATCCACAACTGATTTATATGTATAGAAATATCCACAGATATATATATACACAACACACACACACACTTTAGAAATGTATAGCATTTATATCTCTCTATACAGAAAAAAACACACTCAACACTTACGAAAACACAGAGGGCCAAGAATCAGTCAGTCCCTATTCAATCTTACTACATACATGTCCATTGACTTTGTCATTACTGGAGCCATTTAATCACACTACCATGTAATTTATCAATTCCAATTTCTTAAGTACTAGTTTTCAGTAAGTCTTGTCATTAAGTCAAGTACACCTTTCTTGAAGGAACCCTATTGTTTTACTGTTGACTAAAGACCATTTAAATACAGGCTGCTGGTCAAGCAGTTCTGCCCTCTCTTCAGTTTCTAATGCTACAACCCTTCAACACAAGACAGCATTTTTTCTTGCTAAGATTAGCTTTGCACTCATCACAGAGCTAGCTACATAGCTGCTGGAGTCAACACCAGGTAGGGCCAAATGAATCCAGCGACTACAAGGACAGAAGAAACAAGTCTGATTACCATTTCAGTCAACTACAAAACCACGGCCTTGATACTTCAGAATACAGTAGGTACTTTTATCCATCAAGATACAATAAATTCAACAAAAAAGGCAGGAGATGATGCCCATTTTCAAAGATCCACAAAGATGTACAAAGATCCAATGCTTTTACTTTTCTAATTAACTTAATTAACAAACTGCCAGGGAACCTGAAAGCCTTACAGTAAGAGGAAAAAGCCAGACCTGCCTCCAACTCCTTACCAACAAACACGGCCCACCTCATTCCCATATTATCTGTGGGATATTTATTACCACCTTGTACAGTACAGTGCAACTGCGTTTCATGGCTGTCAATGCATCTTCACTTGTTAATTATTCTGACAACAAACACTAGTTACAAGACCAGAAATAAATTAAACTACGCATCAACCTTTATTCAACTCCTATTTTAGCAGCCATGCACTTCTGAAGATTTCAAAGTGACTTAAAAATATCTTTCTGTTTGATAAGGACAGCCTTACAGACTTCACTCAGACAACCATCGCTGTAAGTCGAAGCAGTCAGATGTTGCTGCTCCAGGTAATTCACACGTTGAGACAAAATATTTACTGTGCAACTGAAAGCAAGGTTTGAAGAATACAAGATCAATGTAGTCTTCAACACTCAGGGTAGGATTGGAAGGGAGAACAGCGTATCTACAAATCCATAAATAAATCAAAACACAGAAAAAAACAGTAAGAATGGAAGAGGATGACTGGATGACTGCACTTTAAGTTTTAAACAGAATTCAGGAACACTCAGAACTAATCTAGGTAAGACAATGATAAAAATCCCAGAGTTGAAGGAAATTTCCTTTCATTACAGCTTCCTTGGATAATGTCACTACAAGCTGCTAACAAATTTTGGAGACCACTGCAATTCTAGACTCAAGCTAATTTAAATTACACGGCCTATATTTTAATCATAAGCAATAACTTACACATTGTTGTACACGTTTGATTGTAACCCACGCTACAATCAAAGAAGGCCTTTTATTCTATATTTTAACAATTAACTAGAAATTTTCTAGCTCAAGACTGCGCAAAATGCACCAACACACATCACTGGAGTGATATTTACAGCCAACAGCTACAACTACGAGCAGAAGAACCTCTGAAGAAACATTCAACGCAGATGCACTGCAAACTAAATAAAAACTTACTAGAAGTATGCCACTGCTGTGGTTTTTCTCTGTTATGGAACCCAGACCTAAATAAACTGTTAAACACTTAGTGTAAAGGTATGCCAAACATTTCTCAGAACTTTCTTAAGGTCCCAACAAAGAATCAACCTTTTTTTGCAAAATGAGGCCTAGGTTAAATATTTTATTTGGCTCCTCAGGATCGACTGAGAAGTTGGGCACCAGCTACAGATCAGCTTTTGGCCTCACATCAAACATTACCCTGTCATTTATCCAGTCAGTCAAAACAATGTTTTCCATCTAAACCTTTAATGTTTATGTCTTGAAAAACTGCTAATTGAATCCAGTTCTTGAATCCATTTTTTCAGTCTATAGTATCTAATTTAGAGATAACGAATAGAAAAGATAAGTATCACACAATGTTTACAGAATTAATCCTATAAATATTCAAGCCAGAACAGAAGACTGCTAGCATCATAAAGCCAAGGAAAATTAAGATTATATAGCATTTGCAAGTTTGAAAATAAACTTTTTAAAACATTGGAATATACAGATTCTTTTAATTCCAAACAGTTTTAGAATTCATGAGCTCTCAAACTGCTTTTCCAATCAAAAAGGGTAATCAAAACCACAAAGTACACTTAAAGCTATTCCTAGGCAAGAACTGACAACATGTCAGCTCAATTAATAAAATAAAACGTTTGCAACAGCTTTCCTTAAACATATAAAACTTCCCTACAACAAATGACCTTATTAAAAACAACAGGCAGTTCGCTACAGCATGAAATACCTCAAGTCTTTCTAACTTGAGAAATAGGTCAATATTTCATGTAAGCTTCCAAATAACAGAACTGGTTCTCAGCAACTGCACAGAGATGCTAAATGTGGAAATGTCTCTCTAAAGGCAACTCTGCTCACATCCAGTGCTCAGCATTCACCCTTCCTAAAAAACAAGGTAATGAAAAACTCAGAAACATTCCTCAGGAACGTACCTGCTTCTTTTGGGAAACGATTGCACAACCACTCCGTCTCCTCAGCACGTAAAACCACTGCCTATTGCTCACAACTACACTCCCCATGACATATTTATGTTGTCAAAGACAGGATTAGAGGACACACTTAATCCTTAATCAAAATAAAACAAAACAGAATACAAAATCCAAAGGTGAAGCAGACAACTGCCTGAACAGTATTTTCCATGCTTCTACAAAAGGCTCCAGACTATTCATAACGTTTCAAAGATAAGCAAGTCTGAGCACTCACAGCAGAGGGAAAAATGCATTAAAATACTGCATCAATAAAGCAATAACCTGATGAGAAAGCTTCAAAACGCTGTAAAGACATGGCAGCACTGCTCCAGGCATCGGTCCCAGCCACACTTAGTTTACAAATTTTATTTCTAAGTGTACTATGTAGGCACTCACACAACTCAATGAAAGCTAGATTATAAATTTAGTCTAAGGTATTTCCAAAGCAAAGCATACATTGTTTTTCTCTATAAAAATAGCATGCTTGCAAAAATAAGTATGAAAACATCTGTATTTATTAGACATCAAACTGGAAATATTTCAGATGTGCCTAAAGTAAATATTCCAATTCCTTCAGGTTTCTTTAAAACACATTTGTTTTGCAAGTTGGTTAAATCCGCTATCCTGCAAATAAGAGTATTTGAAGCAATACCTATTGCTTTCCAATGGCTTACCATCAGCACTCACACTTGGGAACACAAGGTATGATTTACCTGCCGGGGGAGGGCCTTACATCAGTTTTGAACAGCTCTGTCCCCTTAAGTTCTCTGTATTTTTTATTTATTTATTTTTTTAAAGAGAGCTCCAGTGTTTCTTCTCCAAATCAATTTACCTGGGTTCTTACATGTAAAAAGAGCACACTTCAAGTATTTGGTAATAGCTTATTTTCATCCCCTGCATGCAGGTGAGCCGTTTTTTATGCTATTTAACAACACTCGAGGTCAAGTGGTCTTCTGAAAGCAAGCTGGCCACGTAAGGTACTATGTCAAACCAACTGTATACAACCTTCACTAAGGAAGTTGGCTTGGAAAAAAAAAAATTGAAGAAACAAACAAAGAGATCAAAACAAAGCGTGTGTCACTTTCTTTCAAGTTCACGCTGAGAAGGCGAAGGAACAAAAAGAAAAAAAGAAAAAAAAAAAGCAGCGTTGGGGGGCGGCGGGACGCGGGCTGAGGTGCCCGGTGCTGCAGCTCCTGCTGGCGTTTTGTTCCCCAGGCGAGCGGCCCGCGGGGAGAGGATGGGAGGAGAGGGAAGAGTTCACTTTTCCTATTTTCCCCCTTCTCCTCCTGAGGCCTGAGAGACGCCTCCAAGCCCAGGTTCAACCTCAAATACACATGGAGGAGCTCCCGCTCGCTTGCTCGCTCCCTCCTTCCAGCTGGGCTCTCCGGGGCTCCCCGCCGCCCCACGAACTCGCTCCCCCGGGGCCGCGGGCTTCCCCTCCCCGCCGCGCCCCGTCCCGCCGAGCCCCGCCGCTCCTCGCCGCTCCTGGCCGCTCCTCGCCCCTCCGCCCCGGCTCGCCCCGTGCCCGCCCGGCGGCGGGAGGCAGCGGCAGGCCCGGCCGGGGCTCCCCGCCGCCGCGCTCAGCCTCACCTGTCAGCCGCAGCTTGACGGGCCCGTTCCTCCGAGCCCCTTGGTTGGACATGTCCCCGGCCGCGGCTCGGGCCCGGCGCTGCCTTGCCCGGGGCTCCCCCTGCCTCTGGGTCCGGGAAGGGAGACGGGGGGAGACGGGGGGGGCGGGGGGAGGGGACGCGCTAATGGAGTCGGGCTGGGCGCTCAGGGCAGCGGCGGCCGCCGGAGGAGGAGGAGAAGCCCGGATGTGCCCAGCGTCGCCATGAGCGGGGCCGGGGAGGAGGCGGAGGAGGAGACGCGGCCGCCTTCCTTTCCTTTCCCTTCCCTTCCCTTCGCTTCCCCGCCCCCTAGCCCGCAGCCCGGGCGACGAGCACAACAAAGCCGGGGACGGAGCGGCGCGGCAGCGGACGGCCGCCTCCCCTCCCCTGGGCAGCCCGGCTCTGCCCTCCGGAGGAGGAGGCCGCGGTGCCGAGCGCCCACCCCGAGTCCCGCTCCTTCCCAAGCTCGGGGCTGCTCTGAGCGGGATGCCGAACGGGGGCCGCATCAGGTGGCAGCGAGCCTGGGAAGATGGGGGTGGGTGGGAGGAATTACCGCGGAGTGGAAGGAGGGAAGCCAAAGAAATGGGGGGGGGGGGGGGGGGACAAAGGTACAAATGAGAAGAAATAGTGTAGGAATAAATCCAAAGCCTGAACTGGAACAGGTACGCCATGCAGGAGTGCTTGCAGTCTGTGGCAGTGTTTTGTGGGGCATGGCAGACTGGCTGTGGGAACAACGAACTGTGAACTGATGTGATGCTTATCTGTGCTTCTAAAAATTAGCAGCCGGGTTGTGTTAATGGATTGCCGTGCTCAAAACTGAACAAAAAAAAAAAAAAAAAAAAGCCTTGCATTCCCATTGTGAGGCCTAATTTAGCTCCATCCTGCAGGAAAGGAAAGGTGACTCCTTCCACAGTCTATCCAGCTCCTGCTCATCTCCCGTGGGAGGAACACCGCACTGCAGCAGGAGCTGTGCAGGGCCCAGCACCAATGCCAGAGGGGGCTCTGAAGGCCGGGAAAAGCTTCCAGGAAAGCTTTAAGGTTGCCACAGTAAAGTTTGCTTTAGAAGACTGAGCTAATAAACCACCTATTCTTACTAAGAACCTTACTAATACTCTGTATGTTACATGCAACTCAGTCATGTCATTGCACTGGCTTCTTCCTGTTGAGCCAACCTGTTAAGTAGTACTATAAGGGTAGTCACAGATTAGGATCCAGCCTGTGTACCAAGATCCAAAGTCAGGACGAAAAGATGACCTGTGCTTCACAGAGTTTGTAATGTAGCTTCTGCATAGCCCAGCATTTAATTTCTGAAGCTGCATACAGCACAGAACTGAACTAGCATTTCCAGAGTTGTCTCATCTTGGCTGAGTTTGGGGCTTGGACCTCATCATATCAAATCTAGGAGCAGAAATTGATTTTGTCCTATTGAAGGCTTCACAAACAGGATATGATTCTCAAAGTTTTCCCCTTTAAAATGAGAAAGGGGAAGTCCCTGCAGGCATTCAAGGCCAGGCTGGATGTAGGTCTGGGCAGCCTGGTCTGGTGATTTGGTGACCCTGCACACAGCAGGGGGGTTGAAACTAAATGATCATTGTCATCCTTTTCAACCCAGGCCATTCTTTGATTCTATGATTCTATGACAGGATCCCCTCCCGTACGCACAGACTCACATCTCCATTGCTCCAAAGCATGTCTCAAGCACCAGATTCCTCCAGGTGGAAATTTTCCGTACTTCCTGTTGCAGTGACACTGCTGTTCCAGTGACACTTCACCTGGGAATGGAGGAGTCCTGGAATCGAGCCTCTTCCTCAGACAGGGTTGTGTCTGTTTCCTACGAAGTTGCCTGTTAAATACAGAGATAGCAAATGTTGGTAAAGAACCTTCCTTTGAACAGACTGCTCAATTTCCAATGAAAATGCTGCAATACGTTGCAGCTGTTGGAACATCAGCTGAGAGCTCACACATTTGTGTCGCTGTATAAAATGCACTGGCTGCAATATTTATTAGTGCCACGCACGCAGAAGATGTGTCTGTTTATGTTTAAAATGCAACTGTGTTATTTTAGAGTTTTTACTGGTACATCCAAAATCTATCTATCAGTGACACATAAGATAGTTCTATTCAGTATGTATGTATCTAATAGGGTAAGAGAAGAGGGGCTTTAGCTCTCATTAGCATCCTGCACGCATGATGCTTGCCCCATTTAGGTCAGGACTACATCCTTGAGTAATGTGAGTACAAATGATCTCAATCAGGTTGCACTTGAATAGACAAATGCACCAGGTGCAAAATAGTCTTTTCTTCCTTTCTGGCTTTGGGTAAGCATTTCAATGTCTGTAGCCTGGATGTTCTACAGATGCTTCTGTCCCATGGTATCCCACAATTTTCTGTAGGGAAATTAGAGTTTTTATTCATTGCTCCCCTTTGCTGAGTAGAATTGCCAAGTGGAATTTAAGACAAGCAGCTCAGTGAAGGATCTGTGCAAGATCTGCAATGAGCAGAGGTCAGGAAGTCTCGCAAAGAGCCAAGAACTGCAGGGAATGCGGGATACCAAAAATACTGACAGCATCTGATGATTGAAAGTGCTACTTTTCCAACAAAAGGATTCCACATTACTGTTATGATCCAAACAGTTTCTTGTGCCAGTGCTATCCCCCAAGTTCTGAAAATTTTCACAGAATAATGGAACAGATACCTCACTGATCCTGCTTCAGGTTGTAAAAGCCAACAGTTTACAGTAAATTTTGAGTTTTGTGTAGTTCATTTTCAAGGGTGAGCAGAGGTTTCACACTTTACAGTGTTGATCTTGTGAGGTAAGCAAGTAAATATTATCATTAACTGCTGACAAGTGATCTGTATTTCACTCTAAGCTGATATCATTGAGCCACAAATCCTTTCAAGATGAGGTAGCTAGCTCAGATCCGGAGGGAAGGGAGTGTCTTGCATCACCCCACAGCTCACTTTTTGGATGACAGCTTGCTGCTGGACTCAGAAGGGAGTCCCATCCAGTCTTCTTCAGCCAGAAGTTAGCAGCTGAGACACCGTCTCCAGGGTCATATAGAAAGGGAGTGAGCTCAGGCATCTGTAGAGGACTCTGGAAGGACAAAATAATTTAGCAGTTGATAATATATTAGTGAAACTTTTGAAGAAATATGTAGAAATACAAAAACTTCTTTTGTTCTATGGCTTCACAGAAAAGGGCTTTGACACTTGAATTTCCCAATAGGAAGGAAAAGAAGGCTTTGCATTCACAGATAGTTCTCAAAGGATTTGGTGGTTTTGGATACTGGAAAATAAGAACAAATGTCTTCAAGCAAATGCTCCTGATTTTCAGAAAAGGATAGTTAATTTTTTGGAGGTGAGGTCGTCTGCATCTTTAAAAATTGAAGAATACACTGGAAACTCATTCCTCAGCATGTGGCATGCATTCAAAGCAAATCAACATGTAAGAATTACATTCCATTTTTCTCCGTATAGAGGTTTAATCACACCACATTCCTTTAGCAGTAATGAGAGCTGGCTGGTGTTATACCACATTCTTCCCCAGCTTCTGTGATGATATCAAGAAAGCAAAACAGTTCTGCCACTATTGTCAAGCTTTTCTGAGTAAATTAAAAGGTCAGAACAGCGTTTTCCTGAGATAATTTTAAAAAATAAAGCTATTTAAAATTATCTAGATTGTATTTCTTCCTACTAGTCTTCCCTTAGTCAATTTCCTAATCTTGTATTTGAATTAGAGATGACACCACTAGAGATCATCAAGTTAAAGACAGAGTTAATTAGAAGGGAATTTTACCCCCATTTCCTTTTTCTCTATGTTGTATTTGCATTGTAAGTGCTAATGCTGAATGCTCATGCATGCTTTTGCCACCTAAGGTGTAGTTCTAAGAAGAAAAGCGTTGCAGTAGTATACACCTTGGCAACCTTATTCAGATTCATCAGGTCCAATTTCATTTGAAAGTGAACAAATGAAGGAACCTTAGATTGTTAGCCTGACATACAGCAGATTTCCCTGGCAGCTTCATTTGTCCCAAACCAATTTCCACAGTTAATAGCAAGCATCTTCAAAGATGCTTAACACATTTGCCTGCAACAGGTACCATTCTCCTAACCTGCCTCTTTGGCACAGGTTTTTCTTTTAATCATTCTCTAATGCATTCATTACTTCTTACTGTAGCAAAGGTGCTTCCCCACTTCATTGTGGACCAATCACAATTCCATTTCTGCAAGGAATTCCATCCTTTGTGTGGCTTTTTGTTAATTTCCCTACTGCTGTCCTGAATGAAAGGACCCAAATCTACTGAAGTCACAGATGAAGCACTTCTGCATTTCAGGAAAATTAGTAATCGATAGTTCATTTTTGTACAGAAGTACTTATTAACCCACGCAGCTTATAGGAATTATCAGGCTGTTGTTTTGCTTGCTGATGAACTGAATACACTACATAAAATTATATAAGTGTAATTGAATACCTGGCTCAACTCTGATATCGCTAAGTAAGAGATAACGATAGTTAACACAGCAATGGAAGGCATACCTATCACAGTTATATGATGAAGAAACATGTCTAGACAGAGGCTCTGCTTCTCACTAAGACTCCTTTTGGCATGCAGAGACACTGTTTATGCAAGAGGTCAAGATTCAGTCCATTTCTCAAGCTGGAGCTTGAGATGAAGCTTTTCAGGAGAAGAAACTAGGAAGGAAATCTCCACCCATACGCTGGCTCCTGAAAAAGGGGACAGAAGCTTGGAGCAGCAGACAGCAGAGCCCTCTGAGACAGGATGTGTCTTGGGGAAATGATGTGTCTCTGAAGGGAAATGACTGCAGCTGTGGCTACAGAAAAATGCATGAGCTCCCATATCACAGGATTTTCCAGTGGTTAGTCACTAAGATAACTTCTAAATCCATCCATCCAAAGCAGACTGGTAACTGATGCACAGATATTCCATGCACTGCTTTAGCCATGTTGTTTCCTTATTATGGTCCTGCAGGACAGCACTATCCAAATGCAACTTTGTAAGAAGAAAAGTAGATTTCAATGAGGTGACAGGTATTGACACAGCATAACTAGATATATTGCATCATCACCAGCCAGAACCTAAAATTCACTTTCAGAAAGAGGTGTCTATTGTTCATTTAAAGTGAGAAACCATGCTGTGGTGCTTGGACAAAAGACTGGAAATGAAATGGGTTTTGCTCTCATTTACACCAACATTCTAGCCACAGCACTGCCATCTAGCTCAAGTCAGTACCATTCTCTGCTGTTAAATGTGCAGTGTCTCAAACACCACGACACAATGACTGGCTTTGCACAGCATTTTGAACAGCCCAACAAAAAGGGAGGAACCTAGGTTCAGTCTTTGAGTATAGTGAAGTATCTTAGACCTAAAAGATTTTGTCCAATTTGCTTTACCTGTGGGAGTGTCAATTCAGTACAAAAAATAGGTCTTCAAAAGTCCTGGGCAAAAACGAAGGCCTATTTCTGAAAATAAATAAATTAGCCTTTTTTCTTGATTGATTTCTAATTATATATCCACTAAATACTGTAGATAACATAATTTCTATACCAGACTCTTTGAAGAATGGCTTTGTCAAGTGCTTTGAGAGCTGCGTGCTAAATATTCCATCTGAAATGCTGAGGGTTCCTGAAGAATTGTATGTTCCATCGTGCATCTACTCTGCAGGACTTTCTCCTGTTGCTTTGTGAAAGGAACAACTGTAAAATCTTATCCATGGATTTATCTGGCTAATAAAAATGGGTTCATAAAAGATCTCACTGAATAAGACAGAAACAATCTCCTCTGAGCGACATGTATCAAGAATTTACTTTACTACTGTACTACAACATCTGTCTCCAGATATGGTCTGATTCAACTTGACACAGTGTGTATTTGTCCCAGTGGTATGCAGCTTAGACAAATGAAGTGTTATTAAGAAGACTGTCAGCTCAAACAACTATTTAAAACAGTTGACATAAAGCACTGTTTTTGACTGAGGCATATTATGTAGCCACTAAAGGAACACCAAGACTTGTCTAATCTTTCCTATCCCCTGTGGTCCAGCATCAATTTGAAACAATAATTCTGTTGTCTGCAAAAGATGAGCTGTAAAATCTCCTGTATGGTAAGTCTCTCCAAGTCTTAATTATGCTGATGCTGGGAGCAGGGTGCCACTGACAGTGATGCCAAAATCTGACTCACTCTTGCTGCTATAAATTCATCCCTTAGACACCATTGATCAAGAGTGAAACACTGGAAGGTAGCTGCCATATTAATTCACTCTCTCAGCTTGCCTGGGTAATACAAGGCTTGGTCCAGGGCCAGTCTGTAATGCTCTGGAGAAGTAAAAAATATTCTGTGATGCACCTTCCATCCATGCAGCCAATGAAAGTGGAGATGCCTTCCTCACTCCTGAAAAGCCCCAGAATATTATCTGACAAGCTGTAATTACCTTGGCATAATTAGCTGGTTCTCATTGGCCATTGTTACCTATGTAGATATTCAGGGATTAAAACCTCATGTTTCTGGCTTTACAGAATTATGTACATGTCAGGGGTTAAGATGAGGTTTCAAGAGGGCTGATTTATCCCATTCCCATCTATTGTTGAGACTGGCTATTAAAGACAAATAGGCACTGTGGCAGGCAACGTACTCCTCTATCTAATGTTAGCAGAGAAATCAAGCCTCTTGGGTGAGTGTAAATAATTGAAACAAAGCAGCCATCACATTGCAGTTCTGATTTTCTGTGTTTCTTCTAGCAAATTTTTCCATATGTCTCATGCAAGTTATTTCCAAACAGTCAAGAGATGAGTTTCATTCCTGTAACAACTGTAACAATATTGCATACTTCTACAGGTAATTGAGTCTGCAAGGTTCGAAGACAAAAACAGCTAACAAAGCCTTAACCCCACAAGATTACCACTTTGCCATGGGAAAGTTACTGCAATGCATATGTTCACAGTGTTGTGAATCACTGCAGAGAACCCAGTTTAACCAGCTTAAAGGTTAAACTGGGTTCTAAAAGGACTGAAGGGGATTTCCTTTCTCTTACATTAACGAGTTTGTGAACATTTATAAACAACATGATTTGATCCTACAAATGAGGAAGCAAAGTTGCAAGCCAGGTAAGAGCAGCTCAATTATTTAAGTAGGTTAGTGGGTCTAGTGAAGTGCTAAAAGTGACCAAAAGCAAAATCTGTTACCATTGGTCTTGAAATATTCCTTTATTCCATTTTTGAAATCCCTTAAAATAGAACTGAAAGGAGGCATATTGGGTTTGAGTTCTTTTTTTTTCCTCCTTTTTTAGTACTAAGCTCAGGGGCAATGTGTCTAACCAGGTAACACGTCTAAGGAATGATGTGAGCTCCTGGTTCTGCAGTCACCCATCAGCACCCTGCTAGCAGATGCATCTAGTCCCTGTATGAGCATTGCACAGTTTGATTACTACAGATCTAACAAGCATTTGGAATATAATGCTAGGAAGATATTATGTTCCAATTTGAATCTAATCCACAGTGGGTTGGCTATAAGGAAGTAAACTTTCTGTTCAGCTACAATGGTGGTGTTTGTTTTTTTCACTTGTTTTTGCCCTGTTTATTTCTGAGGGTTATTTGTTTGTAACTATGGCACACTGAATTGCACTGACAGTTACAGTTCAGCTGTGCAGTACAGATCAAGTGCTGTATTTTGCAGCAGTTTAAGGTAACTGCATGTGCTCTTGGTTATGCAGAACAGAAAAGTTTTTAAAGGTAGTCTGGACAAAAGTTGGTTGCAGGAATGTGCTAATCTAACTGTTCGTAAGCAATTTTCAGGATTATTTGCTACTAAAATAGGTTTGGGTTTTTTTTTTTTGGACATGATTCGATCTCCAACTGTGTTCCCAAAACAACTCTGTTCTCCTTAAATTTAAAGCTTGCATATTTGCTGCCATCCCTACTCTGCTTTCATTTTTGTTTCTTAATCCATGCCTGGCCGCAGTCTGCAGGTGCTGATACGCACAGATGGGGTAATAGCTTCAGTTTTAGGAATTGTATGAAACAGATTTTCTACACAGAGAAAAAGGACTTCTGCTTAAGTCAAATTTTGCAGAGCAGTTTTTGAGAAACGGAATGTGAACGTCCTGTCACACCTCCCCCCATTTATTTTTCTATACTGGTAATGTGCTCTCCATTGCAAGTTATATGGATGGCAACAACGTTATTTTTTTAGCCATTAGGGGAAAGGAAATGACATATGGAGAGAATTCAAGTCCCTCCTCATTCCTAGAGAGTCTGTCCAGAAAGTCAGTATTCTGAGCTGCGTCCAAGTGTCATTTCCTGCTCAGAATTGGGAAGGGGAGCTGGGGGAAGAGGGATGGATACGTAACGTTAAATTGCTGCTTCTGATTAACAGTAACATTCTGCAAGTGATTTTGCAGTCTTGCTTTGAACAGCATCAAACCTCCGCAGCCCAAATATGTGTAGCAATCCACTGATGAAAGAGCTATTTTTACATCTGTTTCATATAGTGGATAAAAATGAAGTGATTTGGATGATGGAAATGTGCCTTGGAGATTATTCAAGATTTTGTGATAACTCTGTACATCCATTCTTCCACATGCCCACAGAGCACAGTTACATACTTCTGGTATTAAAACTACTCTAGCACTGGGAACCTGTACACAATCCACTCTCTTCTAGATAACAAATGAAGCGAAGCCGCTTTTCACTTTCATATGTGCGTGTAGATAAATAATGTGTATACACATGTATGGAAATCACACATTCAAAAGCTGATCTCATAACTTTAATTTAGCATTTCAGTGCAAACTGAGAAATATATGAAATAATGTAGAAAACTTCTTCATTATTCTGCTTCTTTCACTAAGATTAGGGATGTAACCCAACCTCTTCCCCAGAGAAATCAGAGTGCCATTGATTCTGCCTTTTGTACATCAGTCAGCTGAAACTCCCTCCCTGACATATGATGTATGCATCATTTCTGGATTTTGCCCATGGTTTTGTTTAAATAAGCACAACATTTTAATGCAGTCACATTCTGCTTAGTAAGAATTAATGGGATTTTTCTCCACTCTGCTTTAATTTTTCTCTCCTTACCTCATCATTTCAAATCCCAACTTTACTTCCCTCCCACCAATGACCCTCCCTAGGGTAGTGGGTGAACTACAGCCTGGAAACAGGCCACAGCTCTTCCACGAAATCTTTTGGTTTCAGTGGAAGTGCCCATTTCCTGGAGCCAGTCTGAGACAGACAGTGCTCTGCAGTCAGAAACCAGACTGGAATCCGGTGACCCTTATTCCATATGAAGTGCTGTGAAGCTCATGGTTCTTTCTTTGCTGTCCACATGCTGACTTTCTGCCTGACTTATCAAGCGTCATGTTACAGATCAGTAAAAGCAAAGTGTTTTCCAAGCACACTGAACACCTTTACACGCTTGCAGCTTGAATGTTTTTCGGAATGTATGATTTCTAAAACCTGCAGTAAGTGAGGTTATTATAAACCTCATTTTTATTATATATATAATATACCTCATTATTATTATATAAACCTGCAATAAGTGAGGTTACACCTTTTCCAGCCTTAGGAGGGCTCACCTCAGTTCCCTCTTAGGCCTTTTTCCTGACACATCCCTCTGAAGGTGAATCAAGCTTAAGGTTTTTACTCAGGCCAAAGGTTTGCCATGTTTCCTATTAGGTTTTAAGCATAAGTGCCAATGTTTTCCTCTCCACACCAAATATGACTAGTCACAATTAATCTTCATTCATTACTTCTGCTTTGAATAACACTATTTTTTCCAGAAATTGCACATGCTCCCATGGTTTAATCCTATAGTCAAACATTTTTTCATGCCTTATCATAGAAGAGATTCAACACTGCTGGGATAACCTTACATTCATGCAAAAGGATAATTACAACTGGGGGTCCCATGAGTTCACTGGAGGAATGGACATCGTGATTCCCAGGCTCCAGGTTAATTCTACCCATTACTTTCTGGACATCTGTGGATAACTTATATCTCAGTTTGCTCTTCTGCAAAGCAGATTTAGAAACAGAACAGACCTATGAAATGCTGTAGGTTAGAGAATTCCTTTTCTAGTCAACTTGCAGCTGTTTCTTTTTGCTGGTACATCATCAGGTAGTTCTACACAAATTATTTCCTATAAAGCAGCAGGAACTAGCTTCATTTAAGACAATATTTCACAGTTTAAATCATGCAGAAACAAGAACAGATTTCTCCTAAATTGACAGGTCTAGCTTTTCTACAACTTCAAACACTTCTTTTAGCAGAAAATATGTGGACACCCTACTGAAGAACAAGACTGCAAAGCCTCTGCTCTTCCTTCACATCTTAGGAAGCAGCAGGTGGAAGCAATCACACCAACAGCATTTCCCAGCATCAGAATTTCAGAAGCTATTGTGTTTGCCGGGATCTTGCCACAGATAAAGAAGAATTAGCAACAACTCCATTCCAAGGCAGTCGATGTCAGCAGGAGCCTGTTGTTGTTGCTTTCAGCACAGACAAGTCAGCAGACTGACACACAGGCCATCAGACATTTGTTTCAGCCCTTGCCCTGAATTAAGTATCTGCCAAATAAATACTGCTAGCTCTTAAGTCAAGCTGGGTAACACCAAAATAGTACACAACAAAACAAAGCTACTAACAAATTAACTAAGAGAGTTAATGACTCTCCTCTCCCCTTTTGCTCCTGTCATTTTCTAAAGCTCAAAACACAGCCTGACGGGTGACTAGATTTTAACTTCAGAAATAGTTTGCATTTTCTTGAAATAAGAGAGTGACTCACCCCTGTCAGTTACTCATAATCACTGTAGATTATTGCGTGTGGAAATGCATTCTGCCAAGAGCAGGGCTTATTGGTGGATAGGTTAAATACACTTTCTGTGGTTAAAAATAAAGTATTGGTCTATCAGGCATCTAAAGATGACTGCTCAGTGTCCTATTAACTCAGTATGTTAAATAACTCTGAGACCAGTACCTCGTGGCAGAAAAGTAGAGATAACATTATTCAGTAAGCATTTTCAATTGTCATCCCAGAGAGGGTCAAATAACTGTATACATGCTAAAAAGCAACTGAAGTCAGTTGTGCATTTTAAAACGGCAGTACCTGAAAAAAAAACATGCTTAGAAGACTATACCTTACATTAAATATTTAGTTTTGTTAAACACTCAGGAATTAGCACATAGTGGCTTCCTGTAATTACAGGGTAATTCTTGATAGGTTTCATCTTTTTCTTTAAAGAAAAACTAAAGCACGTCATTCCCGAGTCCTTCACATTAGAAGAAACTCCATGCCAACCTCTTAAAAGCAGAGAAGAACAACTGTGGTGCTGCCTGTAGCACCCTCTGCTGGGAGACGAATTATTTTACAGAATTAGACACCTAAAATTACTCAAGCATTCTGATTATGTTTCACAACCCTCGGACATAACTACATGGCATCAGGAGCTTTATGAAAGCTGGTTTTGCATAACTACTTTTATATAGGCTAGCTCCTTAGTTCTCTACAGACATCTACACAACTCTGTAACTGCAAGTATTTTAAGGTCAAAGTTGGAGACTCCACAGCACGGTTAAGACAACAGAAGTCTTTACTGCAGAGGCATAAAAGACCTTTGTGGTTGTCTTCTGTTGCTGCTCTTAATGTTTCTCAGAATATTTAAAGCCTCAGCACTACAAGGCAAATGATTCCTTCTACTTTAGCACAATGGGAATAGTGTAATCACATCCTACGAGCGCTGCAGTATCTGTGCTGCTAGACTTGTGTTCTACCCATCAGTCCAGCATTGTGCCACCTCTTTGTCCCTGCCAAGAGTTTATTGTGCAGTTGTCACCAAGCATATTTAATCATCACCTATTTAGCAGCACCATTATCTCTAGAGGACAGATAGAGACAGAACACTGAAACATGAACTTCACCAAAACAAATAATAGCATTACTATACCTACTAGGTGCAATAACCGATTGCAAAGCTTACTTGGTATAGCTTTGTTCTGGGCCAGGATAAAGAAGTAGTCAAAAGCAAGAAACCATCAATCAGTTCAGGAACATCTCTTACAGCAGAAGCTTACAACTCCCTGTTGATGTGATGTACCAGCAATGTAAGTCTATACAGCCATGGTCTTAGCTCCATGGATGAACTCTATGCTTGGAGATCAGCAGAAACAAGCTCATGCTAGCTCAGTTCCTTGATCCAGTATAGCCAGTGACTTTTCTCTACAAGAAAGCATATTGCTGTTAACCATAAAAATAGAAGCAGACACATACACAAAGGATTGATGCCTCTTGTAACAGTGCCATGATCCAGTAGTACATGACATCTGAGTTTAATAAACTTATCATAAAATAAAGCTATTTGAAAATCTGAGAAGCTTGTGTAAGCATAAGCTTGGCCCCATTTGCTGTAGCACAGCAGATTTCTACTCTTATCCCATTTCTTCTTTAGCTGGAACTCTTGCTGAAGCATACACAGATCAGCCACTTTTCCTTTTGTGTAACAGACTGTAGCAGCCTTGCATACGGTAACCAAAGCGAGAACAGTATCTACTACTTCAAAGGAATCATTGCTGAAGTACTAACAGCACATAACAGTAATTTAGTTAGGAAAAGCTACCATTTTAAGATCAGATGTCTTCTGTGAAGAACTGAGTTACATCCAAATCTGACTCTTGTAAGCATTTTAAGATAGATATGAAGGTATATAACACAAGACCAGATACTATTACAAAGTTCCCTTTTTAAACAGGTAACTAAGTTAACTTCTTTAAGCTCTAAGGACCTGTGCTAAGACTATCTGAATATACTTACCATTGATTAACCAACTTTGGAATCAAGTTTCATGATTTACTACAGCATTCTTACCATCATGTATGTTCTGATTCATGGCATTTACCGTACCAGTTCCTAGCTCCCATTCAAGAATGCAATTGACACAATTAATTTGATGTATTCTTAACACTTTATTGAACTTGAAACGAATCCTCCTTAAAAGCTTACTCAGTGTTTTGATTGTAATGTTACACAGAGCAAGGGGTTACATTTAAAAAGAAGCTTATACTACCTACTTGCATTCTTGTGTGAGACAGAGACAGTAAAAGGCTAGAAGACAGAAGTGAGAAGATGTATTTACAAGAATGTCAGAATGAATTTAACAGTTAAAAAATTCACATATGTACAGTTTTGAACTGTTCAAGTATGTTTCAGTTGGACAAAGTGCTAGAGGTCACAAAAAAAAAAAAAAAGGGGGGGCTATTAAGACACAGAAGTGGCAGCATTCATATGCCAAGTGGCTTGCAGATGGTTGCAGTGTGTGCAGCATCTAGAAGTTGAAAGTATCGGGAGTACTGCCCTGAATTTGGAAAGTATAACTAGCAGCAGTAGATTCCGGTACAACATTCTGGTCCTCCTCCTCCTAGAAGGAAACAAAGTTGGAAAGATCAGTAACATTTCAATCAATTAATCAGTGCTGGACTACAAAAGCAGAGTGAAGTTACACAGCAGCCACTTACTTCTGCTGAGAAATATTTCTCAATCAGGCTGGCTGAGGCCTTGTACACCTGTTCATTTTCATGTGACTGAAGAGCTTCAATTTTGTCTAGAGCTCCACACTCCTCAATCATGAGGCAAAGTTTCTCAGTCTCGTTTATCTTCTCAGCAGCCTGGAAAAGACAATCATGAAGTAACATCAAAGGTGTACGGTGCTAACTACTGAAAAACAGCTGGCAGCAACCTGGACAGCAAGTGAACATACTGCATCCACATACCAGGAAGATATTAGAAACAGCATCCAAAATTACTAGCACAGTTTTGCTGTCTTTAGCAGTGAGGAGATTCAGTAGAGGCTCAACAACACCAGCCTGAACAAGATACACGATCTGGTCAATTGTTCCACCACTTGTGTAGTTAGTCACAGCCCACACAGCTTCTTTTTGAGATTTGAAATCTCCCTATGAAGGTGAAGAAAAAAAAAAAAGTAGTATTAGAATACAGACAACAATAACAAGCTGAAGCCATAGCACAGTAGATGCAACTTTTGTTTACCTTCCTCAGAACACCAATGAGATACGGCACAAGGCCATGATCCACAACTTGCTGAATCTGGTCCTGACGTCCAGCTGTGATGTTTGACATTGTCCATGCAGCTTCTTTTTGAATGTTGTTTTTATGATGAGATAGGAGGCTCGGAAAGACAGATAGGGCTCCTGAATCAATAACAATCTGTGTCTGCTCATCAGTACCAGTAACAATATTTCCTATGGCTCTCAGTGAAGGAGTCTGAAACAGATGTGAAAGCAGTAATTATGAAAAAATAGTGTCATCTAAACCACGCTTGATGAAACAGCCATCATTTATGATTCTCTGCTCCAGCCTTCTAGTTAACAGCTTGATAATAAGACAAGCTTAAAGCTCATAATGAGCATTATATAGACAGATGTTAAACACATTCGGACTACATACCTTCGAGACCCATCTGCAAACTACTCAGGACAGAAAGTTTAAGTATTGATACAGTAATTATAGTACTGATGCAGTGTAGTTACATTGCACAAAGAGCCCGATTCTAAACACTGTTTCTGGAGGGAGTATTTCCAACTATAGTGTAGAACTGAAGCCAAGCTTTAAAGAACATTGATTGTCATCCTGGCCTGTGTGCAAAAACCATTCATCGTGTGTCAAGGCCACTCTTCAACAGTAGCCTATGCCTCATCTGGGATAGTTCTCAGTCAAGATAGAAGCTCAAGGCTCATGTACACAAAACCTGGAGTAAGCATCAAATTTCTGTATGACAAGATTCTTCAGTTTAAATGAATGCTATTATAGCCCCAGTTTTATCCACAACTCAAGTTAAGCAGTGGCAACTTCCAGGCCCGATAGCTTACCACTATTGGCAGTTCACCACATCCCAGCAGTTTGACGAGCTGTGGCACCAATCCAGTTTTCACAACAACTTCTATCCTGTCGTTGGAACCATCTGTCAGATAGGAGAGTGCCCAGCACGTGTCTGCTAACACCTCATGATCATCGTGATGCAAGAGTCGGACGAGGGTTGGAAGAATCTGCTCAATAGCTTCCAAGGGTGGTGCAGGATTCTTGTTACGACACAAGTTTGAGAGGGTCCAGGTAACATTGCGTAAATATCCAGACTGCAAGAGTTGAAATAAACCATTAACATCTGTTACTTTAGCTCTTGGCTCACTCATCAGCAATTGTACTTTGAGTAACACTGTAAACTTACAGCCAGAGAGGAGAGATCAGGAACAGCTAGGAGAGTTAGCAGTGGTTCAATTGCACCAAATTTAATAACTAGATCCCTGTAGATAGAACCATCCCCTATAAAGATAATGAAAAAAACCACCTGTTAAGGAACAGAAGTATGCATGCATACAATCACTGATGATGGAACATGATATTACACTTAAGGGCTAGATAAGAAATAAGTAAAATAGGAAAAAGGGCTGTTTCGATGGTTAAGTCTTATAAAAACACAAATGTAGAAAACAACAATGCAGTTATAACACTATATTTTGGAGAATGGGATCCAACGTTGGCAGGTCAAGTAATCCTGAAAGGTGCATGAAAAACTTCAGTATGCTGGTTGATATGAGAGTACTAGTAACTGTTACTACTAGCAACTGTTACAAAGCAAAGAGCATCGGCGATCACATACACAGTTACATGAGCCTCTTGCTTCCTCCTTCAAGCCAGTAGACACAGCAGAGCTCACTGATAGAAGTCAAAAGCCTCCGAGGGAAAAGTTCTGTGTCCTAGCATGGTTACACAGCTTTTTGAAACTTGAATTTTAATATGTGACCCATTTAATACATCTTACAGGTTGCCAGGTTATACATGACATAAGCCTAGACTGAAGGTAAAGACTTGTCCATGGCACACTCTACATGGTAGATCACATATGTACTTGAACATCACCAAGGTAGTTTCCAAGCTCAGCATGCTATACAGAACAAATCTAATAGTGTTCATTTATTTCAAGAAAAGGAATTAGGTTTGAAAGTTATGTAGCATATTGACATACCTGCAATATTTCCTAATGCCCACACAGCTTGTTCACTGATGTGAATGTGAGGAGAGGCCAGAAGTGAAATAAAGGCTGGGATAGCCCCACCATCCACTACCGCCTTGGTTTGCTCTGATGTGCCAGAAGCAATGTTGGTAAGCGCCCAGGCAGATTCAAACTGAATAGGACTACAGTCTGCTCTACTCAAGAAGGAGACAAATTTTGGAATCAAACCAGCCTGAATTATGTTGTCTATGGGGGGCTGCTTCTCTCTTGAAAGGAGTTTCCTAAGGAGGGATACAAACAGGAGGCGTTATTTGCATTTGCGGAGATCTGAACAACAGATTCCACTAAGTCAGTATAAAATCATCCACAACAAAAAACAAGTGAGAGAGAAGGACTGAGGAGGGCAAAGTAAAAATACAAGAAGGGAAAATTCAGACAAGCTACAGACAGCTTAAATACTAGCTTCCTAAAGCTAGTGAGCATTGTTTAGGTATATCTTTACTTCACGAGAGGCTCTGTTACAACTCCAAAAGCAAAGCAGACCTGCAAGTTACAATACATCCAAGTCAACAGACATTGCTCAATAGACAAAAGGGTAGAGACTGTCGGAAGCAGCACTGGGGTAAAAGCTTCCTAGAGTTTAGCAACTTAGACTTTAGATCTGTTAAGGTAAGAGGAAGTTTGGCATACTTGCACTCAGAACATTCAGAAGCCACATGGTCTCCATAATATTGTGACTAAAATAATTATTCCTAAATATTGTATATAAAGCCAATTTATGTGTCTGCTGAAGCACTGCCTGATGAGAAGAGCCATAGTTGTTGCCCTTCAGTGTTTAGGCTCTCAAGCCAAACCTTTGGCCACGCCTAGTTACTGACTTGCACACAGAGTTGGTTACTTCTCATTTCCTTACCTGGCAGCTTGAGTAGCCTGCAACTGAAGCTCCATATTATTGCTATTAACTCCTTTGACTATTTCTTCAACTGACCAGTGTGCAGAAACCTGTACGAAAAAAGTTCCATGAGCACTCTGCTGGGAGAGGCACACATCTGTGGAAGTCTTTACACAGTGCTAGGAAGAGGCCACAGTTCAGTCACATCCTTCAGTAAAAGTTATGCCCTTATGTGACACTCCAGAAATTCAGCTAGTTTAATCTATAGTTATTTGAACTACTGAAAACTTGGTTTCATGTGACTGATACATAGAGACAGCAAGTTTGAACAACTGCCCAAGCTCTTTACAAGATACCTCAGCAGCAGCACAGAGAAGAGGATGAATATTGCACATGCTCAGAAGCTACTTAAGGATCTAAGTTGTAGTTTATTGAAGTTATTATCACAGCCTTTAGTTGGTAGTGTGCATGTAACTGTGCATCCCACAAGAGAAGAAATTCATATTAGTGTGGCCACTGAAGTTGTTGCCACTTGTTCTGGGTACCTACTTACCTGATTGCTCCTATTTTCCTGAAGGGGAGAAGTGGCCTCGTCTGGAAAAGTGCTAACATTTCTTCTTTTAAGCATCTGGTCATCTTTTTTAGCTTTCCTCAATTCTACATTGACTTCAATACGCCGCCTTCTCATTTCCTAGAGAAAACATGTTCATATTCAGTTCTTTACTTTTACAACTCTATTTATGAACTACTGATAGCTAGCTATAATATTTACCCACGTTTGAATACTTACTGTAGTATCTTTTCCTTTGTTTTTGAATCTGTTCAAGCGAGCTGCTGTATTGGTATTCTCATTAGAGGACATCTTGCTTAGAGTTCAAAAGACAAACGAGGAGGAAAAAAGCCTGAAAACCAGAGTAAATGGTAAACACTAGAAGCTTAGGTCACAGGAACACAAAAAGACTCAAGATTTGAATCCAAGAGAATAGCAAATACATTAACACCCTCTGACTTGATTAAAGATATTAGTAACGTAACAAGCTGCCTTTTAAAAAAGCTTAGCTGTTACAGCAGCCTCTAGTATTAACAGAACACATTTTAAACACCCTCCTAGCCACAAACATCATTTTCATTCCCACAGACAGCATTTTAGAACACATTAGCTATTTCCTTTATGTCCTAAGGATCTATGGCACAGGCTGCCACCCACACCCACCCCAGCCCCTCTCGAGAAGAGCAGAGCCCTGGCACCAGGAAGGCCCTCTGAGCAAGCTCACCACATCGGTGCAGCCAGCAGCTACACCACCAACGAAGCAGGCTTCCACAAGGCCAGCTCCAAGGTGAACCACTACAGAAAAGCTACCTTTATCTCATACGCAGCCCCACCAAAACGCGAAAACCCCGCCGGGACGTGCCAACCCCATCGGATTCATTTTTAGTAGCAGTATAAGACCGCAGAGACCCAGAAAGCTCCGGAGCAGAAGCCGAGAGTGCCCCACCGCCAACAGAGCAGAGCCCCTTCAGACACAGCAGCACGCGCTCCACACCTCCGCCGCACCACCCTGCTCCTCACAGCACCTCTGCGGCACCCCCTCCTTTCCGGCTCCGCACCTCGGCTGCAGACTCCGCACACGAGCCGCCCCCAGCCAAGGACCACGCTGCCACTAACCTCGGCGGCTCCAGGCGGGATTTAAATTTCCCGCTCCCTCCCTCTGCCATTGGCCAGTTCGAGCCATAGCAACGTTCTGATTGGCCGGTTTGAAATGCGGCTCATCTCGCGATGAAAGGGAGAAAATCTCCGCCGTGCTCCCGGAAGAGCGCAGCGAACGTCACGCACTCAAACCGCCGCCCGCCCTCCCTGCACTACAACTCCCAGCATCCAATGCGCCGCACGCGGGGCCGGAACCCTGGGGACCGACGGCCGTGGCGTGCTGGGATTTGTAGTTTCGTGCCGCCTGGGCAATGAGTGGGGCGGCCACGGGTTTACTGTACCCGGAGTGGGCTGAGAGCATGGAGGTTCTTCTCGCTCATGCTGCCCGTCCTGAGCGATTTGCGTCAGTAACGCATCATTTCCTCACGTACGGCCTCATTTCTGCATCACTAACCATCAGTCATCGAGGGCTTCTACCAAGATCCCCTATGTGATCCCAATCCCATAAATGCGGTGTAGGAATGTCCCGTAGGAATTGAAGGCAATCCAGCAGCAACCAGTACGAACCACAATAAAATCATACAACCATTACTGTGGATCCCAACCAAGGAACCACAGCTGCCAGAACCCCAGCACTTCAATGCCTATGAAGGACAAATCGGGGTAAAAAGATCACATCGATTCCTACCAATTAAACCACTGCATTAAACAGACCGTACCGACCTGGAGAGGCACACAGCAATTAGCAAAGATAAACTGAGCGAAGAAGGAATTACCAGCCATGTTTTACACGGCTGGTTTTGTGCCTTACTATGCTGCTCTTTATAATAACATCCCTCAGCGTTCAAGCAAGGGTAAGGAAGTCAAGAGAAAGCACGTCAGTCAACCGAAATGGCAAATAGGGAAAATTAAAAAAAGTTGAACTTGAGCTAAAACACCCTGCGGGCCAAAGAAGAGGCACGGCGGCGTGCAGAGGTGGTCATCAATGGCTGCAGGGCGCTGTGTGGAACAGCGTGCCCAGGGTGGGAGCGCAGGGATGGGCGCGGCAGGGCAGGGAGGGCTGCAAGGAGCCGAGCCGTGTGCGACCATTGAAGGCCTCTTCCACGTGCGGGGCGGCGGCCTAAAGGGCGGCGAGAGGGCGGGCAGCTGAGGGAAACCAACGGGTTACTGCAGAACGGCGCGGATGGGATGGGCGGCCCCGCACAGATTGAACTGCGCCTGAGGTAATGGGGACAGCGGAGGGAGAACAAGAGATAAAAGCGCCGCAGCTGCTCACGGGAGAGCGCTGCGAGAGGAGCAGATGGGGCGGGGCTGCTGCCGGCACCGCACCACAGCCGAGGGGCGGGAAGTGGCGCTTCGGGAGGCCGTGAGGGGGAGAGTTTTTAAAGGAGAGGACCTCGGGGAAGGCGGCCGGCGGCGGATCTCCTCAGGCAGCCACCCGCGGGAGGGAACGGCGCTCACGTCCTCGCGCCACGCTGAGGGAAGCAACGACCACCGCGCGTGACAGACTGAGGCGCGCGGGACAGGGGAGGGGCCGAGGCGCGAGCCCACCTCTGAGGGCCGCACAGGACCGCGCGAAGCTCAGGGGGCGGAGCCTCGGGGAGGCACTGACGAGGGCGGGGCCTCCCGCTCATGAGCAGGGAGAACGTTAAAGAGCTGCAGGGGCGGAGCCACCGCCTCCGGGCGGGGCTCTTACGGCACGGCGCTCGCAGCTTTTGCTGGGTGACCCAGTGGCCTAATGGATAAGGCATCAGCCTCCGGAGCTGGGGATTGTGGGTTCGAGTCCCATCTGGGTCGTGCCGCCGATGTTTTGTGGCAGCTCGGTACATTCAGCGCGGGCGTCTCCCGCCGAGTAGCTCGTAGCGCAGTGCGTGCACTCCTCACTTTTGGCCGCAACCGCAGCGGCTCCGAGCCCCTCCGCCGCTCCCCTCCCGGCTCCGTCGGCGGGGTGGCGAGCGCGGTGCCGGTACCGCCGCCCCGTCCTTCCCCTCGGAGCAGCAGCGGGGTGCGCGGAGCGGAGCGGTCGTCGGTTCGCCGTGCGGCTGAGCGAGCGATGAGAGGCTCTGCAGAGCTGCCGGTACTTCGGGCGGCCCGGTCCGACTGCCGAGCCGAGGCCGCGCGCAGCGCTGACAGCCGGGCCGTGGCTGCGCTGCCCTGGGCGGTTCTCGGCGCCGGGAGGTGCGACGCGGCCGTTCCGGCGGTCACGACGGGGCTTCGGTCCGGTAACGAGATCGCCTGTTTCGGCGGGATAAACCTGCTTAAACGCAGCGACCCACACGGGGGTCGGTTTGGGGTGTAAAATTTTGCACGTCAGCTCATAGAAATCGAGAAATAAAGCGGTGTCTGCTGTCAGCAGGGCTTCCCCTCGCGCCGGGCGATAACCGCTGCACGGGAGCGGTCCCTCGGCAGGCGATGCTCCGGCCGCGCGGTTGGAGCCCTCGGGTTCCTGCCGTATCGCTCAGCTTTGGCTGCCCGTCCGCCGCCCAGCAGAGCCTCGCGCTCTCCGGCTCTCCTCGAGCAATTCCACGGGCAGAGCGAGGCGCTCCCCCAGTCTCGCCGCGAGCCTCCCGTCCATCCGTTACGCACTGCGGGGCTGTGGGTGCGGGCTTGGTGCTGCTCCAGGGGGCTGTCCGGCGGCGGTTCCCGTTTCCCCTAAGGCTGCCTCTCATTAGCATGAATCGGGGGAAGGGCATAAAAGACTCCGCTTCGTTTTGAGGCTGGAAAAAAAAAAAGAAAAAAAAAGAAAAACAAAACTTTTACTTCAAAATGACAACCAAAGCACTCTGGCTCCTCTGCTTTGTCATTAGATCGTCTTGCAGCTCGGTGGCCGGTAAGTTCCATACAGCGGGGCTGGGCACACATCTGTCTGCGGTGTTAGGGGAGGTTAAAGGCATTTCCACAAATTCTCACCAAAGCAGCCCACTCTCCAGCAAGTTGTAGCACGAATAACGTAAAGGCTCAGGAAAGAAACGGGTTGGGAATGTAAATTGTAGTAGCTGCTTTGTTGGGGTCAGAAAGAACGAGGAGCACCTGTCTGAAGCAGGCAGGCAGCTGGTGCTGTGCATCCATCCTGCCTGCACTGGTCTGCACGTGAAGTTTGCCTTCGTTCTGCATGTGGGATTTCTCCATTTGCATGTGGTCGTGCCCTTTTACTCTCTTTCTCTGCGCTGATAAATTCTGGGTCTAGAATTTATCCCCTGGAGCAAGCTGTCATGAACAAACGTGTATCTTATTTCTGCAACTAAAGGTGATCTATTCCATAAAGAAGGAGAAGTCCAGGAACTGATGATGGGGCAGTTGTATTTCTTAGGTTGCAAGAGGTGCACGGGAAGATGCTGGTGTCGCAGAGCGAGGCTCAGCATCCTGAACAGATGGAGTAGGGGCAAATGAACCATTTCTCGTTACAGCCCGTGACTGAGAGGGCTCAATAAACTGACAGAAAAGTGCATTTATAAAAGCCAAATCTAAAACACCTGCTCAGAGCACACAGCTTCGTATGGGAACAGCTCCATAACACCCTTGCCTATTAATTTCCTCAGCTTGGACTTCTTCCACCCTTTTCTTCATGGGCATTCTTTTGACTTTACATGTGGCCAGCCCAAATATCAGGGAATCTTTCCCATGACAGCAGCTGGTGAGAGCAGAGGGGGAGAAATGGCAAGGTCAGCAGCTGAGAGTCAGTTATGGAAGATAAACCAGGATGTTGTTCATCTGTGTAAGTCAAATATCTCTTTTCACACAAGGAGTCAGGATCAGCCTCCTACACAGTGCTAACCACAGAGCGAACACCCAGACAGCGGCTGTGTGTGGGTGAACTGCTCTAAAACCCTGCACTGGCCAACTAAAGGGAGGGCTCAAGCACAGGGAGGGAGAACTGCAAGAGGCAATTTCTCTCTTCCCAGCAGAAAAGTCTTTTGCTTTGTGAGCTCTGAGCAATCAAGGTGAAATATAAACTAAGCTCTAGGTAACTGTGCAGCTTGCACAAACAGTGCCATTAAGCCTGTCCCTTTGTCACTGCAGTCCCAGACGCTTCCTGTCTTTTTCAGCTCTTGTCCTCTCAGCTTAAAGAAAAGGCTTGAAATAATTGTTACTCAGCAGCAATAGCCTAGCTACCAGACTAGGTCTTCTTGGACTCCCATACAACTCTGTAGTGCAAAAGTCAGAGATCCAAAACTGCGGATAAAGATCTTTTCAGTAGCGTTCAAAGCCGAAAGCCGCTGAAAAGTCCAGATGACATTGTCAATAAGGCATCCCATGGATGGGAAAACCAAATAGTTCTGTTGTCATGGTCTTTTAAATAAGCATCCCAAATGGCAATGTGAATTTTGTTTCCTCAGATGCTCCCTGGAGATTCAGGCTTTTGAGAGAAGGGTTTGTTTATAAGTGATGTTTTTAATTTACAACAATAATAAAGTAAAAATGCAAATCTCCTGTGTTTTGCTCACAGCTGCATTCTCTGTATCAGGCCTTCTGTGGCTGAATACAGACAAATGAAGGGCTCCGTTTTATCAGTTGAACTGTGAGTTATGCCATCATGCACTCGAAGGCCTCGTTTATGGAGCAGACATCCAATCTGCCAGGTACTTCCCATCACATGGGCACGGAATAATTAACAATTCTGACTTGCTCTCTCTCTTTTCTCTTTTTCTTTTCTTTCTTTTTTAATGCAGGATCCCTGCCCTGTGCTGAGAAAGCCAGCCAGTCTCTCAGCAAATATGGGTATAACTCAGCAGATGCGACACCCAGCCAAGCCAAACTGCCAGCCTGGGCCACCACTAGAGAGGATCCCACCGAATACCAATTTCTGTCTCCCACCAACCTGCAGCACCCAAAACCTCCTGAAATCACCTCCCTCTCTTCAGACAAAAAGAAACGAACCAAGCCTTCTACTGAAAACAGCACAGGGCTGAGGAAACACCTCCTGCAGCACGGAGGGACCCTGCCTCTGGAACCTGCAAGCGAGGGGCCTTCTCCCACCTCCTTTGACTTGAACCAGGCAAACAGAAAGCAGGCAGACAGGCGGCTGGCGGAGGCTGCTAACAGCGTGTCAGCTCATTTCCAGCACACAGCAACTTCCTACCATAAGATCACATCCTTACTGGGGGCTCATCCTTTTCTAGAGTCTGGAACAGCAGAGTCAGCTGATCCTAACGTGCTGGATCATTTCAACCGACCAGGCAAGGTAAACCCCTACAAAAGCACTGAATTGTTGAAAATGATCAGCAAACCCTCCTGGGTCACCAACCGCCAGCCACCCAGCTTGCCACAACATTTCAGCTTGCTGAAGAAAGGTAAGGGAGGAGACTGCTCCAGTAAGGAAGGCTGTGAGCTTTCCACAGGTTGGGTGCCACAATTTGAATAAAACATCCCAGAAGGGCACATTGCTGTCCCTCAGTCTCTGTGCCTGTTCTAGGTGCCGATATGGAGAAGGCATGTCTGACCGAGTGCAGGAAAGAGAGAGATGAAGTGGAGGCCTACTGCACAAGTGAATTTGGTAAGCTGTCTTCCATGAGCCACACAAAGCCATCTTTGTTGATGTATTCCTTGACACTTCTGCTTTTAGGGTACTACTTCACTACATATATTAGGTAACTGTTAAGTGCATTAAAGGGAGCCATCACAGCTGTTTGTAAGAGTACTGTGACAATAGTACCAAGTCTTACATTACTCTTTCTCTGCCTTGGACCAGTGCTCTTTTTCCCCGTTTTATCCACTTTCCACTCCAAATCAGAAGGCAGAGCTCTTGTTGCTGATCTACAGAATTGAAGACCAACAGTTTTCAATACTCTGATGTTAAACATTGTAGCTGTATAGCAGCCCATACAACTAGAACAAGTTTGTGATCCAGGGGGTAAAGACACCAACAAAAATAAATAGTAACCCGCACAGCATGCGTTCTGTATAGAGAATTCCTCATGACATTCCTTAGGATTCATGTCTTCACTCCCTGCATCCAAGCTGGTATAGCTAAAGATGTTAGAAAATAACTTGGTAATGTTGCACTGAAGAGCATTTTCTGACTGAAATCTTTCCTTACACTTATGACGTCAAATAGCAACTTTTTCCCACAGTATTTTAAGGGATGAGCAGAATACATGCCTACCGGTAGCAGATGTTTCCATTTGCAGAATATAAACACGTTATAAGACATCTGTTTTCTCTAAATGGAGAAGTCAGGAAGTGCTTTCTACAAACGTTCTGTATTTTTATTATTATTTGTTTTACAACTCTCGCATTCCTGTCAAACATAGGCCTTACAGTGACACAACCTTTGGACCTCTCAGCCTTTCACAAACAGCAGTCTCCTCCAAGTCTTACACTGAAGAAGCCGGGTACAAAAGAAGACATCAGCCAAGTTCCATTGCTGTGATCACAGAGAGAATTTTCAGTTCTCTATGTTTACAGCCACAGACCGAATCAAAGTTCTCAGTGATGCGGGTAGAATGCCAGTTACAGAAGTTCTTAATACCTAACACAGTTGTTGTTTTCCAGTTCCACTACTTATTAAAACCAGAAATTGTCAGATAGCATGCAGAAATTGTCTGACAGCATGACGTTGCCTTCTTGGTGCCCTTGCTGCTTGATGTGATGAGGGCCTTTCCTTTCAAATCCAAAGTGGTTTATTAGTAGGTTAGCTTTGGACCACACTGTGGTATTTAAAACTTGTAAGTTTTACTTTGTCAAGTAAGTATTTTGAATATGAGGTGAGGAACAATTCTAAAACCATCACTTTAATTTGAACCTTTTATAAATTTCACTTGGATCTCGGAGCTGTAAAGAACAGAAATGTTAGTAAGTCATCCAGTGTCATAATTAGAAGCAACTGCTACCTTCAGTCCTGCCAGTTACTGCACCAAATAATTTCTGTGCTGGCATTTACAGCACCTTAAATGAATCTTCACATTTACCTTGAGTTGCCACTCCGATACGTAATCTCACGCTTCTTTTTTCTTGTCCTTAAAACAGCAGTGAATGGAATTGTTTATAACATGGAAAGACTGGGGAGTGGAGTCCACTTGGTTACACTTTTGGTAAACAGTGATGGCCTGTACAAGATGAGTCGCCTCTTTATTACTCCTGATGGCTTCTTCTTCCGAGTTCACATTCTAGTTGTGGATTCTTTCAACTGCAGCAAGCCATGTCCAGACTTCAAACTTGGTAAACAATTCCAGCTAAATCCACTCTACTGTTCCTCCTGCATGCAGTACAATTTTAGTTTGCCTCCACTCAAAAGGCTCATCCTGGGTTGTGTTATTTTTCAAAACAAAAAAAGTGCTTAAACTGGAGGGTTGTTTCTACCCTACTTCTGCAACTTGGTAAGAGACCCACCTGCATGAAGGAATCAGGTAGCAGTACAGCTCTTCAACTTCATCCAGTTCCAAGATGATTGCAAAGGTTTCTAGGATTGCTTAAACAAAATTAAGCAGGAGCATAAGCTCTTTGTAAATAGTCTAGTTTCCCTTCTAAATGCAGATTTATCAAATACCAGCATTTCCCCACTAAACCTTCTAGTTGCAGTACAACTGAATAATTAATTCATGTGCAAGTAGAACCCCCAAGTCCCAGGATGTATTTTGCTAGGGTCTAACTTTTTATCTATTCATATATCTATTGTCCTTACTGTGAGTGCAGTGAATGAATCAATGTTTTCTTCATAACACAGAAATCTCATTTCCCTTGCAGGCAGCAGATACATTGTGATGGGTCAGATCTACCACAAGAGAAGACAGATCCCTGCAAACCTAGTGCAGTTCCTGCGTGGGCACCTGAGGCCAGGGGATGGCTTGCTTGCAAGCAGCAGCAGCTACGTGAAGAGATTCAACAGGAAAAGGAGCCGCAAAGTGCAAGGGGCTCGCACTAAATGTAGATAAGGCTTCGTAAGCTCCTCCTGTAACGCAGGCAGCAGTAGAATTCACCTACCAGAATAAACATAATGATTTAGCAACAGTAGGAGGTAGTTCTACTGATGCCTGAAACTGATTGTGAATTTGCATTTGTGCTGTAGCAAACACTAGCTGAATGTTCTGACTAGCCACCTATAACATAGCACAAAAGTCCATCTCCAGTAACTGGTCGTAACCTTGCTCTAGCTGTTTTCAGAGCCACAGGCTATTGCCTCCTCTGCTGTAACGTACCACTAATAATCTGTAGTGATTGCTCAGTGAAATTCTGAAGACATGGTTCTTAGGTACACAAGAAGTAACCGTACTTCCAAGCCCCTCACCTCCAACAAACCTTAGAGGATGTCAAATCTATAGAGAATGTCAGCTGCGTTTTCACTCAGCTCTAAGTTATATACATGTGATGCAAAAGAAACCAACAAAACTAAGTATCTTTCATATTATGTTGATCTCCTCAAATACACTTCTTTAGACAGAATTGGGTTTTCATATAAAGCTTATAAAGTAGTGTATTCATATACTTGAATAATTAACAACTAACTGAAAGCAAATCAAGTAACTACACAACGCAAATGCCCAATTAGGCTTACAAATTATGGCAGAAGTTCCTGCCAAGGAATGCAAACTGAGCGTGCAATTGCAAGCACATTTTGTATGCCTGGCTACCTTGTCAGTTCCTTAAAAGTTCAGCTTTAGAACTCTGTACTGAATGTTATCTTCCCATGAGAATTATCAAAGTTGCAGTTGCACATCAGGAGTTATTCTGAATCAAAGACACAACCCTTTAGTACCATTAAGCAGTGGAGATTTAAGAATTATATAAATGTTCTGCAAAGGGCATCTCTTAATGTTTACTGCTCCAGCAGTCAGTATTCACAAACTCTAAGTCTGTACAATAAATTAATAAAGTGTTCACAGGGTTCTCAGTTCACTGTTTTTCTGGGTTTCAAAAGATCAAAAAAGATTATGCAGAGAGTATTAAATGGGAGCATCTCCTTGCTGGAAGGATCACCTGGTGATTTCAAGGCACAGTTCAAATCTGCCTACTTCAAACAACAGAGTAGAAAAATAACTGCTAACTACTATTGTTAGTAAGACAAAATATTCTTGCCAAAGCAGTAGCTCTGACAGTATTTGCAAGTATCCCTACAAATAAGCCACTAGAATCTTAATGGCAAGAAAAAGTTTAATTTTCTTTTTCTTTTTACCAATTCTACCTCAGATAAATCTGCAGCTTGGTTTCGAGTCACTGAGGAGCTATGGAGCAGAGCATGTGGGATAAGTCGCATGTATGAGATACTTCTTGATCTGGAATAGGAGACAAAATACCATCAGTGAACATCCTACATTTTAGGACCTAGAAAACTGTTACTATAGGACATAAACTCACCAGTAGTTCGTGTTCATCTAAAATACACCATCTCACTTCTGCAGTGTGAAAGAGGTCATACAGAGCATAGCATACATAGGTGGAATTTTCCCAAGACTTAATTAAGAGGGCTCCTGATTTGGCAAAATCATTCCTGGCAGTGATTCTGAGGGTGGGACAGGGGAAGGAAGGAGGAAGGGTTACATGTGCATCTCAAGTTTCTTTGTTTCTATTTTCAAATGCAGCCCAGGGACTAATGAGCAAGTCCCAGATCAATCATCTGCCCGGAATAGCAACTACGCACCCATCCCCACCTCCAAGATGTCATCGTAATCTAAAGCAGGCAAAGCAGGGGTGCAAAAACACATCCAAGATGGGATATGGCCACAGATGTTATCTCAGAAGAGATAACAGCATACCACTGCCAATGACATCCAAATCCAAAGTAAAAGGCCAGCAACCAACACAGCCTCTATTGCTACCTCAGGTACAAGTGCTGCTCGAGAAGCAAGCCTGAAGAGCAGTAGATTCCATTCTCCCTGTTTGCATCACAAGGCCACCTTCTTTTCCCTTTCCTTCTTGGAAGGTGTTCCTTAAAATATTACAACAGCCAAGCAACAGACCACTGCATTTCACAGCCCAACTGAAATGCAGCTGGAGGGAAGCATAACTACTGTTTTCTCTTCTGACCAGGCCTATCACATGCTACAGGATTGAAGAAAAACATTCTGAGTCATGTGGAATTCCAAAATGTAGCACTTACCATTAAAAAAACCCACAGCATTGAGCACCCTGAAAAGAAGATGTTACTTAGATGCAATAGTTGCAATGCTAAGTGAGATACATCACAACAGATCGTTTTGTTTCCCCCCCAGAACACACACAAACATTCTGCAGCCAACACACAGAAACCCAGGTGCAGAGCAATGTTGTCTTCCTGCCCTCCTAGGAGATATTCATGGCTTTTGGGTAAGCTCGACTTTCTAACCACCTTTAAATCCACGTTAACCACTTGATGAACTGAATTTAGGTCATAGGAAATTGATTGAAAGTTGCCTGAGAAACAAAAATCAAGCCAGAATGGTTCACATGATCAAAATCTATGTTACAATACGTGACTATTTTGAAACATGCTATTATTTATAAGAAATTAAAAGGAAGATGACTGAACAGAGAACACAGATCTTAGGAACTTACCATACTTTTAGGAAGGTGGAAATTAATAACTTTTACAAGACTGCTTTTATCCAGAAACACCTTTTAACTAAAAATATCACCTCTAATAAACCAAGACAAATGCCTCACCACATTCATTGGCAGTTGAAAAACTCAAGGCGGCTTTCAGCAAGATGAAATCATGTGCATGGATTATTCCCCTGATGAAACTGATTCACTAGCAATTAGACCTAATCTGGAAAAGCCAAGACCTACAACAATGCCACAACATCACCAATGGTTTCATTAGAAACACCACCAAATCAGTGTCAAGCACGTTATTTTATTTGTCTAGGATGATGTGTCCTTTAAGGTACAAAAAAAAGTACTCTTCAATTTGCCACAGGTTTTTAAAAACATAGCAGTCTATTGCCTACAGGTAGGAAAGTTTTAAATGTCATATAGTACAGAAATATTACCGAGTTCTGATGAAATGCAAGGTATGTTAAAACACTGTTAGAAGCTGTAAATTTTTTCCTTTCTGCATTAAAAACACAATGCGTACAATATGCAGCATTTTTATCTTAAATGTCAAGGACAACATAACCTAAATGCAACTACTCCTCTTTAACTTCAAGAAGCGTAAATGGATAACTGTTTTCACACTGAGCAATTATTTTTGTCACATATAGGTTAAATGACAACATTTGAACGTACAAAAAACCATGGGTTTTATTAGATAAAATTATCCCAGAAGTATCTGTACACCTGAGCCTGTGAGTATAAGAAAGTGTGGTCAGTAGCAACATCTTTAAGAAAAAACAACAAGGAAGGTTCTTGCATAGCAAGGTGTGAGGTTAAACCCAGAAGGAGCTTATTCATACATCAGGGAAATCCCAGCTCACTGAACAGAAGTTAACTGCGAATTAGTGCAAAAGCTTAAGTCAAATGGTTGGAGAGCTGCATACAAATCATGGCTCAGTAACTAGATTTAGGAAACACAAGACAGTCATTTATGCAGTATGCAAGTGAGAAAGAAAAAGAGACATCTGCAAATTGCATCTTCTTTTGACTACAACTTACTCTTCTTGCCAGCAACTCCTTATACAGGAAACAACAAAGCCATCTGGAACGCCTCTCATAGATACACTGACACTTGGAACTGTACATTTCTAGGGTACTTGGCAAAATATCACTTAGTTGAGCAGTGGGCAGTGACATCTCACCAAATGCTTCCTACCACGTTACCCGTTACAGTAATTTTGGCACCAGTGTAGGAATTCTGTAACGGGACAACAGCTGCTTAAAAAAGAGAAGTTCTAAATGCGACCTCGGGAGCCAAGTCAGATCTCCTTTTCCACTTCCCTCCCCACTTACTCGTAACACCTCTGCTTTCCACCAGATCCCCAAAGCGTTACAAACATATCAGCGCACACTCAAGGACACCTACATGTGTGGGGAGAACAATTATCTCCATTTATTTTGTTTCATATACATCCATATTTTGAATTTTAATACAAAAGAAAAAAATTAGAATCTGACAAATGTTTACAAACAAGATACCTTCAAATAGATTTTACTCGTTTCAGTCTGGTGTAGAGTAAATGACAAATTGTACTGTAATATTCAAGGCAACAGAGTCTGTAGTCCATGACCACTTAGCCCAACCTTTATGCAAGCTTAATTGTTCTGGTTTCTTTTTAATCTACCATGAATGACAAACTCATCGTTGATTCCCAGTTCTGTGTGTGTGCACATGTGTACATAGCAGCTCCTTTCATAGAAAGAAAAGACATCTAGAGGTCTTCTTGTACTTTTACCTACAGGAATCATGTTAAGATACAGAATGGATTACATGTGACCGGGGCTGGATTTTATAAGAAAAAATAATTAGCTGACAAATGAGGGCAGCAATAAAAAAGCGTCTTTTTTGCAACAATAAATAAATACAGTCAAAGTTTTCTGTGTGGACTTTAAACCAGCTTCTTCACTGAAGAACAGACGTGGCATTTCCATGGAGTTAAACTTGACCCCATTTACTGTATCTTTTTATTTTCTTGCTCTTTCTCCTTCAACAAAACAAAGTTTTCCTGCTTCTGCCACAATAGTACAACAATTTGATCTTGACAAGAAAGTGGTGCTGCTGATTTTTATTTCTTTGTCCTTTGGACAAAATAAGCCAAGGATATAATTTGACTGTTGTGACCAATAAAAACGCAGTTTACATCGAGTCTTGTCAGGATAACCTGACTAAAAACATCTGGCTTCTTAATTAAAAATTTTCAGACAACCAGATTCTTGCTCGTTTGTTAGGTTTACACGCAGAACTCTAAGAAGCTGTAGACTGCAGTTTGTTGTTATGGGACCTGCAGAGTACAGAAGAAAGTGAAGAATTAAGCACCCTTCATTTTGGGAAACACAGTTGCTGCAAGGTGTTGCCACAGGTAAATCACTAGGAGGGAATTACCATCGTGCTGCTGCTTTTTTTTTTTTTTTGTCTCAACTCTTCCAAAAAAAACACCTAATTTTCCCTGAATTTTATTCACATTTTCATGTCCTGCACACAAATATTTCACTGGTTGCCAAATACAGTGTCACTGGAATATTTCAAAATGCCTGAAGTCAGTTTTATTCTCACGTTTACATAACAGTAGTACATCAAAAGGAAAGGAAAAAGACAATTTATACAGGTGAATATTTATAATAAGGTGTATCCAGCCTAAATTTATTCAAGAAATCCTTGGATTAACTTAATAGAAAAAACTGAACCAGGCATATTAAAAATCACATCTCTGCTTATCACCATTCAGCAAAACCCTTCTTTGACATCCATAATTTTATTAGTGACTGAAAATCAAACAATGAGATACATGGCTTCCGAGATGAAATTTTCATTTCTCTCATTACAGTGTTCCAGGAATGGGACAATTTTTTTTTCCTGTTAATACATTTGCATTTAACCAGCAGGATTTGCTGGTAATAATAAAAATACTGATTGTTTACTTTTTAGACAAATGATCTGGATTTTTTTTTTTAGGGCTATTTAATGTTATTGAATTGTACAATAAAAGAAATTTCTGATTCCAGTTAAAACAGTTCAGACTAAAGATATCACAATCTGCAAGAGAAGAAAGGACACAGATGGTATAAACGAAAAACAATAACAAATAAAATGCAGCAATGAAATTAATGTGTAAGCAGTGGACGCTGGATAACCAGCAAATGCATGATGAAAGAAACACGAGTTGAGAACTACCTAATAAAAATTATTACTGCAGTATTATACTAGGAAGGAAAAATGCAGGTCTAATCCATTTGGTCTCACATCCTCTCTCAACAATATTACACTCCCATTGGATTAGAGCTTCCACAGCAGTAGGTATAAAGCAAAGTGTTCAATTTACTTGATTAGAAATGAATTTAATCCTGCATTAATACCTCAGACTAGGAACCTTAGTTTTGACTGTTACAGTCAGATGGACAAATTTAACTACTGCACACATACAGATTTCTGTATGATGCTGGAAAGCAGTCAAGGTTTGTAATTCAGTTACAGTTGGCTCATGTTGGAGTACAACAAGGATACAGACAGACAACAGAAAAATCCATAGAGCAGTGGCCTATTCGTTTTCAGAAATGTCTACGTTAGGTAAATACTCTTCAGTCTTTCTACAGAAAAACATTAGAAAAGAAAATTTGATTTTAAATACTCAAATTTGAATTGTATTTAGATATTCATCTATCTTTAAAGTATATTTATCTCTCTGATTGAAACAAGGTAAGTTATAAAACGATTAGAGAAGCAAATTATTTTAAGTTCTTTCAGTGAATTATAAGCTTCACAGAAGAACAGTCTCTTTTCAGCCTCTAAAAAGGACTTGGTGCACAGCAGAACATAATTAAGACTCAGAACAGCACAGTGTATGTCCTGCTTGAGAAATGATTCCCATTTAAGTTTTCTGCAGCTATGACTTTGGGTCATTCAAGTTTTCTATGAGCATTATACTAAACTTGTATACAACATCTCATTTTGAATGAGTATTACAAAGTAATCTAAAAAAAAAAAAAAAACCCACAAACATTTAAGCCCTAATATTGATTAAAATGACAGATGGCTGCTATAGAACAGGCTTTTTTTCCCTTTCAAAGAAAAGCAGTTGTGCAAGTAAGTGCATGGACAAGCAAATCTTTGTATGAATGTAAGGTAAGCTTCTAAAAGCATTAAGGAGATTTTAGGGGACCCACAGAACATCTATGATTAGGAACACTTTAGCTTACCTGCTTGCCTTAAATCCTTTTAGTTTCTGTACAAAGAATGATTCAAGAACTTCTGCACATTGGTAAAAAGGAGAGTCACTTGGATTGTAGTAACGACAGTTATCAAAAATTTTGGTCATATCTGCCACAAACTCTGTGACCTTTTTGTAGTAACGCTTCAGTATTCTTTCTTCCATGGTGGCAAGGTCTTTAAAAGAAAGCAAAGATCATTAAAGCGAGGCATTCTCAACTTCAACAGAAGTTAACGTTATCAGAGAGCAGGAAACAAAGCCTACAGAAGTTTAGTTGTATTCCCAGGAACTCAAGTTGTGACACAGTAACACCAGTAAACCTCCTTTACAATAAGCACTTATGCATGAATGTGCCACGTGCAGCCGAATTAAAAAGCACAAGGTGATCCTGCAGATGTTGGTTTCTTGCAGGAAGCTATTTGCTATTCCTGAAGAAATTAAGGAAAAAAAAAAACAAAAGTGTGAAAAAATCTGGATTCTTGAACTTCATTTTCCTTACAGCCTTTACTGGGACTGATCCAGGCATGAACATTTAATCCTCTGGTCACCTGAATTCATGACTCACCTTAAGCAAATTTTCTAAATATGCACTAATATGTGCATATTTATCACATGGGACAGATGAAAGATTTCAAGTGTACAACTACACAAAACACTAGTGCTCCCACTCCTACCAACTGGATACATTAATGAGACAGGAATGACAAAACAGTAATTGTTCAATTTTAATGCAAATGTAAATTAAAAACAACTTTTAATTGGAAAAACAGTGACTTACCTTTGGAAAATGCCCTTGAGGTGCTTATTTTCAAACATCAGTTATGGAGAACGTGTGAACACACTGATGGGCAGATTATCTCGTGTATTTTAAAATATGCACATCTACTTGCAGTACTTACAAGCATAATAGGTAACAAATTTGATACTCCTAATCCCAAAACTACTTGCTCATCACGAGATTGTTCTGAAACACTTACCCATTGGTTCTTTAATAACACCATAATAATCTGGTGCATCATTGGGATCTACTGGTTCTAAGAATGGCCAGGCCATCTTGTGAGCCTGTCAGGAAAACAACAGGTAATTAACAACAAAAAAATAGCACTCTTCAGTAGATACTTTCACTAAGTTGCAGTGATATGCTTAACATAAGTATTCTATGGTGCAATAATGCCAGTTAAGTCCAGCTGAGATGGTGGCACTTTGCACAAAATAAGGTCTTGTTCTAGATTATTATTTTAAAAAAGGAAACAGCAACTGGAAGAGAAATCAGAACTCCACGACTCATCAGATATGCATCTGGGATGCAGAGTAAAGCATCCCACCCTGCTGCAGGTTGTGCTCTCACCTGTAAAGAGCGCAGAACTCTTCTTAACCCTTCGTAGTCTTTATCGGTCAGCGGACTGAGGACAGTCATGGCATCTTCTGTGGACTGACATTGTGGACACACATACTCATCAATGAGATCAGCCTCACTTTGCAAAATGCCAACACACCGACCGTGATACCAGTTCTGACACCGGTCGCAGCCAATGTAAAATCTGCAAGGTCCAAAAATACGTTAGTGACTACATTTATTTAAATTAAAGATTACATTGAAAAACATAAACCTGCAGTCCCTTGCACACAAGATACCCGACACAAATACAGCAGTATAGCACGTGACATTCTGGACTGACAAAATCTAATTATGTTGTTCAAACTGCTTTTGTATTTACAGACTAAATTACAGAACATTTCACAATTAGTTACTGCATTTTCTGCTAGACGCTATCAAGCTTTCAAGGTTTCAAAATCAGCCATCTGCTTTAGAGCTGAAAGGAACGGTGTAATGCCAGCAATATCTCCCAAGCAGTATTCCCAAACAATTCAAGGTACATTTTCTGCAAACTGGACTACAGCTGGGCTCCTATTTCACTCTGTACAAACATTTTTCATATGGAAGCATCAGTGTTGTAGTTGAGTACTGAAGAGGGTATTTACGAGTCAGAACCTTACAGAAAGATGCCAATCACATATCCCCATACTAAAATTATGCTTTCTATCCAGATCAGACTATAGCACAAAAAAATCCACCGAATACCACATTTGACAATTACTGAAAATGAATTTGTATTACAAATGAATACAATATATGCAGAATATCTTTTTTCTTTGTAAGGAACAGGTAACCAAAGTCAGAGCAGTTTGCTACCTAGACATTAAATAAGAGGTTCTTATCAGAACTCACTGCGACTCATCATAAGGTGTTCTGCAGATACAGTACAATTCCTCACTGCTGCCCTCTTGTGCCCGTTTACAATCATTACAGATGTACACATCCATTTTCTTAGCCTCCTTTTCTGTGATGCCAACACATTCTCCATGATACCAGTTAGTACAAAGATCACAGCCAATATAGAACCTAAAAGTATTCACAATGAAAATGACAATGTAATTGTCATTTCAAATGGCATGGCACTTTTCCCTGCATTTCTCTCTGATGCACTTTCTTGCTGGCCTACTTTCTTCAACTTTCTCTTGTTTTCCCTGCTTCCTTGCATTCTATCCTTACAAGCTAACATCTCATGCTGCAGCTATGCTGTTGATAAGGTCACTTGGGTCAATTTTAAATTGACAATTCATTGAAATGCACATCAATATGTAACCAGACCTTGACAAAACCGGTCTAAAAACACATCTCCAATGTGCGTGCAAAAATTTGTAAAAGGCACAAGAAGACAAGGCCAAAGGAAAAGATACACATTTTCAAAATTGTAGCTCAAATGCTACTTAAACATTACTTTAAGATTTGAAAATGTAGGTCTCAGTTAATTTAAAAAACAAAAGCAAAGCGCAAACACCAGCTAGGAGTTACAAGTATACTACAAGGAACATGCATTCCAGCCATGTGTACCATACATCTTGGTGTAACATGATACAAAAAAAACTGAGTCAGGACATGGCTGTCATAATTTTAATTTAGGGCATGGGGGAGGCAGGCTGAAAAACAGAGATTCAGCTACTGAGAACTGCAGTAAATCGGTACGTTGATCATTTTTCAGAGAACAGTGTCTACTCTCAGACAGCTACGTGACAGAACCAGATGTGGTATGACACAACGTGAAGGGAACCAGGTACAGAATCATGTGAATGGGACCTTGCACAGAATGACGTGACAAAACTCTAAAATATTATGCAAGGATGTTTGACGTTTTGTGTATGGATACCTCAGAACACACCTATGACTCATGGAAACCAACCAGATGGGCGAAGTTACACGTTCATTCTCTCTGCCTGAGCAAAAGCAAGCCGACCCTGGGGATCTTCCTAAATCTTAAAGACCACCAAGCACCTGCACTATGTTGCTTTATCAGTTTCTGCAGCCCTACCTAATTCATCGGTCTTCAGCCAAACACCTCTCAGTACAAACCAGCAGCAGGACAGCAGCTAGCCAACGCTCCATGCAACGAACACCCCTGCCTTCCTGGGTGTTTGCTCCATTTACTCCACACCTACCTGTCCATTTTCAGTCAGACAAATCCTGAAAATGGCACAAACTGACCTTCCATCAACAACGGATCAATGCAGCTCCTTCTAATAGCAACAGCTCCTTCTAATCAGCAACAACTCAGCTGTGGTCTTTTTCCCAAAGGGGATCAGACCTAGCTGCTCCCATCTGGAGCCACAAGCTAAAGTGAAACTCACCACCCAGAATTCACATTCACCACAGGCTTCACATTATGCTTTAACAAATCAGCTGAATATAAGTAGGAATCTTAGAATGATGCCCTTGTTGACCACCCTCCATACAACATACATAGAACCTACAACCCTGGTGTGAAACCAGTGAGAACTAAATGTAAGAGCCTAGCAATAGAATAAGTAATACACAGAATTACCTTGGTGGACTTACTAAATCCTAATGAGAATAGGGCATTTGAAACACATCTCAAATAATCTCAGATTCACATCTATCCTCTTGAAAGCAGAGAATAGACACCAGTACAAAGAGGAGTATCTGATGCCTACATGTGTGTATATACACAAACATATGAACAACGTTTACCAGGAAGCTCTTTTTAAATTTGCCTAATTGCTTTCCAAATAGTGGAATCATAACATAGCTCAATGGTACAGTCATCATTTTCAGGAACATAACATTCAGAATTGACAAGAAGCAGAACAGTAGAATTGAATCATATTGCTCAGGGCACTGATCAGTCAGTAACATCTCACTACCTTAATTCTATGTATTTAAGCACTGCTACTGATTCAGGACACCAAAATTCACACTATTTTTATCAACTTACACAAATGCCCGCTGAAATATAATGAAAAGCAAATCCTTTTGCTCACAGAATTCATTCATCCCATTTTACTTCTGCGACAGTTCTACTGCTGACTAACTGTTGTTAGTGCTCATACAGACCAGCACTCAGCATCACAAGAGGAGAGCAGGTAACCTCCTTCTAGGTTTCTGTCATTCAGTGAACTTAATAAAGTATTCTTATTGAGATAGACAAGATACACATGCCTCAGAAATAACAGTGAATTACATCCAGGACACTGGGAGTCTGCAGTTTACAAAGAGATGCTAGCACAGATAGTCTGCAATTTCCCACGCTGATGTCAAACTGCAATGGTCAGAACTACGGAGCACCTAAGATTAATAAAAAAAACACCCCAAAGGCCTCAACTGAATTTAGTAATACTAATTAAAAAACAGAGGCTAGAAGGAACTGCAGGAGATCCTCCAGTCCTGATCCCAAGTTTGAAACGAGAAACCATTCCCGGAATTAAAACACTGCTCCACCTCTATGGTTCACCTCTGTTATCAGTATCGAAAGCACAACCAAATGGTATCAATTAATACTTCTTGCATCATCACTCATTAAGCAGATAAAATACTCACATGGAACTGGTCTGAAGTCGAATTTCTTTTACACACATTATCTATCAGACAGCTATCACATAGCAACTATAACTAAGGATGTTAATCACTTCTAGCTTCAGCAGAAACGCTTAACACTGTCCCCTGCCATCCACAAAATCTCCCACTCCAGCATTTAATAGTGTTCTTTGCAAGATTCGTATATAGCATTTCCTCTTTCACAGAAATATTTTTCCTTGTCCGTAGGGAACTGCAGTTTTCACTTTGTCAAATGCTCACACGCTTAATTTTTGATCAAGCTCAGAACACACATTAATATACAAAAATGATTCCAACCCAAAACATTCTCCAAAGTGAAGTGCAGTCAAGTAACCTGGAAGCTCCTTTACTGGCTAGCAATTAAAAAAAATAAAATAATGTATTGGAAGACGGTACCAAAGCTAGTTCTAAAGAGCATCAGCCACCTGTCCAGTTCACAAGAAACTGCTCACACCAAACTGTCACTTGCTTCCGAGGCAGAGGCAAACGGCAAAAAGAAAGAACAACAGAGCGGAGAAAAAAAAAGAAATGTGCATGTGAGACAGAAAGATCATACAATGGAAACATGCAGACAAGTAGAAATATAAGTTATGTACATTAATAGATAAATCAAGTATGTTAATAGCTTTGTAACTGCTAGTGAAAAAGAGACTTTTCTCTACACCTTACTGATCACTGCAGTAACACCTGATACTTCAGTTCTAGAACTGCCTTACCACTGCTAGCTAACTACTAAACCTACATCTAACATCACACATCAAAAACCAATGGTGTTCACTACTCACTTAGACTCATCATAAGGCGTTTTACAGATGCAGTAAAGCTTTGTGTCCTTCTTTGTTTCCTTTGAGGTAGTAGAAATCATTTTCTTTTTCTTGGACTTGGAAGCTGACAAGTCTCTCTCCTCATCTCGCTTTCTCTTCTGGGAGGATATTGGCATTGGGACTGTGGTGGAGGAGGAGGAGGTGACGCTGGCTGTGTGGTGCTGTGGTGGCGATGGCAGTGCTGGCGGTGGTGGTGGTGGGGTGGCAGTGGCAGCAGCTGCTGCTGCGGCAGCGGCTGCAGCTGCAGCAGCAGCAGCTGCCTGGGCTTTTTCTTTTTCTTTCTTAATTTTAGTCAAGTCTCTCTTTAGCTCCTCCTGAAGTATATTAAATAAATAGAGAGGGAAGCTTCACATGGTTATTCCGGAACAAGTTTAAAACATAGACATATATCCCCATGAGTAATTGAAAGAAAAATAATTCAAGTCTTCCCAAGGTGCAAACTGTTCATGTGCACAACCTACAGCGTTAAAGGATAGCACTCTTGGCACACTATGACCCGCTGGCTGCAGTTTTACAAAAACTGTTTAAGGAAACAAGGTAGTTTCAGCATGGGTGAGAAGCAAGAAGCTTGAAAAGGACATCCATTGGCTTTGCAGAGAACCATGCACACAAAACCAGACCTGCTTTCTGCACGTTCCCTTAAAAGCTCACCAAGAAAATAGATCCATTAGAAGTAAATGCTGAAACGTTGCCCCCAACTTAAAATCAAGCAAGTCTGAGAATAACTGTCCTTACCTGCACTTCAATTTGTAGTTCTTTGTCCAGAAGTGCTCTTTTTTTCAAGATCTCAGCTTTGAGCTGTTCTTTGTGCTTGAAAAGTAGAGCTGATAGCTTGGTAGCATTCTGTTTACTACGCTTCTGCTCCACGCTCTCTTCTCGCTTTCGTTTCTTAGCTGCCTGCTTCTCTTCCTTATCTATCTTATCCAGAATATATTTCATCACTTGGTTGCACACAATCATTCTGGTGAAGAAATAAAGAAAAAGTATATTGTGCTATCCCCAATTGAGAGAGCAGAATCATTTAGTTCTCCAGTCTCTGGAAGCTTCAAGCTAAATTATTATGTTTATTAAAATTAAAGGTAGATTTGGTATTTACTGTGTAGCTCCCACTCATTCTTTACTAGATCACCAATGGGAGATACCAAGACATGAATCAGAGGGCTGATTCCATTCAACCGATTCCTGCCTTTCCCTGTAAAACTCCTAACAAAGTTTAGACTATGATCAGAGACATTTTGACTCAGCTCAGTTTCCACTAACCCATTGGAAAGAGCTGGATTTTGTTTACTTTGATGCAGGATGAAAGCCATGCAAGCTGGAAGCCTATAACTTGCTGAAAACTAATTCTTACTCTTCCCTGAGCACTGATATTACTAAGATTTTGTGCTTTGGCATAAGGATGACAAATACTTTTCAGTGTAAGGGACCGAATATAACTAAAGCAGTTTTAGATTTCCTCACTGCTGGCAACAAATCATTATTCTTCCATGTTTGCCGTACATCCAATTACAATCCTCTTTCCCTGCTTACTTGTCCTGTATATTTCACTTACTTTGCTTTATTTTTCCAGAAGATAATAAATACACTTTGACTTCCCTTCCCATTCTATTTTAAACTTCCTAGAAAATTAAATGCTTCTTGTTGCCAGAGTGACCATGAAAAATAGCTCACAGACATTTGATCCAAAAATCAGACAAAATAGCTCTGGCTGGGAAAAGTAGCTGCTGCTACGGAAATCCAATTCAAAATACCAACTTGACTATCTGACACCATTCAATGAGGTGCATATGTTTACTTGTTTTCTTTTTTTATCAAATTGTGTAACAAGCAGCATCTGGCTGCACCACTGTAATCAACAAAGCTTTTACTCTAACTTGATGATAAAAATCTGAGATGATGTCAAGATAAACACAAGATAATTGACAAGCACTCCAAAATTTTGCATTTAGCAGCTCCAAGGAGGAAATCTCCTCTTTTGTTCAATAGTGGCACCTTCCAACTCTTCAGTTCCTTCTGGTGAGTGGAATGTATAATGCTGAAATGAGACTAAGTGATGCCAAGGGACAAAAAATGGAAATAAACAACCATAATAAAGGACAGAGTAAAAGCAGGCTTTTCTGCAACAGAATCATTCATTCTCCATTCTCTTTAAGGATGGATTTACCTTCAATTTAACAATTATGGCCAGCTCCAGACACACACATGCAACACCTGACCTTAAAACATATTATCAAAGTAAAATCGGGAATATACAGGATTGAGTTACAATTCTCACCAATTACTTTCAGGTGCTACTTGAACCAATTTTAAAATAGCCATTTCTCTTCAAGCAGGTGTTTATAAACCTGTTTTATTATATATATTAAATAATGTTATAAATATAAAAGTTCCAATCTAAAGATACACCATGATGCATATTCACCTCTGATTTTCTTCCCTCTCCGTTGGAGTCAGTGTCTTCTTTTGTTTCAAGTGTTCTATGACAGCATTCTGTTTCATAACCACCTGCAGAACAACAGAGAACCCAAAACAAAATATGAAAACTTTAGCTGGTATTTCACAATACCACTGGGAGAACCAGGACATTTCCTAAGTTAGAAGAAAAAAAGTAGCATTTACTTCAGTAAGTGAAAAAATGGAATTGATTTTTTTTTTTTTTTTTTTAATCAGGGCAGCACTTATTTAAAGTAATTATTTAAAATTTGAAGTCTTTTAAAATGAAATTCAAAATTCCTCCTCCACCTCACAGACAGAGTAGGATATTTTGTTTATGCACAGTTTAAACCTAGGGACTAAACATATGTTGACAGTATTTCTTCAGAGATGGTACTTATATTTAAGAAAAAAAGTAAGAAAGAAGGTAAGATTCTATTATATAAATGTTGGTTTTTCTGTTTGTTTTTAAAGCCCCGCAGCCATCCAACAGCATTACATTTCAGATACCTCTTTGAAACCTCAGTTCCTTATAGCAGGCAACAAAAGTACTGTACACGTGTTCTGAACATCAGCTCTCCTATCTATAAACTATCTTTCCTGAACTGAGAATAACAAGATACTGTCCCAGCAGCTAGTGGTAAGCTGAATCAATGTGCCAAAAGACTGCAAAGATAGTACAACTGACTTAATGTGCTGAATTAATGTAGAATATTTAATTAAACTGCCAAAACCAATTGTATGCTAGCTTTGAAAAAATCAAATTAACTGCCTATCAAATGTATCAACATTATTAACAAGAACAGGCATTTAAAATGAAATTTCTTTCATTCATTAAATTTTTATTTTCTTCTGTTAACTTTACCTGTTTCTGGATAATGTCACTCTGATTAGAAGCCTGAAGGGTGTGCTCACGTTTAATTTCTATCTGTTGCTGCTTTTTCTTCTGTTGCTGCTCTCTGAGCTGCTGAACTCTCTGCAGCTGCTCCTGAACACTAGCTGCTTGAACTGTTACCACATTCTGAATCTGGTGAGCCTGTACTGGGCTACTTTGTTGAATCTGAATAGGTAACTGAAGCTTGATCTGCTGGGGTACACTGCCTTGTTGGGCTTGTATCTGAGCCACAACATGTGACTGAAGCTGAGAGAGAACTTGGACTTGTTGCTGAAGCTGAGGCACTGTAATAACTTTAGTTGGAGGCTGCTGAAGTTGCAGCTGAGGACGAGTTGGGGATTGCACAGGAACCTGATTTAAACTTTGAGTAGTTGGTAGGGTTGAGACTGAAGTCTGAACCTGAGGTTGCAATTGCTGCAGCTGAGGTTGAATTTGTATGGGAGCATGGGGCTGCATCTGAATCTGTTGTTGGGTTGTAGTCTGCACCTGAGCTGGTTGCTGAGGCTGGACTTGGGACTGGCCTTGTGGAAGGACTGCACTCTGCGGCTGACTCTGGACTTGCGCTGGAGATTGTCCTTGGGCCTGGGTCTGCGCCGGAGACTGCACCGGAGATTTAGATGACTGTGCTTCAGGTGTGACTGGAGAGTCAAGAGATGCTGGAGTTTGAGATTCGGGCTGGGTCTGAGTTTCAGGCTGAAGTGGTGGCTGTGGTGCCTGTGGCTGGGTGGGGGACACAGGTTGAGAGCTCTGATTCTGTGCTTGAGGCTGGACTTGCTGCTGAGTCTGAGGCTGCGGCTGAACTGGCGGCTGCACTGATGTTGGCTGTGCCTGTAGAGCTTGCTTCTGTTCTGTAGCTGTGCAGGATTAAAATAAATTTCACTCACTTCAAATGACAAGTCTATGAGCTTTACCCAGTTGAGCCCTCCAGAACTACCGTAAAAATCTATGAAGAAATTCAAAGTATTTCTAGGCTCAATACATTTCCAGTAAATTTACTTTCAAAAGATACTTTCTCCAATTGCAAAAGAATTCCCATGCGGACTAAATTGAAGCCTCTTTTTCTCTTGGATAGAATTAATGCTTACCTGAGGTTGCAGTAGAAGCTGTTGTTGTAGTTGTGCTAGCTGTAGTAGCAGCTGCTGGCAGTGGGGTGAAAAGGAATCTCTGAATTGTACCATTTGGCATAGCTGCTTGCATAAGTTGTTGTCCTGGACCAGGTATTACAGTCACTCCCTGAGGGATTAATTGTAGTTGACCAGTAGTTTGACCTTGTCCCTGAATTACCACTGTTAATCCTTGACTGCCACCCTGAAAAATATTAATATTGATGTATTAGTGATACAATTCTTAGACAGACCTTGCTCAAAATCAGAGAATAACCATAGTTTTGGATTTCAGAATTTAATACTCATATCATTTATTTCTTACATACCATTTTCCTAAAATACAAAAGCAGCTCTGAATTAATGAAATAGTATAAAATTCCTTCAACAATGCTATCAACAGATAACTGAGCTGGAGTTAACAGCAAATATTTTCATCCAAATATTGGCAAGAATCCTACCCAGAAAGACACTAAAATGGAACATCTCTGTTCCTAGAATTTACAAGCAACACCAAAGAATGGATATTTTCAGATGCTTCCTCAAAAATTCCAAGCATTTTACATCAAAGTTCTCTGCAGTGCAAAGGTTTCCTTAATGACTGGGAGATCCAACTCAACTCCGAGCTCCTATGACTGACTGATCAGTTTGTAACCTGTTGTAAATTTCTGTTGCTTAAGATGACACTTTGGACATTAGAGTTCCAGCTATCAGTAAGTGTTATAGAAATATTTTGGTTCCATGAATCAGATGAAATTTCAGCTCATGACATCACTCCATGTTGAGAAACAGAAAAAGCAGGGTATCATCACAATACCTAGATGTCTAACTCCACATGCTTGGAATCCACAGAAAAGAATGGGGTCTCAAAATAAATAAATAAATCTTGAGTCTTTTTCTACATAGAAAAAAATCTTTCTTGGCCACAAGCAGCCTGCACATTACAAACACCTACTTATTCAATAAACACTGAAAAGAATACTTATTGTGGAAACTTGTACAAGCCTATTTTTTACACTATGCATAATTCTAAGTTTCTCTTTTTCCCAACAGATCCTAAGAATTTGAGAAGCTCTAATAATTTTTTCCAATTCCAGATCAAGAGACAGTTTTTCCTCTGAAATTCAGGACAATTTGAATCAAAAAATAAGTTTTCATACAACATCAGGAAATAAGGAAAAAACAATATGTTCCAAAGGTCTAAGAAACCAGCCATAAAAATAATAACTGTCCCACACTGCTGTTAATACAGAGATATTTTTCTACGCTGCTAAATTTTCCTGATGCTAGTTATACTACTGGGGAATACTGTTGGAAGACACATTTAAAACTTTACACATACTACTTAAGCTTCTTTCAGTCAGGTCATTCCAAATGAAGGCTGAAACATAACTAAGAACATAGGTTTACAAGAAGATGAACTACAAGTCTGAAATCAAAAGATTTGAAAAAGTGTATCATAAGCACAAGCATATTTCCACACTCAGAGGCTATTTTTACCTGTCCTTGTGTAAGCTGTGTAAGTTGGGCCATGGTAAGTTTCACTTGGCCCTGCTGAGGACGAGGGGGCTGCGATGTGGTTTGTGGCTGTATTTGCTGAGGTGGAGTTCCAGGACTTGTTACAGTCTTCTGTCCAGAACTAGTAGAAGCTGTGCTGGTACTAGAAACTGCTGTTGAGACAGGTTGACCTCTGATTATCTGAGTCACTACCTGCTGTGACTGACCTGTAAGAGAATAATTTGTGATAAGAAAAAAGAAAAACTTTCTAATATTTTAGTCATTAACACTATAAACCTTTGAATCAGAACTCCTTGTAGAAATGTATTATCAGACAAGAGAAGCAAATATTGCAATTTGCACAGGAATTTCCATTAAAAACCATTTTCCTATGTGGTTGATTGAAAAAGCTCTGTTAAATGTTTTTTATTTTCATCCAGTTCACATCTCTACAAGGAACTTCAAACGCTGTTTTTTTTAATATACAGAAAGGATCTCGCAGTAAAAAGTTACTCTGAACATTTTTCTTAAAAAAAACAAGGCAATTTTAACTATTAGATTTCTACCAGCATGTTCAAATGTCAAAAAAGGCACTTGTTACAGGTCAAGCACTAAAATGAGGTATTTTTGCATTGGAATGTATGGTACAGATAGTATTTATCTAGAAACAAACTACAGATTTCACATTGGAAATTTAAATATTAAAATGAACCTACTGGCTGGAAGAATACCTTGTTGCACCACTAGAGGTGTTCGAATGATGGCCTTCCCAAGTGTTGACTGCTGCAGTGGTGTTCGGATTACTGTCATACCAGGGCGGAGTGGTGTCCCTTGCATCACCTACACAGACCAGAATAAAAAGCATACGTGAACTCATGAACAAACACACACATCAAAGCACAACACAAAAACACTGAGATATGCCCTTAAGTTGTTGGTTTTTTTTTTTTTTCTTTTCAGTATAGCAAGAAATAGAAGGATCATATCCTTCTACAAAAGATGCAAGTAGATCCAGTATTTTTTCCACTTGTGCTCCTACTGATAAGGCTTACCAGCATCTAAGCTATTAATTTTTCCACACTGGAGAGAACTGATATAAGCACTGGGAACAAAGGATCCACTGACATTATTACTGAGATGAAGCAAAAACGCTGAAAAGTGACTAGCCCAAAGTATATTTACCAAATAACTTACAATATATGCACACCAAATTTTTGCTTTAACAATAAGAAAAACATCTTACTTGTGAAGTACTTGTAGTTCCTAAAGTCCCTGTGGTATTTGGCCTAATTGTTACAGTGGCTGTCCTTGGCTGGAATGAAGTAAATGTTTGACTTGCACCTGTTGTTGATGGAATGATGCCCAATACCTTTTGCTGAACTTGAACAACACCTAATTAAAGAAAAATTGAGAATTCATTAATAATATAATTGCTAGTAGAAGAACAAAACGCAACTCCAGGGTAGCTCTCAAAACAAGTCTTCAGGTTTCTAAAACACTTCTCCATCTTTTAATGCTTCTTGGGATAATCTTTGTCATATTGTAAAAAGCCAGCGTTATACTTTGTCAACAGTCCAACTACATTTGAAGTTATGAGACAGGTATTTCAGAAAAGGTTAAGGAAAGAGTGAATCTTCATAAAGATCAGTATGATGGTAACTGCTAATCAGGCCTTGCATGACACGGTGCCACAAAATTAGTACTATGCAACCATTAAGTATAAGTTAATCTGACTCATTTAAAATGGAGGAGACCAGTTTAAACCTTTCACCTACAAGCTCATGGTGCTAAAGAAAATGGGTAACACTTTTCTTGTCACCTAAGACATTTCAACACAAGCCTGGTAACTTTCATGACTTCCTTAGACACTAAGTAAAATGGAGACTGAGAATCAAGTTTTTCTATTTAACATACATTCATGTATCTCCAAGTATTGAGCTCTCTTCTTGAGGCAAGAAGGAAAATGCTAACCTTAGTCTGGAGTCAAACTCTTGCTCATCAGTGAAGAGCAGATGCAGGCATAAATGTCTACGAACAACAGTGGATTTTTTTTTTTTAGTTTGGTAGAAAATTATTTTGTTGATGTTTAATGTAGATAACGAGAAAAAGCATGCTTCATTCCACACAGTTTAAAGTAGAATAATTTACAGGCAAAACACTTGCATTTTTTCCCCCAGACACAAATACTCTATATAGGGAGAAAATGGTATACATTTTTTTCCCCCTTCAAGTCACAGTTTACTTCACTGGGAAAATAGTGTCAATGGAGAATTAAACAGCAAGCTGGAATACATTTTTTAATTCGGTTCCCTTTCCCCTACCTCCTTGAGTTGATGGCACATTGACGGCAACAATCTTGCTGTTTGCAGGGAGTGGCAGCTTAGTTATCACTTTCCCTGCCATCGTTACTGGACTGCCTGAGATCTGGAAGGTCTGCCCTGTGCTGGCAATGGTTGTGGCTGAAGTGGCAGCTGTGCTAGTGGCTATTGAGGTACACAGAACAGTCAATTTTAGAGCAGAATAATTAGTCAAGAATATGACTATTTTCAAGTATGAAACAGCAAACTACAGGATTATTTTTACAGTGTGTCATTCTTTCTTTGGTAAAGACATTTTTGGAAACAGCAAGTTACAGCACAGAATGCTTTCATCATCAACGATCACTGGTACAACAACTGTCAGTAATAAATGAGACAGGTCAGAAATAAAAACATCTAGGAAGTGTGAGCAAAGAAAGATTAGACAGGTATTATTTTAGAAGCACCCTGCTGACGTGGCAGAGAGTTAAGAGCAATGATATGAAATGCAGCTACGCTATATTTTGGAGAAGATGGAAGTGTTGGATGTAGGTAGGATGCGTCCATAAATTCTTCCTAGTTAGATTTTCTTTCCAAGATAAACAATTACCTGTTGAAGATTGGCCTTGTTTAACCCAAGTAGCAAAAGTCTGATGGAAATTCTTGTTCTGTTGGAATGTTACTGTAGCTGGAGAACCCACTTTTGTAGTAAGTACTACTTTGGTTCCCGTGGGAACCGGGCCCGCTAAAGGGCCCACCACAACTTTCTGTGGAGTTGAGACTGTACTTGTAGTGCTGCTGGCTGTAGTGACAGTGGCAGCCACACCTGCTACAGGTATCTGCTTCTGCTGTTCCAGCCGTTTCTACAGAATTCAGAAGAAAAAAAAAAGAAGAATTTTCAGATTTTGTAAAATAAATGCAGTACTGAAAAATAACCTTGGTAAGATTTCAGTTCAAGTTGTAAATGACTGAAGTATAAACTGTTTGCATACCTTAGAGCACTGCAAGCACAAGCATCCTTCACTCTGCTTACAGTACTCAACCAGTAATTTTCATCTCTAAACCCTTCAGATTACAGTTAATTTCACTACACATTTTAAAGAAAACATATTAATTAACCTCAGATTAGAAGATTAAAAAAAACACTTTGAAAAGTATTCATCTGTATTTGGCTTTGACTGTGTATATACAGACACCATGTACTTCAGGGATACACCAGAAGGGTTCATTACTGGCATTCCTAAGTCTAGAGCTGCCTGCACTGAAATCCTGCCAGTTACAGAAGACAATCCTCCTACTTCATCAAATTAACCATAAAAAATATTCTTCTAACTAAAGCAGTGCTTAAATAAAACAGGTTCAATATCCTTTCTATCCTATCACACTCAGCAACCTTCTGTGCTGTGCCTGTCAAAGAGGTACCTTTAATTTGAGAGCCATCTTGTAAAAGGGCAGTATCAGTATGCTCTTTAACAACGCCAAAAGATTTAACATTCTTCCCTATCTTAGTGGAATCACCTCGACACTTATTAATTTAAATTTCAGTAATTGGTTATCTTTAGCACTGAGGTAATTAGAAGTGAATGAGTTTTTCTGATTCACAGTAATTCATTTGGGTCAGGGAAGATGACAAAAAAATGAACAGACTGTAAGAAAACCACTTCTTATTATTGCATGTCAAATACCATCATGGCATTGGGTTTCTTAGTTATACATGTATACATATTTACATACATACATACAAAATACACATGCACATATATATCTATATGTATATGAAACAATTCTATGGGCTTCATGCATCCAACTTCGGATAGGTCAATCTTTTGATTTTATGTGATTAAAGCATGGGGAAAAAAAAAAAAAGAGTAATATTCCAAAGTCAGTTGTACACCATGGCAGCTTCCCATTACAGCATAAAACACTGTTGACCTTAACTGGAGACTGGTGCTTCTCAGACTTGATTGAAAAAAGAAAAAAAAAAGAGCAGGGGCAGCCAATCCTTGCTATTTAGTTGAGCCTTTTTCTGTTCACTAACCTTAGCCTGCTGTTCAACTGCCTGTGCCTTTTCCTTCTCCACCCTGCCAAAGACACACAACCAGAAAGAAAGTTAGCACATAAATTGCAACCATCAAACTGGATTTCAACTCATCCAATTGAACTGCTCTTAACAAGAACAAACATCAAGTCTGAAGATCACTGAGAAATGGGTAATGCTTTTAAAAGTATTCTGAAATAAGCTATTGAAAGTGCATGCAACATTCCTAAAATACTCAGGTGCTAAACTCATGAGGACACTTTAAAGAAATTATTAATCAAAACTAGAATTTATAAATACATCTGAGACTGCAAATATGATGTAACATTCTATTACATTATTTTCAAGGGACTCAAAATGTTCCGACGTTCAGTACAAAACACTGAAAATACTTTCTTTTTAATCACTTGAATATCCTAAGATTGAATTTACCTTTACTTAAAAACACATACATACAATAATTTTGTGTTACAGAAGTATTTAAAAATACTATTTGAAGTCAAGCAAAAAGCATTCCCATAATAGCCTTTTAGTAATGCAACACTGATGACTTCACAAAAATGGAATCATTTTAACAAATCTGTTAGATCTGCATAAATTAAGTTTTAGTATTAGCAAATAATTTAGTTTTACAATTTTGTGCTTCAGTATTACTAACAAAAGGCACAGAAATAAAAAGCAACGCAGATCAGCCTAAACTGACTGTAGCTATCAAGTTTGTCCTCTATAGTGGGAACTTCTATTCAACATACACACAAAGAAAGCTTATTTGAGTTGGTTTACCTTTCAGCAAATGCCCTGATCTCCCATAACTCCAATTCCTCCTCTGCTACCCAACTTTCAATTATAACAGGGCCTGTTTGCTTGGGTGTTTCTGGCCTTTTTGGCCTTAGTGCACTTGATCGAAGTCCCTTCCTCTGGGGTGTTGGAGTTTCTTTAGAGAACAGTCAAAACATACACATTAAGCTCAATCATAAAAAAGAATTGAAGTGTAAACCAAAATTTAGTACCTTTTTTAGTCTTATTTTAGAAACTGGAATACCTTTCAGCTTTAGAGAAGTCAAGTCAGGTTTTTAAATGCATTATCTGTTTCACACAGGAGAATGAATAGTTCATGTCAACTACGTTTGCTCCTTTGATGGTCTGAATTCTTATAAAGGTCTAGTTACCTTAATTCTGCAGAAGCTTACATGGAAGGGGAAAAATGTACAAACAAACATACCTTTTGGAGCCTCTGGTACACCAATGGGACAAATAATTTTTCTTATACAGTACTCTGACCGGATTCCGTATGGACCAACATCTCTTCGCTTAATTATTTCTGTTGTTGTAATTTCAGTTTCAGTAGTTTCTAAAACAAATTAGTCCCAACACATTAAGAGCGGGAAAATAAGGTTAAATCTCCAATCAACCCAATATACTCAAGGTAAAGTAAGAGCAACTACAGTGCAAACTGCTGGCTATTAAAAAAATAAGTGTAAAACAAATTAATTTCAAGGCTTTAGAGAAAAAAAATGGAATTAAAGTAACAGTCAAAATTAACAGCAAGAGTAGTTGCATTCAGAAACCCCAAAATGTAAAGGAATACCTGTACGTGTAGTTCCTCCTCCAGGTGGAGCTTTTGCAGCCATGTCATCCCATTTGAGACATGCCCACAGCAATCGCAGCATAAGGCTCACCCCAGCCAAAGATTTTACTGTTTGAAGTCGGTACCTACCAAGAAAGTATTAAAGTAAATTTTAAAATCAAAATGTATTTATATTACCTAAGTAAACCAATGACACATTTCCCACTCTACTTGTACTGAACAATATATTTGTTTTTAATAACAGCAAAATTTATAACAGCTCCCATCTCGCCAACTATACAAGAGGTTTTCATTTTGCAGCTCAAAGCACTCTTCGAAATTCCAAGAAGGAAATTCAAAATTAAAAAGGTAGGAGAAAATCAGGTTTGAACAACAAGGACAGTACAGTTATCCAATCTTGTAAGTAAAATTACTGTCATTTCAAAAACCCTGAATCTATTGTGAGCAAGAGAAAAAATTTTCCACTTGGACTCAAGTTAGTGAAAAAGTCACTTCTGGGCATGAACACATGTGTCATCGTTATTTTTAAATCCAGTTAATTTTGTTTTATCCTAAACTTTTCCTCTAAAACATAACATACATACCTCCAAGTGATCCCAAAAGTTGGTCTTGGAGATGGATATGGCCAGATATCCAATGCAGGCTTTGCATTATAATTGAAATAGGGAACTTCTCTGATCCCTCCTCTTCTGGCTAGCTTTTTTAAGTCATCATTGGGTAAAACAAATATGCTTTTTTTACTGCTTTTGGTTACAAATTTTCTATATGATGGCAAGGCGGTTCCAGAACGTGCTTTTTTGGGTTTTGTAAATTTCATTAACTTCACTTTGTCTTTTGTAGAATACTCTTTGCTGACAGTCATGGAAGTAACCAATGTGCCTTCTGGGGTGGACAGAGAATCAGTCACTGTTGTTGTAACCACTGTTTTACGATGTTCTTGTACAGAAATGACATCAACACTGCTGTGTGTAACTGGAGTGGTAAGCTTAGTCACAGTGGTGGTGGTAGTTACAGTGGATACAGCACAGTTTTCTGTAGATGACACCACTGTTGTTTTCTCATCATTAGAAGCTAGAGTCTCTGCAACTTTAAACACAGTTTTGGATTCTGTAGAAACAGTTGACGTTGTGGTGGTCACTTCAGTAATAACAGTTTTTATTTTACTTTCTCCATTAACATCTTCTACTTTGTATGTCTGTAGACCATTCTGATCAGCAAAGTCACTACTCAAGCTAGATTCCTCACATGACATTACAGGAGATGAAGCGACTTTCTTATCCTCAGCATGTTCGGTTTCCATAGATTCTGTTTCACTGCTAAGATTATTTTCTTTACAGAAATCATGTGCTGGTGTGGAAGAAGTATCAAGAAAGGCAGATCTTTGAGGAGAAAGATGTTTTTCTTCAGTTTTCTGCATATAATCTGGGACTTCCTCTGATGGCTGAAGAGTCTTTTCAGCTTCAAATTCAGGTGAACTCTGCAGAGAGGACTTAGGGTCCAGAGCATTTTTATCAACACTGTCCTCAGTTGTGATGTCACCATTCATGAATGGTTTTACTGAAGATTCCTTAGAAGTCAGTGGTTTCATTTCATGCTCTGGAAAGGATTTACTAATATTATTAACTCTTGGTTCAATATCATCTCCTGTTGTCGCTTCATAGTTGACTTTAACTAAACTTTCATCATTTGATAGTACTTTAATATCACTGTCTTTTCCATTCATTTGAAATGTTGATTTATCTTTTTCTAAGTCCATTTCAGTTTCTTCATCTTTATTATTCATTTTGTCAGTAACACTATTTAGATTTGTTTGATCAAGATATTTGTTTATGGTATTTGTGTCTACCTTCAGTTCCTGACCTTTCTTTTGACCATTAGCCTCATTTAGTTGAGAGCTCAGTAGTTCCTCATCAACTTTCACTCCATCCTCACGTTCCAAAGTTTGACTTCCAAGGTTTCTTTCAGAAATTAGCTCGGTTTTAAGTGGTTCTATATCTTTACTAACTAATTTCTGGTGAAATACAACCTTGTTTTCAGATTTACTTTCAGTTTTTCTTGGAGTAATGTCTTTATCCAGTTCACTTTTTTGAAAGGACAGTGGTTCAAAATGGCTTTTTATTATACAATTCTTTTCTGGATCTCTGCTCTGCTGTTCAGAATTCCCTTCCATATTTGTTTTGTCAGAAATAGCCACAGCACCTTTTCTACAGCTGCTTTTACTTATCGCTGGCTCTGAGTTTTCACATTCTCTCTGAGATACTCTGGTAATAGGTGGTTTTTGTTTGAAAGGCTTCTCATTTGTTTCCAAAACATCCCATTTGACTTTACCATCTGTACTTGTTTGTTTCAAGTCCTCAACAATGGAACTCTCACACACTCTAACATCTTCTCGTACTTGACTCTTATCAGCTGCCACAGGTTCAGAGTTTTTCTCTTTGCTATCATTCTGAATAGATCTTTCACCTTCAGAGGACTGAAGTGAGTCTTCATCTAGAAGCTGTCCTTCTCTTTTTGACAGCCTATTTGTGGAAGGTAAAGAGAGCTCATCTAGCTCACCAGTTTTCATAGCAGAGATGCTGCTGATTGGCAAGCAATCCTGACCTGTATCTTCATTTTGGACTTTATCTGAAATATAGGTTTGATTTTGGGAAGATGTGTCTGATTGACTTCCTTCCTTTACTTTTTTCATTTGTAGCTCTTCTAAATTTTTCTGGGAGCTTAATGATTGAATGCCTCCATTTTTAGCACTAGCCTCCAGTTTCATCCTCTCTAGACGCTGTTTTTCTTCCAGTGTAAATTGTTTTATTCGTCTCTCAAGTAGTCCATCTAATTTTGATGATTTCACTTTCCTCTTGTAGCAAGTCCTTAAATGAAATCCCTCGCTGACGTTGATTATATCAAGTTTACAGTGATTATCCTCATCTTTTATTGAGGATTCAGTTTTCATATCTATATCCATAGGTTCTTCCTTGAGGACTTTAAAATTTTCAGCATCGATTTCTTTTTCCTCTGTGAAGAAATAATTCTGAATCAATAAGTTCCTTTAATAATGAATACCAAAAGTGTGTTTTTGCATTAAAAACTAATAAATGCACCTTATAACATATTAATAAATTTCAAGAAAAAGAAAATGAAAACTTTAGACATTTCTACAGAAGACAATTTAAAAAAATACTTAATACTTAACTGAGATGTCTCAACACAACTCATTACACAGTTTTTAGTAGTTATTCATGAGGTCATAGGCTTCTACACAGAGTATTGCAATGAATAGCTAGTTTTACAATGATTTATGTATATCACCTTTGTCTTTTGCATGACCTAAGTTTTCAGAATTTGTATCAACTTTTTCTTCATGTGACTTTTCTTCCTTCACTTGTACTTTCTCCGCTGCTTCTGACATGCTGCCTTTGTCCTTCGCTTGAAGATCATGAGAATCCTTCATTCTATCTTTCTCTGTTTTTACTTTTATTGGACCTTTTCTTTTATCCAAATTGCATTTTTCATCTTCATTCTTTGCTGTTAACAGATAAAATAGTTTCAATTATTCAAAGGGCTTTTTTTTTAATAATCTGCTACATTTCAATGCCTATTCACACATCTGTCAATGCAGAAAAAAAGAGATACATACATTCACCCATGTATTAGATGCCACTTTTTGCCAATCTATGTATTTTCCTCAGTCTTTAATTTACATAATCTACCAATACCCCAGAACTTCATACTTGTAAAAATTTAATGTAGCTAAAAAATATCCATGAGAACTGAGTATAGTAACAATGACTATGAACTATTAATTTTATAATTAACACAAAATTATATGAATAGGTAACAGAAAGCAGTACGTAAAAAACTAAAAAAAGATTCTAATTAATGCAGACACTTACTTGGCAGCAACTTTCTGTAATTTGCATTGGTATTTCCAGGCAATTTGGGCATAAACCTATGGACGTGTGTTTTACTGATCCAGCTCCAGCCACCATATCCTGTTACTCTATACTCCTCTCCTTTTTGTTTCCAAACCTGATGAATATTTTAAATATATTAATTTTAATCATGCTTCTTTTTGCTGCACTGCTAATGTATACATTCATTTAAAAACCTAAGATGTCTTAAGTTTAAATCTTTAACTTTCTAATTTACAGAATTTTTGAAGCAAACTGAAGTGTATCTGTGAAATAATATACAAGCTAAATTTCAAGATGTGTCTGCTGGTAACTGAATCAATTAATCAATTACTATTTTAAGACTTTAAAGAAAATAGAAAAAAAGTTAGACATCAATACTTTCTGTATTTTGCATGTTTTTCATGCAAAATAAAACCTTACCTGATGTTTAACAGGGAATGTATATTTCACCCATGTAGCTTGCTGCATTGTTTCTTCTTCTTCTTGTTTTCTCTCTTTTTTTTTCACTTTCTCCTTTTCTTCCCTTTCTATTGCAGTCATTCTGCGTAATCTAGTACGTATAGGTTTAGGCAAATTTAAATATACTTAAGTACAGGATCTTACAAACAAATACAATAAATCAAACAACTGTCTATGCCACCCATTTCAATAATTTAAAATATCTGAAGTTAAGAGGAAAGGCTAATATCAGGTTATATGCATTAATTGCAACAGGAACCCAACTTTTTGCTTATTCCAATAATGCAGACATAGTTGTCTGCAGCTCTGTCTACTCTTAGACACAGCTGCAGTAATTAATAATTACCAGTTCCTCTAGAAATATAAAGCTTGAAAGTGTATGGTTATTTTTTCTTTATTTTTTTACCTAGTATGCCCCAAGGATTCCCGCCAGATTGGCAACATCACAACAGGCTTAATTGCGCATTCCAATATAGCCAGAGCTAGTGCAAATTCTCTAGGTTTGCTGCACATCTGAACAGCCTTAATCCAGTTAGACCTAAATTGGAGACAAGATGAAAACATGAAACATATACACGTACTGAAACAGCATGGTAAGTCGATGAACATAACAGGATAAAGCCTCCTATATTTTAATATTTAACTCAAATGTGCAATCTTTAGTCATTCATCACAAGACTCAAACTTCTTATATTTCAATATACTGAAGCTTGGTCCTTGAAAATCACCAACTCGATAAAACAAAGGCTATTGCCCATTCATACTATTAGCAAAAACACAAGACAACATATCTTTACCTGTGGGAAGCCCAGTTAGGGTGAAGGAACGATGCCGGGATATTGTTTTCTAGCTGAATAATAGTTAGCCTTAAAGTGGATATGGTAAGAACCTTGGACCCATGTACAGACCCATTCCATTTGAACTCTCCAGCAGTAGTCAGACAGAACTTATGTGAGAGATGTCGTCTCTTGTCATGGTCTTCCCTGTGTTGGTGCTTGTTCAATGCAAAGGAATTAGTGGCATACTGATTATGATAAACACGGTATTTCCCCTCTTGACCCAATTTGAAATAATTGTTGATATTTCCTTTCATCACAATTTCCCTCTTTGTGCTCATTCGGGAGACTTCACCTTGAGAGTTGACCACCAGAACCTAGTTCAAGAAAGAATGATTTTCAAAGTTTGCAATTTAATTGTCATAAGGCTTCAACTGCCTATATATAAATTAGTAAAGATACCCAGCATTAGTTTGTAACTGTTTATCATATATTTGCACTCACTGCACAGAGAGCTACAATATTCCCAAGAGCAACGCTTTGAAAGAAAAAAAAAAAAGCCTCTTCAGCAAGTCAAACAGGATCCTGTTCTGCTGCTCTGAATTATGTCTACTGATGGCTCTGGGAGAATAGCTTAACTAAACTGAAATAAGCTTTCTGTGACACACCTTCAGAGTAAATCACAGAACTCATATATGTATCCAAACAAATATTGTTGACTTGAAAACATGACATGGATAACTCCTCATAATGGAGTTCCAAATCTGAGAGCTTTCACTTCAGTCTGCACCAAGGAGTGCTACTATTTTTATGTGGACATAATCTGCCAGTACAGATTATGAACTGGAAACCTGGTTATTACCCAGCTACTCAACCAACAACCAAACACAAACCACTATTAAGTTTCAGTTTTGGCACAGCCGTTCTGAGAACTTTGAAGACAGAAGTGAGAGAAAACGTATATAACTTGCTACTGGCATATCATAAACAACTCCATAGCTTGTGACCAGCACTTTAAAATCAAGTACGTGCACTGGGTCACTGTTATACCACAGTATAGATAGCAACTTATACTGCAAGGGGAAACGAAAAGGAGAAAAAAAGCTTGTGACACAACGTGTGGTTATTAGAACTTTCTGTCTAAAAGTATCTTTTTTTAATTAAAAAAAACCACAAAGCACATCAGTTTTCTAAAACAGTCTTCCTTCTCCCCCGAATTTTCCAAGAGTGCACAAACCTCTCTGTTTTCTTTATGTATCTTATTTGCTTCATGCGCTGCAGCAGCAACCTGTTGGCTTTTCATCTGGCACAACTTGCTATCCGGATTTCGTAATCTTGTGAGCATTCGTGTTGAACCTGGCATCCCTTTCCCAGCGCCTGGAGAATCACTTCTTTCACCATTGGCTTTCTCTCCTGTCCAAGAAAAAAAGGCTTTTAAACCAAACTCAAAAGCTAAAAGTTTTCTGTTGATGTATTGAAGTAAAAATAAAAAACAAATAACATGAAAATATATAGCAATGTTTTCTTCAATTTTTTTTTTACCTATGTCCTCTGAAGTCTGCGATCCCCCCTCTGCATTTTCAGCATCATCAGGCATCTTAATGGAGTCATTCTGCCCGGAGCTGAGCTCACTACTGTTGCTGTTTTCAACATCTGTCTGTGGAGCTGCAGCAGATGCACTGTTGTTGCTAGGGATCATCTGACCAGTTTCTTCTACAAAAGAAGAACTTGATTTTTAGTTTTCCCTCTTAAAATGAATCAATGCAATTTTTTCTTTTTTCTTTTTTTTTTTTAACGAAAAATTCAAAGTCAGATGAACATCTTTTGCTGGACTGCAAAGAAACACCTGTAAGATATTAGTTTCCTCCAGAGCACTGAATCCCTGCAAGTTTTTGTTGTTGTTCTGTTCCAAGTGGTTTCTATAGCTCCGAATTAAACCTTAAACTTTCTGAAACTGAAATTTAAAGCACATTACTTCATGTATTTATTATTTGAAATATATTTTTTTCTCTATATGCACAAACAATAAGCTCTTTACTGAGATTTTGGTTCGCTTTTAGAATGCAGATTTAATGAAATTTGGTCTGAAGCTTCTATGAGTCTCTCTTTTGATGATATCACACTTTAACAAAGCATGCCATTCTCAGTTTCCTTCCCATTTTTAATCCTATCTTTGATCATCTCTTCTTCAGCGCATTGATTCTGAGGAGTCCCACCAATTTCAATTCCATTTGTATCACTTTATCAGATCTTCTCTTCTACAAACTTAAAATATCAGCTTCTCTCTTACAATCTGGTGCATCTACGCATTGCTTCAAGCTCTGTAAGAGTAATGAGTTCTCACTCCTCAGTTGTCCTTGCTACCATCTCTCTGGATAGCTGCAGACATAACTGCTACCTCTCTTGTCTCTACAACACTTGTTCCAAGTATGGTCTTTCAACTTAAGTGCCACTGAATTGCAATGGCCTAGAAATAAATTGCTCCCTCTTCCCAGGAAGAAGGCATCAACACTTACAAAAGCAATGTTATCTTAATGTTGTGCACAGACATAGCTTAATTTAAAAAAAAGATTTGTCTATTTCTGGAACTCTTTCAAAAGATCAGGGATCCTATTAAGAAGGCAACAGACCAAAACCTTCCTTCTGTGAAACATTCACAGACAGCAAAAAGATCTTAAGGTAAATATTCTTAGATTCTTGGAAGAGCCCTAACCCAAACACATCTTGATTTCTGGCACTGCCAAATGGGTGACTGACATTATTTGATCCATTTCCTTTTTAGTATGGGAAAAATGGAATAATTTTGTGCCTGCTGTTTGGAAGAGAGAAGAAACATCCAAACTAGACTCAAAAGACCCACATTACATTTAGCAACGACGGTGACATAGTTTTGTTCAGGTTCTTCATTTTATCTTATTTTCTTGTCGTTAAGGCTGGCTGCTTTACTGACAACAGTTCAGTATCCCTCCTCTCTCTGAAATAACGGTCTCAAAATGAAACTTCTTAACAGGAACACAAACATCACTATAAATACAGTAGATAGACTGCAGGAAAAACTCGTCATCCACACTTTCCTAAAGACAAAGCTCACTAATTTAGAAATAGCAGCCAGCAGCTCTGGAAGAAGAAATGTACCTGTATGAAAGTGTATCAATATAAATTTTTTTAAAAGGAAGCATGAAACCTATATATATATATTTATTTATATATATATATGTATATATATATATATTTTCCAGATTACAGATTAATCTTAACTTTCATTTTCTCCTATTGACAGAGTTTATTACCAAGTTGAGATATATTCATATGAAGAAGTTCAAGAGTTATTCACTTGGGTACAGATTGCAATTATTTCAGCTGGAGAGAAAATGTTTACTACTACACTATTTCAAACAAACTGTCTGCATTACACAGTTCAGTATTTCTTTATTTACAGCAGCTGAAAATACATTAAAGTTGCTTAAGAGTAACTTCCAGTTACACAGTAAGCTTGAGAGAATATCACTCTAAAAGAATACTCCGGTAACTCACATTACAGTGGATCAAATTGTGTTTGTTACTAAATCTAAAGCTCTTTTTTAAACACAATGTTATTATTTACAACCATTGACATACATTGACACATCTAAAATACAAAAGCTTTTGTGCATGTAAGTCTTATATCTGTTTAAAATTCCTGTCAATCATGACAATTTTTATCCTGAAATCTCAGTGCAGCAGTTTACTCATGTGAATGAAATTATTTTATTAGTAATTGATATAGTAAATGAGAGGTTAAAATAATAAAAGCCATTAGCAAATTAGAACTTGAAATCAACTTTGATAGGATGCTAACAACCATTATGGATCACTGTGCAAAAACAAAATATAAAGAAAATAGAACATAAAAAGCTTAGCTGTAGTCATCTTTGGAAAGCATGGAAACAAATGCTAATGTCATGGAGGACCACAAATTTCCAGCACTGATTGCAAGAAAATTAACTTTGAAATGTTAATGACAACGTAGCAGTAAAGGATGGCACTGCAAGCAAACAGCATGAGTGATATACGCTGTGAATGGTTTTAGTGGACAAACCAGATAGAAAAACTGAACAGATTACCCAAATTACAGAGGCATCAGTAACAGTGCCTTCTGTACCTGAGAGTTCCTGATGGAGCTCTGATGCCACCTTCTTCTCTGCCACGTTGTTGCTATCAGGGGTTTCTGACTGACACCCCATTGCGTTCTTCCCTTCAGAGCAACTATTCTCTCCTGCAGAAGGATTTGTGTTGTTGTCGTCAGTGCTCGATGTCAGACAGTTACTTTTATCCCCAATGACTGTTGCCTCTATAGTAAAATGCACAACAAAACTTTAGGGATATTCTTTAGCATGTCTTAGGTTGTCATTTGGGGTCACTCATAGAAGCAGCTTTATTAATTTTGCCCAACTATTTCACGCTGTTGAGGTTTCTTATTTCCGCCCTCCCCCCTTCTGTTCTCCTGCTCTTGGAAAGTCTTGTCTGAAACTACTTAATACAGATGAGGAAAACAATGTTAAAACAACACTGAAATACTGCTTACTACAGATGTTGATCACATTCTTTCAACGCCACTTGTACCTCAAGCTAAAGTACCGTGAAATTACTTAACAAAAGAAATAATTATAACATACAACCACAAATAAATCAACAAATATTGCTTAAAAATAAAGAATCAGACAACACACTAGCTTGGGAAACCTAAGGACATAAACGAAACCCATCTCTTTACATAACTGCAGTTGTTAAAGCACAATCATGTTCCTTTACCTTCATTTTTCACTTTCTCCATAGTTTGCTCAGTGGATGTGTCCTCAGTTTTATCTTGATCTCCAGATTCTTTCTTGCCTTTCTCACCATCTGCCTGGTCATTCTCAGCATCGCTTTTGGCTTTTTCTGCCTCGTCTGCTGGTGTGTTTCTGTCTTCCTCTACCTCTCCTCTTCTTGCTCTGATAGCATCCAAAATTTCATCTACAATAAAATGCATGTCATCAATACACACTAAGCAGCACCTGCAGAGCTTATAAGCAGAAAAGAGCATGGCATAGACACTGTTTCCTTTCATTTATGGACAAAAAGTAACATCCATCTTTATCACTTTTTTTTCTTAGAAGAAACAATTCTGAAGGTCTAATAATGATCGCAAATTATGCATTTATATAGTGATGACAAATCCATTTTTAAAGCAGAATATCCAACTTTCATGGCCTCCCCCAGAGCCTCCACAGGTTTACAGAGGCATTCATTGTTTCAAGGCACATTAACTTCTAGCAGGGAACTGCAAGGGAGACAGCATTCCTTCATACTTTATATAATACTGAAGAAAATATTTGAGCTTGAAGATTTCTGCAACTCCTATTGGGTTGATAAATGTTTATGAAGATAGAGATTGAGTGAGTAAGAGAGAGTAACAGTAAATTAACAAATAATTGACAGCCCAGCTCCAACACATGAAGGGATCACAATCCGGCACACCCTAAGCAAATCAGAAATTTGAATCATTCAGGAGATCCTGGAACACACGATACAGAGGCCTAAGTCATCACTACACAGCCATCACTGCACGATGATTCTCCAAAGCTTTCTACTCACAGTCCAACTGCGGCTAGCAGGAACAACATCAATGCAAGTATGACCTAGCTTCAAGCATTAATGATACATTCATGGAGTAGGATGTAAAATAATTTCCTGCCATATATTCATTCATTTAGTTGAACACTTCCCAAACAAATCCAGCTAAGAAAATGCTAACATTTTGCTACAGAGCACTTCCATTAGGTCAGTCACTTTTACTGTAAAATGAATGTTCAATCAAAATCCATGCTAAATCAGAGTGAAGCACATCCAGTTTGATGCAAACCAGCTATCAGATATAAACAACAGTTAAACTGTTAAAAAAAAAAAATGACAGTGAACATCAAAAAAGTTCTGACGAGCTGATGTAAAAATCTTTTTCTCCCTGTAAATTCAGAAATGGACTGGTTTTTTGAATACAAGAATTTAATAACACACTGAAAAGAACTGCTATTATCAGTTTGGCTCAATAAACATTTTACAATAAAATAAATATAAGCTAGAATTTGATTCAAAGTGCAGTACTTATTCCCACTAGACAGAATATGCTTACCATTTGCTGCAGAAAGGAAAGACTTGTTGGTGCCCCTGGCTTTGTTAGTAAGGTCTTCTGTTACATCCATGTGCCGATGAACTTCTTCACGCATTTCTTCCAGAGTTTTGCATAGGTCAGCTTCCCAGTAATCTTTGTCTAGGCATTCAATTAACTCTGCCAGCTGAATCTTTGTGCTATAGTACCAGACTTTCTTATCTTTCTCACTTTCTGAATCTTCCTCTCTACAAGAGTGTTTTAAAAATAATAATATTAAAATATCTGGAGAGATGACAAAAATGATTATCACCCTTTTCTTTTTTTTTTTTTTGTAGAGAAATATTAAATGTCAACACCTGAAACACCTGCAAATAAACCAATATTAATCACTTGTTTCATTCTCATTATATTTAATATCATTGTAACTAGCAATCTACTAAGTCCCAAAGAATGTGCAATGAAAGAATGTGCGTCTCCAGAATCCATAACAAGCTGTGCTTCTGACTCCAAATTCAGGAAATCTGAAGGGTAGTTTTACATTCACAAAATGTTTTACATTAACATCTGTACAGCTTTCACAGGTGCTCTTAAAAGTCCCTTCTTCCTACTCTAGTGTTACAAAGTTCCATTAGACTGAAACAGTATTAGCTGTTATCTTCAGTTTCACTACATATTTCAAGAACAAGCTTTAGTACCAGTAAAAATATGTTGCACTGCAAGCCAATAAAACCCGGAGGCACCAGACCACAAAGAGAAAGCATTCCACAGAAAAGACCCACTGTTCGTTTTTCTACATATTCATTAAAGAAATGCCCAAATTAACATTCTAGAAATGATCCATGAGGTCACGCATGAGTATTTTATTTCCCTTCCTCATTTGCAGAGGGCTTTGAACACAGAAGTTCTCTTGAACTAAAGGCTACCATCACTTCAGTAACAAGTTCAAGAATTAGAGCTGTCTCTTGACAATGCACAGATAGAACATCCAAGGGCACAAGCTGGCTGTTCTGTATAAAGATGAAACTTGTCTTTGGTCAGATCTCTTTTCAAGGCTCAGGTGTGAGCTGGTGGAAGCCCCCAGGTGCCCATACTGACTCACTAACAGTCCGAGCAATAACACAGAAAACATTCAATGCAATCTGTTTAGGTAAAATTAGTTGATTTAAAATAACTAATAAAAGAGTCAAGCTTTCCTCAAATGCCTTCTTGAATTGGTTAAAGGAACATCACTATGATCTGGAGAAACCCGAGAGACAGACTATGAATAAAAAGAAGATGGAAGGATGGACACTGTGCCAGGACCGACTCTTCAGCAGGCGGGGAAAACAGCGATGTGACGGATTGGTAACACTTAGAACTACCAGAAAGGGGAGAAGGGCAGGAAGTAGCACAGCCTAACAAAATCCTCTGGGGGAAAAAAAAATAAAAATAAAAATAAAGGCAAGAATTATGGATTTCAGTTCTCTAACTCCCAGGCAAGATTTCATACCAGTATTTACACAAATTGTTTTTAGCACTGTTTGCATCCTTTGATGTATTGGCGCTGCTAAACACTGCTGAAAAATGCTTTTTTAAAACTGCTACAAGGATATCATTTTGTGGATCTCAAGTTTTAACATTTGGCAGTTATCCTTCAAATCCTCTTTCAGTTTTCCAAAGCATAAAGCATGCTTCCACATGCAAAATGGTTGCTTTTGCTATGCAGCCTGGTTATTAAATCTACAGGACGTTAGAACTGACAGCACAGGATTAACATCTATGTGAACTGAAGTACAGTTCTGTTCTACAGTTAATGCTTCTGTTTCATTATGAAGTGGCTTTACAGGGCACATTACAAAAAAATTAAATTACACTGCAGTGTCATGAATAGTGCAGTAGTCAGTTTTGTGCATCCCACATCATGCTGAAGGGCACCACAGCTGCAGGGCTGCCAGGATGTCTCAGTGTCTGTTTGTCACTCGGATCCCATCAGCAGGATTTGAGAAGTTTTTAATCCAAGCCACACACTTCTGAACCAATTTGTTTTGGAAGCAGGCACAGGTACAGTTACAATAGCAGAAGGCATCTAACTGCAACAGGAAGGATAGAAAACCTCAACTTAGGAAACCTGCATGAGAATATAAAAGAAAGTTGGGAAGTAATGGATGAACTGCATTTACTCTGACCTTGGTAAACGTCACAAATTTTTCATTGATGTTTTGAAACATTTTATTACTAATTGAAAATCAGGAAAATGGAAATTCCAATAGCAATTTTCCTTTTGCTGTATGGTTTATAGTTCCTATCCTTTTTGATATCCAATGAATTAATGATGTTTTCTTGTTATATAAACACCAATTAAGATACAAAACTTCCATTAATAAAATCTGACTTATTACTACTTCTGTTAGTTCTCAAATCTGTAATGGTGAGCAGAACAACATCATTTTGCAGTGCAGTAGAGCATTAAGACAAACCCATCTCTACAGCAAGGTTTTCCTTGCAAGTTTGAAAGGAAATTAGAAAAAGTATGGGCAGAGAAGAGAGATTGTCCTTCATCTGTCATCTTCCTCCTATTTTACTTCACTTTTTTGTGGTTACCAGAAAAGACCCTTTCTTCCTTGCCCTTTGGAAGAGAAAAACACTTTCATTATACTTGCAAAACCTCACTAAGGTTTTACACTTGAAATATTTAGTTTTTACTAGATTTTCACTTCAAAACAAACAAATGAGCAAACAAACAAAAAACCCCAAAAGGATTGTTTTGGATTTAGAAAATTCAACCAACAGGACACAACTGAGTAGTGTTTAATCAAGACAAGAAAAGGGTCTAAATAAATTTCCATGTAATGAAGGCAGCTGTTCGGCTACATGGAACAAAAGGAGAAGGAGCACTCCCTCACAGATCAATCAGTTACATTACTGCTTCCAGACCCACACTGACTCACAGAAACCATCCAGGAACGAGACACAAAAACAAACCTCAGTTCAGAAGCAGCACAGCTACATACACTAGTTTAGTTAAAGTTCTATAAAAGTTTTCCCAGAAACCAGCAAAATGCAAACAAACCCTAATGGCTTCTCAGAAAGACAACTCAAGTGCATTTGCATCAGTGGTTTAGCCCCAAACTGGAAGAGCTACCCACACATGAAGGAAACCAACTGCAGTAAATCTGCGATACTTGTTTCTGTAGCAATGCAAATCCACAACACGTTCACATTCTCAATGCATATTCAAGTTCTGTATCCCATTTAGTACTGATGCCTCCTAAAATTTCTACTCAAGAAAGGTTATGTTAATACTGTATAAAATTTGTATCAAAGCAAGCAAAAATTAACATTCATTGGGAAAATTGCTTGGAATGTGAATTCTTCACAATTTCTACACTCCTTTACCTCCAGCCCTTTCTCAAAAGGAAAGATGCCTGAAAACTGGAGAGACAACACATGGGCAAACTACCAGTTTTAGTCAGGGACAAAACATGTCAATTTTGTACTATTTGCTGTACTGAAACAGAAAACAGAAAGAAAAAAATTAAAAGGAACGATCTGCTGATTTTTCATGGGTTAATTACCTCACTCTGAAATCACAGCAGAAGTTGACACCATCAGAATGAAAGACTACAAGACATTTCACTGCAGGGGAACCCTAAAGATTTTTGCAGAACTGTGAAGGTACAAGTGGGACAGCACTATTTAAAGAAACCATTTTCTGAAACACTACAGTTTAGCTATAGGGTTTCTCATTGCTGTCTTTGGAAGTATAAAAACATCAATTTGAAAGCAAGCAACAGATGAACTACAAGAAAATCCTCACGTAGTCTTTTTGGATCAACTCAGGCTTCAAAATTTTTTTATCTATTTAAACTAAGGGATACTATGATGTTTATTTTAGTATGAAAACTTCTTAGACCTCAATCACAAACGTGGGAGAATAGAATAAAAATAATCACTGCTGGGGAGCACAGTTTAGCATATCAAAATACCCTCCAGGCAAGTGACAGTGCACCAAAACCAGTCTCCTATGCATCATGTGATCACAAAGGCATTTAAGCAGTACTTCAGCAAGTTAATGGGAACTCCAGTTTTCGGTACATGTTTGCTTTCTTTTCCTCACATTTATGCATTTCAGGTATGTTAAAATTATGCCTTAGCCCTTGCCTTCCTCCCCTTCTTAAATATAATTTGAGAATATTTGTTTTGGAGAAAAATTATGGGATAATTATATTCTCTTTAGAGAGATCAAGTTAAAAAGTCAGTAAAGTCCTATGTAACTAAAGAATAATTACGAGATGGCAACAGCGCCTTACAGGATAGCGTTGCAAATTCACATTCAATTCAATATTATTCTTTAGAATGCACTAAATGTTTCCTTTACTTACATAATGATTCTTCTGTTCAGGAACCAATATTTTCGCCTGTGCCTGTCATACCCAATAGGCTCATGTCGGATGTACGGCTTATTCTTTTGGATTTCAGCGACGCAGTCAGTTACTCCAGGCACCTTATGTGCCACACAGACTTCACACTGCCACTCATCTTCTGGTACCTCCTCGAGTGGTGGTTTCACACACTCTAAATGGTACACAGCCGAACAAGTTTCACAGCAAAGCAAATCCCCAAGTTTGTGACAAACCCTACAATGATCGTCATATTGAATAACACCTTCTGACATTAACTCTTCACGTGCAATGTTTGTTGTAAGAAACTGATCCACTAAGAACTGCAGAACCTTGATTTTATTCTCTACTGGTCCATAAGGATAGTCCTCTGTCTCTTGATAAGGAAGAACATGATGGTATTCCTTGTCACTCTCACAATATACTCGCAGAACCTCAGGCCACGTCATTCCATCTATGAAATACAAAGTGGAATTAACGCTATCTTTGAGGTCAGCAGGTCCAAAGGTAGTATTTGAAGTGTCTTCTTCACGTAAAACTGCTTTTAAAAGCACTATATGCATCTCTGCCATAAGTGTGCACTGCTCTTGACTTACCAGAGCAGCACAGAAGTCCTCAAAACGAAAAGGAGAAAGGCGTAAAACAGTGCCAAAGTTCCTTAGTACCTCATAGATGGCAATCACATTCATGATGTGCTCACTAGGCACCATTAAGTCCTCTGAGGATTTAGGAAACTCCAAAGGTGGGATATCCTTTTCTTCCAATATTGGAGAACGAGGACGATGCACTCTTTGTCGTCTCCTACCTGGAAATAAAAACAACGGTAAGAAGTTTGCCATTTCCAGATCAACGTGTTAAAGTATCTGTCATCAGTGACTGTGCTAAAATATCTTTCCAAACAGCAAGTTAAGGATTCATGTCTTCACAGCTACTTAAGTGATATTCACCTAATAATCTTATTTAACTACAAATAAAAAGCAGAATTTCAGATATGTATATCTTATTTTTAATCAGAATATTACTGTATTCTGTTGTATTTCCCACGCAACATATGTCTATTAATCTTTAAAATGACATTTAGAATTCCAATAATTCAAGTTAGTTAAAAAGACAAATATTCCCCTCAGACAAAAAATTAAATTGGAAATTCTCATTTTTATTCAGAAATACTGGCAAATCATTCCTCCTAGGAACATTCTAGAAGAATCAAGCTTCAGGTACTTTGTATAAAAACACTGCAAACTGTTTTCCTATTGTAGCATACAGGAAACATTATTTCAAGCAGATGTCTCAGGACATCAATTTCAACTGAATTAAAACACAAAAGAGAACCGAAATCCCTTTATCTACTCCTGTCCTACTAGAACTTTCCTACTGAGAGCCAACAAGCCAGAAATAAGCCAAATGAGACATGTATGAATATGCTGTATTAGATGAGATGCCACATTTTCCTGTCTTTACTTCCACTATCCTAAATGCCCAAGAGAAGGAAAGACACAAGAGGAAAGTATCTGGATATGGTGTTAAAAGAAATATGAAATATTCGATCAAAATAATGAAGTATCCAAATACACACAACTTTTTTCACAGCTATCAGCTGAAGTATTAGGATGAACCACATTTTTATTTTTTTATACTTAATGAAGTTTGGACAATCTCAAACTAACTATTAAATCACCATCTTGGTTTAAAAATCAAGAATGGAGATTAAAAATGGTTTTAGGCCCTCTGGTAAACATACAGTGACCTAGGTAAACAACTACAATTCTAATTTGTCAATAAGTTTTAGTAATAGTGCTCCCTGGCATTTGTTCAACCACTTGACTTCCTCCCACACTTCCTCCATAATGATAGGAAATGAGTCTAACGAGGTAGGGTGGCAGAGAATGATAAGATAAACTATAGCACATAAATACTGAAATACAGATCTCAGTGAATTTGAAAATACTGTTATGAAAAATCCAATGGACTGGAGAAAAAAAAAAACAACACAGAAAAGCTGCCTTTAAGAAACAGTGTGTAGATATTTTACAAATAAAAAGACGTACAGAAGAATTTGTGAAATGATTCCGGAAGAAAATCAGTAATTGAGCAGTAAGTAGAGGCAGACAACACCAACACAGCATTCCCTTCCCGTCTTTAAAGGTGGGAACAAAATCTTAGCCACAAGCTAGACCCTGCAAAACAATGTTTCAGAAAACAAGAGGCCAGATGTTTCCATTACAGAAGCAATGGGTCAACATCACCTGCCTATAAAAATACATTTCCAGGTTTAGTACAGTTTGAGTTGTGCAGAAAATGAAAGCACGCTTGTGTGACTGCCTTTCGGTTTGCTGCTGTATTGATGGAAAGTGTTTGACCATAGCAAATGTACAAAAACATAAGAGTTTCACAAGCAGGCAGAAGGCAAGCATCCCTACAGCAAGAAATGTCCAGGTTAAGCCTAAGTTGTCTTGGCTGTACATGTACAAAACAAAGCTGCCTTAATTAAAAGCCTCCAAAACACAACACACATTCACAGATGACATTACATGAAGGTCCTGGAACTTCCTTCAGTATTGCAGGATGGTGTAAGAGCAGGCCTAGTAAGAGGTCACGTAAGGCATCACAGACATTCCAGAATCATTGATGATCACCTTAAAGCCCACATGCCACAAAAAGCTGGCAGAGCTTTACGCTAGGATTCTTTAAGTGTCCGCAGTTCTAGCAGAAAAAATCCTTGGTCTCTCACACAGTAAAGGTATAAATGAGTCAGCCCTTGACGAAAGCAAGCAGAAAGAACGATGGCCTTGATTTGCCTAAATGAATCAGAATCAACAACAAAAGATGCAAAAGCCCACCAAGGACAACAGTTTCAGGCAAAGATAAACTACAGCAAATGAACGCTGTGAAAGAAGCTACTGCTTGTCCTCTCATTCTTTGAGATCTTCTACTCCAAGAACAAAATTACAATTCCTTCTTACACATTTTTCATTCTTCACTGAAAAAGCAGACTAACCAGTCCTTTTGGTGTCTCTTTCTCCAGGAGTAAAAACCTGATATATTTATGTTACACCAGACAAAAGCAGCAAAAAAGGAACCTTAAAAGTAAGGCATTCCTAATGTTTTATGAAAACATTCTTAAAACGTTTTCTAACACTTCCTTTTGAAAAGGAAGCATGGTGGTTCAGGTAGAGCTATGGATAAATGTTATCAGGACTCAAAGTACATCACTAAATACCATAACAGAGTATTGTACTTTTGTGCAAGCACAGTGTAGTCAGCTGAATGTATTATTCACACCAATCTCCATCTCCTGTATGAAACATCCTACACACTATCATGTTTGCTTTGGCACACAGCACAGACATTTCAGAAGTCATTATAGTATCTAATAGGTTAAACAATAAGGAAAAAGACTGCATTAGAAAATGAGTACCTCATTTGTGAATTGGGCATCATGCCCCATGGCATACAGCAGAGTTGCTGCACTGTATCACTCAACATTCCCACTCCGTACTGTAAAATCACACACCCTACCACACTCAAGTTGGAGACAGAACAAAGGCAGAATACGTCTGCTTCTGTTCCATTCAAATCCCACAGCTTTATTGTGAAGGATTAACTGATCTGCCAATAGACTCCTGCTGCCACAACTGGACTATTTACAGCATCCAGAGCACCTTTAGTGTCCCAGCATTACACATTCATCTAACATATACTTCTTTTAAATCACATTCCTTCTCTAGTCGTCTCCAAAATTGATGAAGCAGTCTGCAGTAGATGCCTCTCCCTATTTGGAATTCTCTAGTTGAGGAGCTGCCTGTAATTAAGATTAAAGAGTAAACAATTTTACTCGCATGGCACATTTAATTATAGATATTGATAATTATAGTCTACACTTACCATAATCTATTAAAATAATTTATATTACAAATATTCAAGGACAATACACTCATGATATTTGAAACAAACTGAAGTTGCTGAACTGGTGAAGTCTATTCAGTCTATTCAACTTAAATGCTTTAAATGTTGACTTCTTGACATTTAGAAACAAATAGGAGTTGAAAAGGAACAAAAAACTTGTCTCCATTTACAGAATGAAAGCCTGCAGCCCTCAGACCTGCTATACTTTAACACTGGAGAATATGGAACTTAAAAAAAAACAAAAACTTTTCCATCTTTAATGAATCTTCTTTATGTAGCCAGCTTTAAAACAGTATTTGAATGAATTGTTTGCAACAAGGTCCAAAACAAGGTTATATTGTGACTAAATGTGGCATTTTTTGCACCTCAGTTGTATGCTGATTGCCATACACATGTAGGCTAACAAAAATCAGTCAAAAAAATCCAGTTTTGCCTCATCTCTCTTATGTCACCTCCCCTTCATTCCAGATGCACAGTGCTAGGAAACACAGCTTTCAGCCCAATGGTTTTTCAAGTAACGGACTTGGGGATGAAGGTCCTATATGGGAAATATTCTGCCAGAATCACTGTCTCGTTTAAACGGGGAGAGCAGTAGCTACACTGTTATGACCTTATAAATAAACACTGGCTCCAGTATTTCTTGGTTAGAAAGATCACAACTGCTCTAATTCCTCTTAAAACTTTCCCTTCCTCAGAACTTCTCAGCACCTGGGCAACAAGGCTCCTGCACAGAGCTTCTGTTGGTGGCTAAGTTGGGGAGAATAAACTCAGTAGAGTACAGAGGAAAGAACAGAGACTGCAGTTCCACATATTCCAGAAATCTGTCACAGAAGGAGGAAAAAAATGGAACAAAAAACCTCACAGGCACACAGCACAGAATTTATGCCAGCAAGTGAAAGGGTTTTCAACTTATCCTAAGAAAGAAGATTGAATTTTGGCTTCAAATTCCACAGTTTAAGTCAAACCATGCTACTCCTATATAAAAAGTCCATCTTTAGTAAAATAGAACTGAGTTAGACTTGTGTCTCAGAGCATGAGTCACTACAGAAACTTCCCAACATAAAGACCAATTGGCAATTACGTGATGTCCTGGAAGCATGGGCAGTCCTTAGAGAAGACACCTTCTGCTGTGCTTTACTTCATCCTAGAAAGTTTGACTTCTGACCATTTTTCTAAACCTGCAGCCTCATTTCTGTTCAATTTTAAGAACACAAAATCAGACATCTCCCACCCATCTACTACTCTGCATCATTCAGATTTCAAATGGGAATGCACTGCAACAAAAGTTCTTGCTGGATATCATTGAGAAAACTTACAACATTTGATAAAAATACTAAGACAACATTTTGAGTGGGTTTTCACTTTTGCTCCCTTTCTCCCAGCAGCATGCAAACTGGATACAGCTCCATGTTTGTCACAGCAAGATCCAAACCGGTTCCTTAATTAAAAGTCAACCTCTTGGGAAAGTATTTGCTCAGCTTACACCAGAGTGGAAAAAACTGTACAGTGAAAGTGAATTAGTTTAACATAAAATAAGAATTGTTGAAGAAAAGCAGTAACAGAAAAATCAAAATTATTTTCTTAGGATGGGTGAAATGTTTCCATTTCCTTTTGACATAACAACCAGAATGTGTCTAAGATTCAGCACTCAAATGATCTCTTTCAGAACAAGATGCATCTGTAATTCTATCATAAGCACAGCTCCAATACATTGCTTTGCAGCAGTCACACCTAACTGGAAGTCATTTGGATGGAAAAAGGAAAACAAGGTAAACTCAGATCTAAGGCAACATAAAAAATGAGACATACCAAGCACCACCAATGCTTTGTGAGCATTTTTCAACATTGGGATCAGCACTGCAATGTCAGTAGGAGCCACGAACAAACAATCTCTATACTCTAGAGCATCACTTTATCACTTGAAGAACGAGTGCAAAACAAGCAGCCAATGGAATCTCACATTGTCATTCTGAGAAGTACTCAGTCACACTTCTTTTGTGCCTCGAACGCAGGCAAATTAAACAAAAAAAGCAGCACTACCACACCAGTTCTACATTCTGACCATTTCTTAGCTGGGACACATTCAAGATAAGCTATAACTAATTTCACAAATTAGTAAGCTCTAGCAGCTCCCCCTCTAATTGACTCAAGCCCCCAGCTACTCACCTGACGCCACTTCTATGCAGCACAAAGGTTGACCAAGAAATTTTACTGCAGACCTATAAAAACGACTGAACTCCATATTCACCTGCAGTACATCAAATGATTCCTATCTTTTAAAATGTACGCTCCCTGAGAATAGTATTTGCTGCACAGAATTGCTTAGAGAAATGGCTGAAGACAAAGTGCAGATCTGCATGTCACTACAGCAGTATCAGCCACTAATTTGACCCATGCTATTTCTTTGCTAAGACTTGAACTTGCCTTCTGTATCTTTCATGACTTGCTGGCTGAACAAGCGACAGTCCTGCAGTTAGCAAATCAAAGTGTAAATCCCTAAATTGTAAAATAAGAGCATGCCAGATGTAGAGAGCAGGTGAGATGTTTGGGAGGCTGACAAATCCTCTCACACGTAAACAAGAGGCTGCATATCTTACAATTGTATCTCCGTGCCTCCACTTAACTCTTCGTGAGCAAGAAAGTCTGTTAAAGTGTAAAATTACTACCGACAGAAAACGAAGCAACTGGTTTCCAGTTAAATTCTTTCACCCTGAAGATCAAAGCTCTCTGGTGAAATAACTAATTAACAAAAGCGACAGTCAATCACTGTAATGCTCACAGCCCATCAATATCCATCTAAAGAAATGAATGTATCTTAAATGACAGATCTTTTGACTTGCATCTTCAGCGTTGTGCATTAGCTTGTTAGACAGGCTGGTGATTTTCTTAGCCAAAATCTAGATGCCAAGCTTTAGATAATGAAAAAAAAAAAAAAAAAAGCAAAAAGCAAACAAAGTCTCCAGGAAAAAGAAAAAAAGGAAAAAAGGATTTCTAAGCATCTTGATTTTCTTTAAAATTCCACTATGCATGGAAAACAACCCAATTGTGATGAGCCTAAAGGTTTGTTACAGCAAACAGGTAATGGTAAAATGTTTAGTGAGAAGATATATGGGACACCTGTCCATTAAGTACAGCTGCCCTCTGGGGATAAAGGAATTACAGAAAAACATGAACATAAAATCCCCCCACCAAAGGCCAGTCCAACAACAGACAGCAGTCAAACACATCCAACCACACAAACTTTAAGTATTCCATTAATAAGCGTGATATTGAAGGCATTTTTACTATTCCAAATATTGTGATTCTCTAAATACTTTTATAATAATATAGTAATCATTGTTCAAGTTTGAGACATACCATATTACCACAGTGAAGCACAAAAATCACGCCTTACTTGGCTAGAGACATTGTACTGTGTTCTTTTACAGTAACTGTTAAGAATATAAATAAGAAAAAATGTGGAAAGTCTGCCACCCATTTAAGTGGAATGCCATTTAAATGCAAATCTTGGTTAGTAGGACAGTTTGGTTGTAACTACGATTTTTCAGTACTCTGCTCTACAAAATGAACTCCTCAGCCCTGAATACTACATCCTGGTTGTCAGTAATTCAGGCTGCCTGTGATCCAGAGGAGATAAGCAGAGAACAATTGTACATCACCTCATCTAAGAGAACTGGGGGGACTGCATGATTCCGTGATGCTGACTAAAACAAAGGAGATACTCCACCAAGTTGCACTGTTATAACCACAGGAACTTTGTCACTGTATGTTACAGTTTGTATTACTTGAAGATAAATAGATGGAAGGTAAAACACTCTGAAGAGCTAAAGACTCAGCATGCACCTGGGTCAAAGAGCACCGGAGCCTGAAGGCATGTCGCTGTGGGCCTGTCCTACTCTTTGGGTTTTGAAGGATCTTTTCCTTGACCATTAAAACTGTTCTAACATTTAGGGTCTCTTCCTGGATTCTTATAAGATGAAGATTTCAATTAGTGCCACCACTGCGTAGCACATTCACAATGCAGGTATTCGTCCAAGAGAAACAAGACACAGAGTGAGCTGATGAAATGAAAAGTTTGTACCTTCCTCTTTGCAAAGGAGGGGGGAGAGGAATTAGGCCAACACTCAGCTAATAAGAGCCACCAGTAAAAGCCTAACCAACATCAACATTAAAACCATCAACCACACAGCGTAAAAAAGCTGAATAAATAAAGATGTAAGTAATACATCTACAGTAATACAGTAAATAAAGATGAAAATGCTTACACAAACTTTTTAGAAATAAGTTACCTTGACCAGGTGAAAAATACACACACAAAGTCAGGGAAGAGTTTTCTGATACACTTAAATACCACCTACAACCTGCTTGCACAGGTCTCTGCTTGCACACAGTAAAACACACTGAGGCATCTCGTCATTTGCCAAAATTCTTCACTATATTTCAAAAACAATACACCCATACTTCCTAGAACTCATGTTAAACCTGGATGTTCACATCAAAAACACCTTCCTGACCTAGACAATTAACACCATCAGAGATTCCTTCCCTGACAAAAACACTCCCCAAACAAGTTAATGAGTCACCAAACTGAACAGAAAATTAAGAACTAAAAGTAAGGAAAGTACTTCAAACTTTGGTAACATATTCAAAAAAAAAAAATCCATTTCATTGTAGGACAACTGCAACAAATAAACCAGTATTAACACCTTAAAAAATGTCCCTTAAGTTTAACTAATATAGTAATATATGTATTTATTTGAATTCGTTTACATTCTTAAGTTTGTGGATATAGATTTTTAATAGGTTAGTGTCCACACACTTTTTTAAAAGACTGTAATAAAGTCATATAATGGGCTGTACCACTGACTCTCTAAAATAAAACTAAATGACACACATAATGACACTTCATGCTTAAAAAAAAACAAACAAAAAAAACCAGCTAACTACTCAAAACTACATTTAAAACGAACAAAAAAAAGTCCAACATAAAAAAAACCCCAATCTGTTCTTGCCCCCTTCCAAATTGGCCACTGTTTATCATCCTGCAGCCCAATTCAGAAACACTCCTAGGTTACACCTAAGTTTAACTACTCTCCTGGTTCAGAGACTTAAAAATTTTTTTTTTCTAAGCTTGAACTCTGTTATGGAATGAATTAAAATGAATTTAAAGTGCTAAAGTTTAAAGAAGCTTGAAACCTACATACCTAGGGAACTAATTAAGGACAACCAGAAGTATAGGCCTTATAAGAAAAACTGAGCCCAAATCTGTCACATGAGGTTCCAAAAAACAAAATGTAATCACAAAGACACTTAAAAAGCTTTAACTCAAATGCAAGTTTTAAAGGTTGCCACATCTTGAAATAACTGCAGGATTTAAAACCCAGACATTTGACTTAACCTCCACCTTTTCATCTCCATGCCCTATTAAGTAAAACTAGGTTTACACCCTTGCAATGAGGCCCTGTGCAGTTTTCCCTAAACTATAACAATGCAATCTCCATTTTGAACAATGCACCTCATTTCCCTCCTTGGAAAGCTCATTTTGTCTTAAAGACAGTAAATTTGATTCCAGGTATACTCTGATTTCGAAAACTTACAAATTTCTAATGCTTATGGCTTTTTTAGGCCACTTCAAGTTGCATGTGCTCCTTTTCAACATCAAGTTACATCTGCTAGCATAAACCATCCTTTGCTGCATTTATTCAAAATGACCCCTTTGCAAGGCACGCATCTCATTTCCTTGTTTTTAAATAGTAAGTGAACGCTCCATGCACTTCTGACGTTGTTTGTAACACGTTTTGGTGTACCATGCAGTTCTGCAGCAGTCAGAATCCCCATGCATATTTGCAAAGCGCCCCTTGTTCCAGCATGTACTTCCTTCCTTCCCTCCCCTCGCTACGTTTGTAAGCACATTCTAATGCCCCCCCGCACCTGTGGGGCTGCCAGGAGTTAAGCTGCATACCCCTCACCCCTGCGAGTGCTTGCGGGCATCCCTTACGTACAAGGATGGGAGGAAGAATGCATGCGGATTGGACTTGCAAACCTAGAGGGAGCGTGTGTGCTGCCCTGGGCTGGTGCGATTTATCCCGCTGACTCTCTACCTGGGGTGCTGCTGTAGGTGCTGTGGCTCCTGAAGCTGCTCTCAGTGCAATAACTGGCATCGTCTTCATCCTCCATCTCTTCGGGGTAGTCAGAGTCGTCGTCGTCCTCCTCCTCCATGATCTCCTCCTCCTCTTCCTCCTCAGAGTCCTGGTTATCCTCGGGGTCTGCCTCCTCTTCCTCGTCGGACACCATGCTCTCCTCCTCCTCTTCGCTCTCATGATCATCGTACACCACTTTGCTGATGCTCCTCCTGGACGAGGCAGCCCTGCCTTGGCTGTTGCAGCTGCCTCCTCCGCCTCCTCCCCCTGCTCCTCCAGCCCCGGCCCTGCCCCTACCCTTACCGCCGCTGCCTCCCCCACCAGGGGTGCTGCTGCTGCCGCTGCCTCCCTTCCTCTTGCTGCCCCCCCTGGGGGAGACGGCGGCGGAGGAAGAGGCCTGGGCAGCCCCGGCCCCCTTCTGCTTGGGCCCCGCCGCCGTCTCCGCCTGGGCCGAGCTCGCCCACCTGCCGCGGCTGCTGCCCCGCTGCCGGGACCTCAGCCCCCCGATGGGGCCCGCCGCAGAGGGCGGAGCCGGGGAGCTCGCCTGAGCGGTGCCCGCCGCCGGCTGCTGCTGCTTGGGCGGCCTGCCTCGCCGGCCCCGCATCTCTGGGCGCTGGCCGGGAGGGGGAAGGGAGGGGAAAGGAAGGCTCGGGAGGGCGCTCGGAGTCCGGACAGGCGGCTACGGGGAAGCTCCCCCCCCTGCGAGGGATCCGGGCCGGGGAGGGGGGCCGCCGAGCCGTGAGGGCCGAGGGCTCAATCCGAATTGCCGGCGTCCCGCTCCGGATCGCCACCGGCCGCCATCTTGTTTCTTCGTCTCTGCCTCGGCTCGCTCCGCTCTGACTGGGGGAAGCGGCGGCGGCAGCAGGCCCCGAGCGCCTCACGTGACCGGCCGCATCCGCCAGCCGCCGCCAGGGGGCGCGGCAGCCGCCGGCCGCGAGAGCCATGTTGGAGCCAGCGCTCGGGGGCGGCTCCGCGCTCGGACGAGGGGTATCCCCGCTGCACGCGCTGCCCCTCCGCCGCTCCCTCAGAGCCCTCTTTGCCGCCGTCCCCTCACACCGGGACGGAGCCCTCCGACCCACAACCTGTCACGACGCCTGTCACGAGGCGCCGTCCCGGCACGCCACCTACCACGAAGTTACCCTCAGCCCCGCTGCCGGGCGCTCCCGGGGCTGTCCGCCGCTCTCCCCAACCCCCAGTTGCCCCGAGGCCGCTGCCCGCCTTGGAGGCGGATGGGGGCCCACCTTAGACTCACCGTCTCCCTGCGCCTGGATAAAGACGCCCGTTACCGGTCCTCGATCCCAGGGCTCGCCTCGCGCCCTCAGGGCAGTCCCCTCGCTCCACGTCCCACAGCTTCAGCCCGGCTGCGCGTCCCGCCCGGGACAGCTGCGAGCGCAGGTAGGCAACGGGCTGCGCCCGCCGCTGCGGCCTGAGGAGGCTCAGCCGCTCCTGCCATCGTTCCTCAGGGCGGGCTCCCCTCAAGGAGGGCTCCCCCCGAGGCGGGCTCCCCCGCCTGCACCGCGCTGGCAGCCTTCCTCAGCCCAAACACCCATGTCCCATATTAAGATCCCGGGCTTTAAATCTTTCCCCTTCACGCAGAAATGAATATGTTTTTACAGCTCACCATTACCTTGCTGGGATTACCGTAAATCAGAACAAGACTGAAAAGACCTCACTGGGTCCTGCTCTTTGAATTTTAGTCAGTGTAGTTTCTCTGAACTGCTGTGTCCGTTCACTTGGCTCTACAAAATGGAGCTGGGCTTCATTAGTTTGTATTCCCTCATTTTCACATTTGCCTGAGCCTCCAGGATTTTAAAAATCCACAGAGACCAGATGCCCTGTTGGGCTTCTAATACCACCACTTCAGTTGAAAGTATCAGTTTCCTGACCAAAAGCAGGATAAAACAAAAAGGCAGTCCAAGGCCTGTCAGCATCTCTCAATACCTACAACCAGTCTTTTTCTCGCTAACTCTTCAGTTGGGTCAATTTTTGAGATCTTATGCTTGCAGAAGACTGTAGCAATTCTACAAACATACGAGTACACTGATACACAGAAGGGGATAAGTTATTTTACTGTCTCACATTGTGAAACATCTGTGAGTTCTGCCACCTATACAGGGTGAATCAAGAAATACTTTGTTGTGTATGTACTGCACAAATCCACATACAGCCCATAGCACTACGTCTGTTAACATCTATAAAGCAGAGAGGATTTTGATCACTTGAAACAGACAAAGGTGCCAAGTAACATTTGCTGTAAACCAGAACACGGTGTCTCTTAATGACCTCTCATTTATTAGTTGTCATCGAGAAGTGCTTAATATCCTGTTTAGTAAAGAGCTCTAATTCTAGAGCTGGAGAAATGGTTGCATGGAGAGGTATGTTAACTTTCAGAGTCAGGACTATAAATATCAGTCTATTGGTATAATTAAAAAAAGCCCATTTCTAAGTGAGTTGAACACCAAAGGAAGAAGAATTTTACATATGATACCCTATACTGCATCTATTCTTGAGACAGATGAGGAGAAATAGGTTCTCTCAAAATGTACACAGAAGATGTACAGCCTAGTTGTTCCAGGCTGGTAGCTAGGCAAGTGCCTTTCTCCAAGGGTAAAGGAAAGAATTGAAGAACCTAAGAATTTACAGCTGGAAGGCATGGCCTTAACCAACTCAGCAAATCCTCTTGTTTAAATTACTGAGCTGCTTTTGTCCATTCTTTTTCCTCCAAATCACTTCGTAAAAGGTGCTGAATTTAAGTATTCTATTCTAGTCAGTTACACGTGCATTTATCAGACACCAAGTTGTTGCTATGTAAGGTAAAGACTAGAGCTCAGCTGCAGACTAAAGTCAGTGTGAGGAAGCAAGGGCTTATGACTTTTGCTGATTAATTCAAATTATCAACTACCATTTTATTTATTACAATGAAAAATATGAAGCATATAAATATGCTGATACATTAATATTCACTTAATATTATTTTAAAAGGTCATTAAGATTTTATCTGTTATTCTGAACAGTTATTGATGTACTCATTTTTCTCTGGAGGCTTCTGCTTGTTACATTCATTTTATATTAAATCTTAAGAAATCTAGCATTAAGCTTACGTGCCGTATCTCTCTTGCATCTCTGATCAGCCTTCATTCAGACAGACCTTTAGTCCAACAAGTAGCTTGTAACAGATCAGTTTCAAGTGTGTGCCTCATCAGAAGTACAATGCACAGTTGCTTATATCAGCAGTACCTTCAGCAAACCTTGCATTCAGAAAGCTATGACATTTTGGAATGCTAGAATCCAAGCTGTACAGAACAAGCAGTATGAATGAGGTTAACTGGAGATGTTCACTCTGAAAAAGTACTTAGAAGAAATGGACAAGAATGTAGGTAAAAATGTTCTTAGTTTGGTGCTAAGTGTTCTTGTTCAGAAAATAATAAATATGAATGTGTGTGTATATATAGAGAATAAAATCAACTTAAAAATAGAGAACAAAAGAAACAAACTCAGAGTATCTATAGATCCTAACCGGAGCAAAGATTAGAGAGCTCTGAAGAATCTGAGAATTCAACTGCCTGTAAGTGAAAAAGAAGCAAATGGAATAGAAGTGACAATTGATTTGATGAAACATTTCTTGAAACCTTTTTACAAATATCCTATCACTTCTCAGCCAAGAATCAGATACAATTTTAGGATATTCTTGTGACTGCATAACAAAATTACAATGAAAATATATGAAAATCATCCAGTCAAAAAAGAGCTTTTAATACACAACCCCCCACGTAGCTACTGAGTAACCGCGTTCTCCCTGTGCACAAAACTCAACTTTTCACATCCCCAATATGGAGTGCTAATACATCCTTGTCATAAAAGGAATCAATAACAAGTTGGTTAATAATTCATTTCATATTCAAATAAGTTCCAGCACTTCAATAGAATATGCCTGAGAGTTTTCCTGGCATTTAATTCTTTGCAGTTCTTGCAAACTTCCTTCGATTTTGTTAAGTTCAGAGTAGAATCGTACCTAAAAACAAAGACCACACATTTATGACAAAACAGACTTTAAATCTTGTTCTACACAATTCATACCATGTAGCCATTTGCTGTCTTACACAGTTTAATACATTCAAACAAAACCAATGCAGCACCTTTAGGGATCAAAATGATGAAGACAAGCAAGCAGTATTTAGTGCTCAGGAATAGGCTTATGACACTCAATATATTGTAATTGATACGCTGCCTATTTACACGCGTTGTTCTTCTCCAACCCTGCCCTGAGTAATCCTAATGGCCAGGTTTTAACTCAATACTACAATGAAATCATTATGAAAAACTTACTTGGGCTCTCACAAACTTATGCATGCTTGAAAGCAATCTTTTTGCTTCTGGTAGCATCACCATAACTGTGAAGTGAGCATCAAGTAATAGGCACATCCAATCCATAATCTGAACAAAAAACAAAACAGAAGTGACATGGGTTTTACTTCAAAAACACTGTGAAATACTAATTCCTGATAAAAAAGACATGGCTTCATAGTTTAATGCAGGATATTTATTTTCAGATAGAAAAGAAAGCATCATGCTACTCAATAAGGTCCACTAATAAGCAACACCTTACAGAATTAACAAAAGCCTCAGTTGATTTTAGAGAAACTGAAGGAGGCCCAACTTTTTAGAACTAGTTGCTTACCTGACTTATAGTTGGAGGGAGTACTCCAGGAAGAGTTGTGTTGATTTTTTCACTGCATTTCACATACAGGTAGTGCAAATACCTGAGAAACAGCTGAGAGAAGAAAAGACTGAATGTTTTGTAAGAAGAAACATTTAAGACCTAGGAGTTCTGCCCTGCACAAGGTAATAACACACAGTGATAATCTTCCTTTTTTTTTCTTTAATTAAGAAACTCGAGCATTAAAAATAAGTGTCATGGCTCTCCTCCATCATCTATAGCTGTGAATTTGAAAATTCAGGAATACTCAGTGTGAAGTGACACTCTGTGGTAGGCACTGTTCCAGTGTTCGTGCCAGGTGCACTTTCAGCACAAGTCCTACATTTGTTTTTGTGTCTCCAGAATAAGACTTGAGGAGATCAGTGTTGATTAATATAAGTGCAGATCTGATGTGTGGTGTTTACTGTCGGGTTGGTTTTTTTTTTTTTTTTTAAATCTGTTCTGGTTTTAATTGCATTTTCTAAATCTCTGTTTCCACCACATCTGACTAAGTATCTCAGTAGCTTAAAAGCATTTAAAAATCAGGAGTAGGTACTACACCACTGAAATATTTTTCATGCAGATCTGGTCATAATCAAGTTTTCTTTCTTACATTTATTTAAAATAAGCAGACCATAAGAAATAGTATGTGTTCATTTGGGATATATGGAATACTTTACAGCATTAGATCTTATTAGTCATGTTATTTTCATATACTAGTGGCAAGTTGCTGATACAGAACAAACACATGCACACACCAACACCTTTTTCTTTTCTTTCCCCCAAATAATGAGGGCGTTTCAGCTTTCTTTGCTTCAAAATACTTACAACAGCTTGCTGAGCTGGAAGGTCTTTCAGATGGGGCAAAAGAAACGTTTCACTGTAAGCTGAATGAAGAACAGCATTTCTGTGCAATGCTATTGAGGAAATGTTACTGCAGGAAAAATACTGGTTACTACAAACTAAAACCAACCTTAATTAAAATATTTCTGTAGGTTGAGAGGTCTTTTTGAATCTGCTATTTCTATTATGAAATATATACAGCAACTGAAACACAATAGTCAGCTTGAACACAGTTCCATCTACTGCAAGAAAGGAACCATCTAACATTTCAATAGACAAACATTAAAAGCATTGAGACTAAACTGCTTTGAACAAAGTTCCAGTCTGCACTTCCTTAAATTTAAATTGGTACAGAGCAATTTTCAGCAATAGCAAAAGATCATTTTCAGCAATGCTATACAGACTTTCAAATCATAAATACCACACTGACTGTCCTTCATTTAAACGCACAGAGGATACAATAATGCTGCCTTATGAGGTCCAACAGGGCAGAATTCAACACTGTCCATCATATGGGTTTCCTTCATGCCTTTAACATCACAACCATCTTCTTCCAGTTCAGTACTGAAACCATTTTCTACAACTTCAGTCTTAACTTTACTGTTTGGTTCAATATCAATGTAAGAGATTACAGATTCTAGATCCACGTCTGTTCCTTCCAGATAATCATCACTAATGCTATAGAAGAAAAATTCCACACACATTTAGTGTTTTTAGTGTTAGCTTAAAAACAAACAAACAAAGCCCAACAATGTCATCAACCCCACAACAACACACACTGACTCTTTGAAGCTTATGAGTATGAAAATACACAGCAAAATGAGAGTTTCAGAATGGATCAAGGCCACAAGAAAACAGCCAGCCTTTACCATTAGCTTGAGCAACATGTTTTTGCTCAAGTGTTCCAACAATGCAAATTGCTGAACTACTGGATGTTGCCATAGGCTTCTTTAAAGGTTATACACATACTGTTCAAGACTGTCATTGTATTCTGACATTGCTGGGACTACCTCAACCTATAAGACAGCTACGGTTTTCCTACTGCTCAGTAATAAATATTTGCTTTTTTTAAGGCAGAAGATGAACACGTCTGTTCAACAGTAAATGGCCAGCATGTAGAAGGATGTGCCATTTAAGCCAGCAAGTTTACCAAAAAGCATTTTCCTTTAATTACTGTTTATACAAGTTTTAGAATACGTGCATGCAACGGGCATTTGTAAAAAGCATGTCAGTCTGCAGGACTGCAACACACGCTGTACTCAGAACTAACAGTTTTATGCACTTAATTACTCATCTAAAAACTTGCTTTAAGGAAAAGTCCTGGTTTGGTGAAGAATAAATAAGTAATTAAACAAAAATAATGTAAAAAGACTGATTCCAACTTACCTTAAAAATACTTTCAAGCAAGCATAAGTAATTTCTTCAGGAATATCTGGAAACCGTTGTAAGCAGATTTGTAAGAGATGTACATCTTTTTTCTCTAAAGCAACAGCCATTAAGTCTGGACACAAACTGTTAGAATATGAAAAGAATAGGCTGCAGAGTTCACACTCACTGAAAGCTCCAGTTACAAAGAATGCAGAAGGATTAATCTTGTTTTACACAAAAATCCATCTGAGAATCGTCAGCTTCATCAGAAAACAAGCAATAGACTTCAAAGGAAACCAAATATAAGCACCTGATAAATCAAGGAGTTTTTTTTTTTTTTATGAAGAACTGAATTTCTGCTTTTTAGAAACTTTGGCTTACAATTTTAAACAAAAAAAGAAAAAAAAAATCCAGAATTATCACCTGTAAGATAACTCTCGTTTCTGGATCATCTGTACCAGGAAGTTTCGAGGGTAGAACATTGGATCTGTTTTACACCTGTTCATTAGAGCACTTATTACACATCCAATGGTGGCCTGAAAATCTGGTCTCTGTGCTTTTGACAACAGTTGTCTCAATTCACCTTCAACAGCAGTTGTGGAAGCATCCTGAAAATGAAATACCATGCAGTTCAGATGTACAAGGCATAGGTTTGAGGACTGCTCACAGAGGAAGGCAGTAGATCAAAGTATCACAACACTTGCAACAAGATTTCAAAAGGAACCGTATCAGAATACAGATACAGTTACCATATCTTTTGTATCACCATTATGTTTATTTTCAAGGTCGGGTTGGATGCAACACCAAGCAATCAAGTGGGGAGTGCCTCTGCCCAGGGCAGGAGGTTGCAATGAGGTGCTCTTTTGAGGTCCTGTCCAACACAACCCATCCCATGGTATCCTGGGACTCGCTTCAATGCTGACTCACCAAACGATATATTGAACCAAGTGACCAGATGGGGAGCCAAGTACATTCTCTGACTTGTTTTGGAAATAAGTTAAATGTTATCTTCTGAAAACAATAAAGATGCATAATTATGTGACAAATAATTTACAATTAGCAACTTACAGCACCTTTTTCCTAGCACTGTGACTTACTAGATCCAAAATATCGTCAAAGTGAAAAACACACTAAAAAAAAAAGTTAAACTATTAAAAAAACAAAAAACAAAAAACAGGTGAAACATCTTCTCACCTTATTTACTGCATTTATGAAAATGCATTCGTGCAAGTTCTCAGAATTCAGACAGCTGTTATAAACCCCATATTGAACACTTATATTACATCTTCCTATGACAAAACTTCATTGTGCCCAAACACTGCTTTTACACAGTAATAACAGAATCCTCCAACAAACCTGTTTAAGGCAGCTTCTTCAGCTTGATCTACACAAGAGGAAATGTGAGAAGATAACAGCTTAGGAGGTGCCTGGAATATTCTCAAATGTGACTGAAAATTCATTAAGGCCACTTGGTGTACTTACTTTTATACATAGTAAGAACCACCCAATTGTGGAGGCATCTGGCTGCATGCTCTCAACGGCGCTCTTTTTTGATCTTAACTGTAATAAGGAAAAACAAGTTATTATTCAGCTCCAAAGAGGCAATTCAAGGATTTCAAGCAAGGTAAATAGGAACATCGTGTGTCATTTGCTACAAATTACATTTAAAATAGCAGCATTGGGAAGAGACAAACACGAAGCACACAAGCTCACACATTCATTGTGTTAACTTACTGTCATTTTGGATTCAGACTTTAGAGCTACAGACTGCTGTGACTGATAGGAAACCAGGAGCTCTTCATCTCCAAGAGTATTCCAGTTTACAAATGAAGAAAGATCTGCGAAGACAAAAATGAAGCTACATGAAGTTAACAATGCTACTTATTAAAAACTTCTGATGCTAATACGCATCTTGTGAAGTGTAATACATTTTTTGCAAAGGAACTTCCCTGTTTTCTCTTAGCAGTAAGTAATTTTGAGACGTTCTGCATGTTTTCCCTTTTTAGTCTCTGGTAGGAGGAGAAAAGTTATTCCACAACTTATTGCAAACATCATTTGCCATTTTCTCAGTACAGTGCTAAGCAGTACTTCTCACTTGTATTTTCTTCAACCTCAAGTTTACAAACTTAGGCTTGGTACTCCTCCACTTAGTAATAAGTGCTTGGAAAACACAACATAAAAGACTGTGCTTTAATTGGTTCAATGTTTATACCAGCATCTCAGTGTTTTCAATAACTGCAGCATTTGAATGATGCCCCTGTAAGTTCAAACATTTGCATGCTTCAAATTCTCTGATGTTCTCACCAAGAACACTAAGATCTAACAGCTGAATACACCAACTTACTTCAAGCAGTTTAGGCTTAACTGATTCTATACAATATTAAAACAATTTTTATGCAATTTCAGAAGTTTTCCTGCTAGCTATCACTGCAGTCAGAGAACTTCTTACCAGAGGTTTGACTGTCCTTCAGTTTTCCCACAGCAGCTGCCAAGGATGAAGTTTCACACTTGTATATAACTACTGTTAGCACTTTTCCATGAGTGAAGAAAAATTTTTCCCCATAACACCAGAGCTACAAAATATTAAACACATTGTTAATGAGGAGTGCATTTCTGCACATGCTAATCTTTAATTTCCAACTACAAAATTCAACTGGAAATCAGCAATCAGATGATTTTAGCAGTTATTTTTGGTAGCTTTTAACACATTAACAGACCTTCATTGACTGTTGATTCTATCTATGGAAATGACTGCATTGTTGAATATTTTCCAAGGATGCCTTAAACTAAAGTGACTGCTTTGAGGCACCAGGTCCACTTGATTTTTTTAATTATTAGTTTTAAAATTCCTTCCTGTACAATTTTATGACAAAAAATGAGTCAGCTGTTCTACTTAACTAGTGTATTTATTAATTAGGTTCCAGTTCACTTACTATTGACAGCTGAATGTTCTGAACCACGGTCACTTGCAAGCTTTCAGAATGTAATAAATACCAGCTGAAGATTTCATTCTCACCAAACAAGGCTAACAAAAACCAGAAGTACAGAATTACTACGGATTTTGCTAAACTGTGCTCCTGTTTAGAGATTATGACAAAAACAGGTCATCAGTTGGCCAGTATTAGTTTTGTTTCAGAAGCTGGCGTTTACTGCTCTTCCAGAACCATAACTGCAGTTTGCTGGTCTCCTTTCTATTGTGCCATATGCACTCAATGAAGGTTTATGAGCCACAAAGACTGAACTCACTTGTCCACTGGTTCCCAGGGGCAGTTCCTTTGAAGCTTGTAATGTTTGAAATTTTGTATTCCATATTGTTAGGCATTCTAGGAAAAATAAAGAGAGAAATGTGACAAAGCCAAAAGCAACAAAAGATGCTACATTTTCTTTTGTTACTTTCAGTTAGAAACACTTCAGGAAACACAAGTAACTGTTTCAAAATAACTCTGCTTAATAATGCACTCAGCATTACGCAATGTGTCTGTTCGGTCTCTCAACAAACAAGTCCGAAAACCAGCTCTCTGCCAAGAGCACTGAAGAAAAAGCTGCAATGAGAAGAACTGAAATCTCTGTAACTTTCAGTCATAAAACGCTGTTCAGTGGCTTAACTTTCAGTGATCCCACATCTCAGAAGCTCAGTCATGAAACAAGTATTCAACTTCTTTAAGATACCATTTTATTACAGTACATGAGGTTCATTTCCCTGCGTACCTCAGTTTTAAGAGCCAACCTTTTCATTTAATATGCAGTGTTCGTAATATTCACTAAAGAAGAAACAGCAGTGCTCTTTATTCATCTGCTCTGTTAATCAAAAACAATCAAGAACAAAAAGCAAGACACAAAACACCTGCTGCTTTAAGAATGTTGTAGAACTTCAGACACCTTCATCTGACTTTTCCAGTTACCTTTGGATTCTTCACCAGATGCTGCTAGACTTCCCAGTACTGCAACATGGTCTTTATCAAGAATAACAAAAGAAGTTCCTTTTAGAGCACTTCCAGATATTGAAAGGTTTAGTAGTAGTGATTTGGATAGAGTTTGCTCTTCCTCTTCACTATTTTGCTGTAGAGGTATCAGAACTTTATATACAGAGTCACTGGAGTCTGTCAAAGCAAACAAATGATGTCTTTACGTCTGACATTAAGAAAAACTTCAACATGGCAAGATGAGCACTGAGAAAAGAAGTAAAATAGGATACTTAAAGGGCACATTACCATGCAAAGCAGAAAAATGAAAGCACAGCTTTCAGGAGCTTTTTAAAGTACAAGTTATAATGTTGAAGATCAGTAAGCCTTCTCAACAACTAAAATATCAGGAAAATTTAACTGTTCAGTCTGCCATTTGCTGTTATAGAACGTTCAACAGAGAAGAGCAAAAATATTAAACAGTAATTCACAAACATCAGTATTTTATGTCCTTCTATGTAACTTACGGTTTTAATATTAGAAAAAAACATTAGAAAATTTAACTCACATAAACACAGAAGTGTGATAATCTGCTTTTTTATATATGCTGTGAAACAAAGCGGATTAGACAATTCCTGTTGTTCAAGCTTGTATTTATGTAGACTCCTCATCTTAAGTTTCTGTATGTAGACAAAAAAATCCCCATCCTAAAACAAAGAGGAAAAAGATTGTCTTTAACTGACAGAAAGAAGGGCTAACAAGTTCAGATATTTCTACTGAATTATTCTGAATGCTAACAAGACAGGAATTTGTGTTTGATGCAACAAATAGATTCACAGGGAGGAACAACTGCATGAGGAGAGAAATGAAATCAATCGATTGTGTATTATATTTAATCTTAGCTGTTCTGAACTTTTAAGAGCCAAGCTATCCAGCCCTGAAAACAGCCCCATGTAAGTACTGGCCACAGACAACACGCACACAGAATAATTATTTCACTAAACTCTCTTAGAATCCAGTTAAACAAGTGATGGATTCTACAAGAAGGATTTAGATTCGCAGTTGTGAAAGCTAAATGTTTGTTAAACTCACTTTCTCTGTAACGAAAATTAAGACAGGTTGTTGACCTTCCAGTAATGCTTCACTCCACCTGAAAGCAGAAAGAGGTACAAACATTTTCTGAGTTCTGGGACTACATTTAAAAATCACATCATAATTATTCTGGCAGCCTCTTACTTTTATATCTGTACTAAAAGTTTAAGGTTTTAAAAGTCAATGCATTGAAAAAAAAATAAATCATCATCATCAACAAATCAATCCCAAGATCTTGACCTTGGGATGTTCACCTTAAGGTTTCCTCTCTCCTCCTCACAAAGAAGGGTGCAACAACGTGAGCTCCTCTGATCAAGGATCAGGATTCATAACTTTGTATCACTTACTTGATGACTTCATCTGAGATGACGTTTTCAATTTCTTGTTGTGGAGCTTCCAGAAGAACATCTAAAGTTCGAACAGCCCCTCCTCTGAATAACACCAATGGCTCCGCATGGGGCAGCGAATGTATTCTGTACACCTCAGCTGAAAGCTAAAAATAAAAGGAAATTGTTTCAGTCCTATGTTCATCAGTGCATTACCTTGAAAGCCAAGTGTTTTACATAACATTTTTTAAGAAGTTATCTTACTAAATGAGTAACACAAGGATGATGAACCTGCAAGATACCAAAAAAATGCTTATTTTTGGAAATGCTATTAGTAATGCAAATCACTACCCAACAGAAAGCCAGGAAAGCATCCTGATGAGCATGAAGTTTATAAATGACATCAGAAAAATTGAAGTAAAGGAGCTCAAACAACTGCTGTACACCATTACACAAAGTGCTGTTTCTCGTGTCCCCCAGCAGAACAGAAAATATTTGTCCTTCACCACGACTCACAATCACAAAAGTCCTTTCAAATGTTGGACAGCCATCACTTTATGTGTGGTGCTTTGATGATTAAGCCTATCAACTGAAGTGGATTCCTTGCAATGCTCCGTAACATCACAAACCACAAATCAAGACACCTATCAGCTAAATTGTAATGCTATCAGTATTATAAAAGTCAGCATCTCTTCAACCCCCTGAGATTCAAAGCGTTAAAAGTGAACATACGTAAGAGACTTACTGTTGCTTTAAATACTTTGTCCAAGTTAACATCTTTATCCTTCCATATTCGTAAAACCTTAAAGAGAAACATCATTTTTTAAGCAGCAAACCAGCAGCACATCGACTTCTTATCATATAAAATAACAGCAATTGCACCTTACTGAAAAAGGAGGAAAACATGCAGCTAAGTATTTAAGCAGCCTTACTGAAAACAGACTTAGGAAGTTTGCATGGGAAGAAGCTGAAACAGAAACCACAAGAATACAAATACAGCTTAACATTTTGATCTTGAAAGAAGTGATAGGTAAGAATGTGGCTAACAAAAAAGAGACAGCAGAACTCTAAATTCAAGTTGATCAAAGCAATGGAGGCAGATTAAGATACAGATGGTCTGATCTGGAAGGGAACATTTCAAGGTCAAAAAGAATATTTCATTAACAACAAAAAAGCCAAGTGATCAGTAAGTGCTGAGCAAGCATTGCCAAAAGTACACAACCAGGAAACGTGTAACCATAAGACAAGAGTAGATAGACAAGGATGCAGCCCTGAACCACTTCAACATAACAATCATGCAGTTCTAAATTTCTACCAGTCTGCAACAAGAAAAGCTTACTCTTAGTAAATGTGTGCATGAGGCATTCTTCACTGAGAATGCTTCAGTTTTTAAAAGGCCACTGTGTAACTGATGCTCAGCACAGATGGTTTTCATGTCACTAACAAACGGACTGTGCCGCCTTGGAACTGCACTATCCAGAATAAGAGCAGAGATGACCTGAGATACAACACCATTAAAGCACCATTACCAGCTTTGAAAGCTTGTCATGAAGTGTTGAGAGCTCCACACATTCCCATTAGCTAAGAATCTAGCACTCCCCATCTCTTCCCTGCCTATATTCACCCACATGACTCGTGACATCATTTTCCCCCTTAAGAAAAGAATCTCACCTTGTTATCATGAACAGCTATATATTCATGAGTCTCAAAGTTGCATACAACTGGACACGTGATAATCTGCCCATGTTTAACTGACCAACAGCCCAGTGGCTTCTGATCTGAGACCTAGAAAAATCAGGACAAAGTCATGTAATTAATATGCAACAGTACACGCTGGGGATTGCTCTCATGACCGAATGAGAACACAAAAATAAGGAAAGTTCCACCCTAACAGGACTCATAACTTAGCGTTCTTAACTGCAATACCAGCATTTCAGAGTACAGTGGAGCTCTGCGTAATTAAGAGCTTTTTTTTTTTTTTCCACATGGAGAAATGGCCCATGACAGGAGATTACACCACGGCTTCATTAAGACACAACCCCCAGCCCCGTGACCAAATACATAGAGACAGGCGTTTTCAGAAAGTTTCATTTAATGGTCACTGCAACAGATGCATATGTTAAAAGAAGCAACTACAACCTACAGGTCAAGTATTGCGAGCACACTTAAATCTTTGTTCTCCACCCAACAGGAAGGCAGCTGACACCAAACTGACAATTGGGCTCAACTGCAGTCACCTGAGCGACACGGAGAGGTGACAACCCCTGGGCTGTGAATACTGCGTGCCACGGAACGGAGAGGAAATGAAACAGCACGGGAACCACTTGGGGGATCGCTTAAGGCCGCTGCCACGGGTGCAGCGAAGGAAGCACAGGTGAGTGGGGAGGGACAGCGGCCGCTCCCCAGCAGCGCGGCTTGAAGCGGGGCCGCTGCCCGAGGCCGCTCCCACCACGTTCCGCCCGCGGTATCCCTGGAGCTTCCCCGCGAGGCGCTGCGCGGGTACTCCGACACGGGCCGGCCCGAGCGGCCAGGGCTGGGCCCTTACCTTAAAAAGCGTGGCCGTCCTGCCGCGGTCGGTAAGCAGGACGTGGTCGGGATCAGCACCCGGCTCCAGCGCCAGAAGGCCGCTACCGAGGCCGACGCCGCCGGTGGGCCCCAAACCGCATAGCGTGAAGGCCTCGCACAGGGCCGCCATCTTAGCGAGCGCTCAGTTCTCGCGAGACCAGCAGCGGCGTCACACCGCGCCTGCGCGCTACGCAGGCTGGGCGAGGCGGCAGCGCCCCCATGCGAGACGGCGGCGGAAATGGACGAGGCCGCTCGGGAAGTTCCGCTCCGGTGCGAGGAGAGCAGAGCTGTGCCGCTACCGCGGAGCTGCGGGCGAGGCGGCGTTCAGCGTGTATAGAAACAACACTGCGGGTTTTAAGTATTACAAAAAAACGAAGAGCTGATAATTTTTCACTGTCCCATTTCAAAGTGGGCATTAAGAACATTTAGGATTTTATTTATTCAGCTGTTTCCAATGTATTTCATGTGTGATATTAATCCCAAACATTCCAGTGTGATGTGTGAGGGCTTCATGGTGCTGGAGAGATGTGCACAGGTGTTCAACAAAAGGCTTCAGTGGTTTTGCATCTACACAGCGAAGTGCTGCTGCTTTAATTAAAGGTGCTTCTGCCATAGGAAATGTATACATTATAGAAGAGGTTTGTAATTAATGCATTCCTTCTGCAGGAGTGCAAACTGACACAACCTGAGCAAAGATCAGATCCAGGTTTGGGCTGATCCATGATGTATGTGTGTATTAGTCTTTTTTTTTTTGTTTGTGTGCAAATTCTGAAAGCCCTAGCAACACAAATCCAACATGTAAAACCCAACCACAAAAAGGCAAGACAACCAACACCTACCGCAGGCCCCAGCTGCTGCGTGCTGTCAGAGGCCACGTGCTGTGAGCACCACTTTTTGAGGCTGTGCTGCAGACAAACCTCTGCCAAGGAGTCCAGCTCTGCCTTCGTCTAGTGGAGAACGGTCACAAGCACACTTGAGGGCCAACAGCAGTCAGAACCAAAGCTGTGTGCAGGCACGGCCCCAGCCTGCTGTTACCAAACCATTCAATGTTGGATTGTACCTGGATGTTTCCATCCCATCCATCCACTGCTGCACCTGTGCATGACAGCCATGTTTCCATGCCAGGTGTTTCATTTATTCCCTCTGGCAGGACTTTATGGGTCATTACTGACGTCATTACTGCATTCCTGCATCTGCATTTCTTCAGCTGGTCATGAAAGGCAGAGAACTGCTTCAGGCACTCCTCCAGCTTGGCTGGGACGTGGCACTCAGTGGATCCCCAGCTGCAGTGTGGGGCTGGTAGGAGCTCCCAGGATGCCAGCTCCTCGTGGCACCCTCTGCTGCATGCAGCGCTGACTCCCAAAGCAGCTGTGGCAACCTGACAGGTTGAAGGTTGCACTCTGTGATTTCTACCTTACATGCTTTTTACACAGATTTTCCTTATTTCCACATCTACACTATTGTGAAACATCTCTATATGAATAAGCAAATAAGTCACTTCCTTTGGGGCAGAGAAAACTTGATGTGTATCGAGTAAGCCTTTAGTTGAAAACTTAAAGAATCATTTTACACATGAAATTTACGTCAACAAAGGAAATGGCTTGTAGGTAAGTGAGGGAGGACTTCTTTCTTTTGAAACCTTTCCTGTTTTCTTTCCCTGTATTCACCACAACACGGGGCTGCAAAACACACCAATGAGAATTAGAAATTCTAATTTCTAACTTCCAGTGAAAGCTTATCAACCAAGTGGCCTTTTACAAATGAATGGGCTAAGATGAGGCTGACAGGGCATTCACCCTGCAGTGGAGGAGCAACAAAATCTAGGAGGTGCAGGAAAGTGGTTTCAATTTCCCTTACAATGCCAATTCGTTGTGCTATTTACTTTGAGGAACTGACTTGTAGAGCTGGTGGTAGAAATATCCATGTTCCTTGCTAGAGAACAATGTGTAAAAGACAACAGCCACACTTGTAAAGAATAGTTGTTGGCAGTTTATTTACAACAAAACACGAGGAAAAATACAATATTAAAAATAATAAATAACTTGGAAAAGTCAGAAACTAAGTGAAATGGATGAAAAATATACCAATCAAATTCTCCTGCTTAGCCTTGCATTATTTAACATGCAGAGCAATTCGAGACTTGGTCCTTCTCTGATGGTAGTAATGTATTGCCTAATGTAGCTATCATAGTTCTAAATAAAAGAAATGAATTACCAGACATTCAGAGTCACAGGGAATTACCACAGAAATGAAATAAAACAATGAAACTTCTTAAAGTGACACCATAAGACTACAGGAGATTGTAATTCAATGATCATGCTGTTCATTTTTAAAGCAAAACATTGTTAGACGTACTTAGCAATTTTAACTTGCACATATAAAACCAAGTCCAAACAATGGAAACAGAAAAGCTCCTATCGATAAGATCATGAATCTCTCTTACTGTGCTCACTAACTCTTACAAAGCACACTCGTTTGGCGTATTTCAAATGCTAGCACATTGTTCTGAAGTTACAGTGCAGCAAGCTTCAAAGCAGTTTAAACAAATTTAGCAGTCTTGTTACAAAATAAAAGTCAAGGAACAAACATTTCTGTTTCAAATTCTCTACAGCAGCAATTAATGCAAACTGGCTACTAGATGTGACAAAATCGCCTTCCAGAATAATCAAAAAAGCCAAAGAATAAGGTCAAATAGTTTCTTTCCACAGGATTTATCCAGTCATTTACAACTACATTCATCAGAAATCCCGTTCAGCTTGTTTCAGGAATGTGCTGCTCCTCACTGTCCTTACAGGTACCAGCCTTTTGAATTTATTAGACCACAATGAACTGTTATTTCAATTGCTCCCTATGAAACATGAGCAAAGCTGGGAGAAGGCTTTAATAGAAACCCAAACAAACTAATCACATTATTTGCTCTCGAACTGTATTGTCCTTACTGAAAACTTCCTGTCCTGGCAGAGCTGTATCATGTAATTCTTTGCCCTGGCAGAGAATAGGAACACAGCTACTGTGCCTCGTCAGCTTTGCTGGGTGCCAACATCCTCTTACGATCATACTCACCAACCACGTGATTTATTGTTGCAAAAGAAGGGCTAACACCTGCAAAATTCCTTCTTTCTCCTCACATAAGAAGTTTGAAAATACAAGAGAAAGCACTGCGATAAAATCAGTAATGGAAAGAACCTCTGCCTCAAGATGTTACTGACATTCTGACCTTCCTTTCCATTTAATTTTTTGTGATTTTGTGTTTGCTGGGAAAACATTATCCTATATAAAAATGTAAAACAACAACAACAACAACCACACACAGAAAAAGAGATGATATTTAAAATTCTTCTGGGCAAACTGGTTAACTGCTGGCTGACGGGGAAAACAAAGCAGAACACAGCAGAGCTTACAAGCACAGGCAATGGAAAGCCTGGGATATTTCTTACCGAAAGCAATGAGACACTCTACATCTTTTTATTTGCCTTCATTAGTGAGCAAAAAGGAGGTAATGTGGATAATCATGAACCTCGTTCTGGCCAGCAGTGAATTCAGGCTGTTTGGTCAATAAACCTGGCGCTCCTCTGGAGCAGTAACGTGTGGCACAGCTACGGCAGCAGCGCATGCAGGGGGAGGCGTTTTGTCCACAACACGATCAGCATTTTTCTCCTACAGTATTTGCCATGCAGCTAGTAAGCTGTGTCCTATTCAGGCATGTCAGTAATTATCATACTTCTCATTCTCCAAATCCTACATGATATGATAATCCACATCTCCACATGGCATTAGGAACGAATCAGTCAAATACAAGATACGACTGCTTTGGTCTAATAATCTGCATCAGATACCAAAACTTGTATCGAAACAGTAACACTTAAGCACTAGGAAGTGATGACCAGAGTTGGGCAATTTCTTCTTGGGCAAACAACGAGCTCTTTAAAAAATAAGACTATCCATAGGCAGAGGTGACCCAAACTATTTCGATATGTTAAATTTAGGAAATAAAAAACAATAATCAATGCTTTTCAAGAGTTTCCCTTCTCAGCCAATGTTTCAATCATGCTACCAAATTAAAAAAAAAAGAGAGATTAGACCAGTTATAGTCATTACTATGTCTCACAATTTTAAGATGAAATCATTTACTAACGAAGGAAAGTTTTGTTTGTAGCATTACAGCAGCTATTTTCAAACGAAAAATCATTATCACCTGCTAGTTTACTGACTACACAGAATTACAACCTCTGGGAAACAACGTAAAACATGGACAGTAAGTGGGAAAATACATGAAGTCAGATCATAGCTAACCTACAAAGAGCTACTAGACTTTGCTAGGTACAGGGTTTAAACTATCAAACAAATATACACTTGTTTTCAGTGCAGGTTGACAGCAGAATCACCTTCCCTGCTCTACAACTACTCTAGAAATACCACACATTCAACATAACTTCTATTGGATCTACAGCCATTGAGAAGTTCAGTGCATTGAAGCCAGTCAAATCATAGCATTGTGCAGAGAAGATGGCACAAACTTCCTTGCAGGTAAAAGGCCATCCCCAAACTGATTGTTCAATGTTCAGTGACAGTTCAGCTCTGGAGGACTGTTTTGCATCCATGTACATCACCACCAGTGGTACAAAACACTACTGACTTTAATCATATGATTCAGGTAATAGCTATCATTCACTGGGAATAGAACACCAGCTTATTTAATGCCTACTACAGCTACCAATTGAGATAGATATGGACAACATTAATTAAATAGCAATTAGTCTGAAAGAGAACAAAGTACCCCAAAGGGGGGGCCAGAAGGAAGGTTTGTCACTGAGTTTACTTTTTGATAAAAAATGAAGGAAGAGAACACTTCTGAAATTCATTTCTCTTCCCCCTACAATCTACACTTCCAAGCTGGGAAGCATCCTTTCTGTATTTTAATTCCTGAGATTGAAGAGTGATTTCACGCGCAGACCAGGAGGAGCACTGCTGTTTCCTTAATGCCACCTACGTGGGACTGAGAAGCCCCAAGATTCATTTGCTTTTCCAAGTGACTGATTTTATTCATCCCTTCCCTAAGAGACAGTGGTAAAGCCTAGAGCCAGCTTTCTGACAGCAGAGATTGTGCTGGTTAGGAAAGATGAGAGGCAGGAAAGAAAAGAGTCTCATATTTTCTCTCCTTTACATTCAAGGTCTTACAGGGTAACCAGCACTCTCTTTCCAGAGTGGGCAAGACAGAATTCATTGGTTTTCCTTCTCAACTGGCTCAACTTAGCTGCTTTTTTCCCCCAATCTTGTACACAGAACACCACTGACGAACACCAGTACGAACTTAAGTTTTATCACAAAAGGACAGGGGAGAGCTATTAAAATACATTATCTACAAGAAATAGGTGGTTTCTTTTACAAATTCTGTGCAAGATAGAAATACTTAAATGGCCTCAAAGTCAATATAATTAATTACAACTGGGGCTTCATACAGTGATATTTTAGGTTTGAAAAGTTTCATTTTTGTTAGCCAAGCCCCAAATCCTGAGTCATATTAAGCACGATATGATTCTGAGTGATTGTTATTGGTGTTCAAGTACAATGAGTTGCAGGTCAAAGGTTTATGAATACACACGACAAGCCTGAGAACAGGATTTTAAAATCAGTTAAAAAAAACAAAGAAAAAGGGAGCTTTTTTCCTATTAACCCTGCATTCTGGTTGGCACAGATTTGCCTCAGAAGTCCTTGGCAGCTTTACTAAATACCTATTCCTAAATATAAATGCTATGACCTAGATGTGGATTTGTACATAGAGATACTGCTACAGAAAGACTTTCTTTTATAGAGTTCTCCTCAGACGACTTCATCGTATGTCAGTAAGATGGACCATATGGCTTGGAACACTACTTTAGATATAGCAACTATGTTCTTTTGCATGCACTTCTCTGAAGATTATGAGGATCAAGTCTGAGGAAAGAAACAGTCTTTCCACAACAGTAAAATTATTTTAAGCAAAAATATCCAAACATCAACAACCAACCAACCACCACAATCTTCCTAGAAACTACAATATGTTACTCTTGCTGCGGTAGCCATGGCTTATCAGGAGGAATCATGCTGGGTTAATTTAATTTTTCTTTTTCTCTGGATCTGGAAGAGTGAGGGTTTCTGGTGCAGACTTTTTCCGAGGCCGGTCTTTGGGTACTGTTAGGAAGTCAGGAGCATCTGTAGAGAGAGGAGTTGACGGAGCACTAGATGGAGCACTGCGGGTTGAAGAAGGCATGGAAATGTTAGAGATAGATATTTCAGGTGGGAAAATGCCAATTTTCTTGTTGGTAGCTTCCTGAGTTGCTCGTTCAAACTCTCGGACTTCATCCATCGTCATGTCTTCAACAAGAAGGAAAAAAGACAAAGGGCATGTCAGAATCCTTTTGAACGATGATTTCACACCTCAGTTAAACCACCTCAATCCAAATTTTACATCAGAGAATGTCTGCTTATCAGCCATATCACTAAATGTCTTGCAGGAATTCCTTCCTATTTTAATGCATTGATTGGAGTACAATAAATGGACAGTGTAAAACAAAAGATGCTGAGCACATTAAGCACGTATTAATGGGTCTGTCTCCATCTGGGTCTAAACTGAACTAAGAGAACTACCTCTTTAATTGCTGGAAAAATCAGGATATTTCACAGGCAATTAAAAATACGCTTAGATACAGAGTCAGCAGGTAGAATTCTTCAGAACTCTACCTTTTCTTTTTCTTTTCACCTAGATTATCAGCATGAGCTGATAAATGGGTTTGTTTCCTCACCATAATTATCAAGGGATGAAAAATTCTCTCTCCCCATGCACAGCTTCCATTGACTTCTAGTTACAGTGGCACACAAATAACTGAGGACATCATGCTTTTCTACTGCAAATTCCTACAGAATTCTCTCTGACTTGATACAGTCACAACATGCTTTCCAACAATCCAATGCTCAATACCTTGGAAAATAGAGGCAAAATGAGACGAGAGGTCAAGGACACTTTGTACAGAAGGTCCATGGGATGTTTTAAAAGGAGCGAAAGCCTTATTATCAGGTGACAAATGTGTCACAGTGCTGTGAAAACCCACAAGAGGGCAGAGTGAACCCAGCATAGACACCCAATGATCCTGAAGGTCTTTTCCAACCTAAATTACTCTACGATTCTGTGATTTTATGTTTTCTAAACTGAGCTGTGCAAAAGTTTTTCTGATAAAATCCTAAACGAATGGCAAATAATTTGAGCAAAAACATCAGCAAGGCACTTTTGAAACCTGCTGCTTCACGCCTGTACCACCTGCGAGATGTCCACTGAGCCAAGTGAAATACATTTTAAGGTTTTCAAAGAACGTTTTGGTAAATCTGTGTTTGAAGGATTCACAGAATGAAATTCAGCATATTCAAATCCACCCAAACAGAACAGAGCAAAACCCAATATCTGATAAATACCAGCTGAAATAGCTGACTGCCACCAAAGAGGAAAAAAACAACACGTGAGAGGATGTCCACTAAAATCTCTTCCAAGTTCTCTCTGTGCAATTATTCTATTAATCCCAACAAATCTTTGGGAGATGTGATTAAAAAAACAGTCAGCTGATAATTCTGTTTATTTTTTTGAATACATGTCAGATAGTTCTGCTGCTCCCTGGCCCCACTGGCACTACGACAGCAGGGTCAGGTGATGTTCAGGGTTAAGAAAGGAACTTTTGATCCAACCCACGTGGGACTTTGGTAGGATATGGATAACTACCACTTCATATTCAAATAACAAAAGTCATTTCTGCTTCCCCTCTCTCTTCTTTCTTCTCCACTGTTTTCAATTTTATGACTATATAAATCTCCTGGTATATGGCATTCCATTTTCAAGACTGCACTTTGGCTGTTCCATCCAGGTTTCCATAAAGCATTTTACAGATTCTCTGCTTTCTGTGAAGTACAACAAGACAAACAAACCCAGAAATATAAATAATGGCTTTTCAATCAACTTAAGATTCTGGCACCTTTGGATGTCTGAGACATGGGACTGGCAATAGTGCTTCCCATATGTATGACAAAATCCTACCTTTTCAGTACATTGAAACTTTTTAATCTTACCCAGCAGCAGGCATCTGTAGCCTTAGCTGTAAATGTTACACAGAAGAAGCTTTATGTTGTATAACAGCATGTGAACACAAAACACACAAGCTGCCAGCTGCCTTCTCACTTGGATGCAGACTACACTTCAAGGACCCTTTCAGCCTGCAGAGCTGTGCCACTTATCAGGGGTGAGGACTAAGCAATTTTCAAATCGGAGATAAGTGGTGGAAATAAACAGATGGTCTCAGAGGAACTGCACCTCCTTGTCTTTGAGACAGATTTGAACCTGGTCTGCTGACTTCACTGCATTTTGTTCTGTAACAGAGCGCAGTCTTTCTGAACCCAAACTGTTTGAAAATACTCTGACATCGAAGGAAGACCATGCATCAATCTCAGTTCTTTCTGATTAAGGAGTTCTCTACAAAATAAAATAAAGCTTATCTTGAAAGAATCAGAGTGAAACAGGACAGGAAGACTTATCAGTTTACTGTCCATTTAAGTGAAGACTGATGGAAGTCTCAATACAAAATATTCTCCAAGCCTGCCAATTTTAAATTCAGATATGAAATACTCTTTGTCCCTTCAGCTAAATTTCACTTTTCAGCTCACACTCGCTTTAAAATCACCTCTGTTCTGATTTACACTCAAGCAAAACAAGTACTTACCCTGAGCTAAAAAGGTTCAGACTGTGGGAAATGCACCTGCTGTCTCTTTTTTCTTTAATGACTAATTCTGTCCTGACCTCCATGGTAATTTGGCTGCATGGGAACTCAGAATGGCAGATTTCCTTCAACCCAAATGCTGCAGCATAGAGCCAAAGTCAAATCTGACTCTTGGTCTATGCTGTAGGTAACCTTGTATCAGGCTGGTGAGATTTCTTACTAAGAACAAAGGATTTAGGACAGCAGGCATTGCCCCATGCTTGTTATTTGAGTAAAACCATTGCTATGTTCTACAGCTCAGTCAGTAGAAGCAAAAGAATAATACCTTTAGAAGCAAATATTACCACACCTTTTCTATTTGCAGATACTAATTTTCAATTTTAGGCATCTGCTTGAAGTGCCCAAATGAGGAACCCAGCTTCTTACAGTTTCCACAATCTGAATCAGAGCACCTGTACAGACATCTGCACTTCTGCACAGACTGCAGGTACACACTTCTGAAAGTGCTTCCTCTACCCTTGTTGGTAGCTGGTTAGTGAGGACATTAAATTAGTCAGTCAACGAGTCATTCACTTTCTTTTCCGGTCAACCAAAAAATGTTACCAGTCTCACAGACCCTTTCCACTCTCCACGTTCCTGGCTTTTTGACTCTGAACTTTTGCACTTTAAACTATTCAAATAGTAGAATGCAAAATGGATATTTAACAACCTCTTATGTATCCAACTGAGATTGGATAATTTTGTTTTCTCATAAGCAGGTGCACATGAGCCCAAACCCACCCTTTCTTCAGTGGCCATTCACAGTGCAGAAGAAAGGTCTGATCGCACTGCAGGGAGTAAAATGCTGAATGCTGTTCTGATCTCCCAGAAATTCCACTGACTGATCAGCAAGATCAGCTGGCTGCTATTCTCTGATCCCTGCATCTATCAGTTGAGGACGGGAATATGTTTTAAAAATTGACATACTCTTGCTTTGGCATGGCTCTCTATTTCATCCACAGAAGATGAATGTTGGTTGCAAACTTTAATGTTGGTTTTTTCATGCATATTTTTCTCGTATTCTCGAACATCATCCATAGTCATATCTGTAAAAAGTTCAACATTGTTGGCATTTTCCACCAATTCAAATGCAAACTTAATCTTTTAAGGAGAAGGTGCAAGGAATACAGTCTTTCAGCAGAAACCAAAAGGCATCTAAAAAATAAAAGCATGGAGCAACTAGCTTTATGAAATGTGACTCATAAAGGTAGTTAGATCAGCCAAGGAAGGTATAAGAAGGTTAAGTCAAAGGGAGCCAGAGAACAGGAAGGAGTGGAAATTGTTTGGGAGAATCTGTGTAATGTAAGGTAAGCAAAAAGTATTCAAGTGCAGGCCTTGGCAAAAGCCAAGATCTTCTAAAATCTTTTTAGAAGATCCCTTGCAATAAAGGATAGAAGAATTATAAATATTTACTCACCTTTGCAGGAACTTTCTAAAATATTCTATATTACGATTGCAAGTATATCTTAAAACCAGCACTTAAACTGTTAGAACACAAATCAGCTCAGATTGTAGGAGCTAATACTTAATCACGCTAATAAGTGGATTAATAATGAATACATTAATAATTTTGTAGTCTCAAGGCATTTAGCACAATCTAAAAGTTACATGCATTTACAAATAGCCCTAATTCTATTTGCCTCTGTCTAGGCATGCCTCATGTTGTCTAACTAGTGAGCAGGGCCTTGAATGCTTGCTATGTAACTCGGCTTGCTATCATAAATCACACTGTTAGGAAAAACACAGGATCCAGTTAGCTGACTTTTGGCCTCACTCTTCTCAGTATTTAGAGTAAGGTGTAAATGAACACGAAAGCTGTCAGAGTATCGATCCATTCCTTACTATCATTTGGTAATCTCAGAGCTTCATCAAACTAGCCATCAATCTTTCATAAATCACATTCAAATACCACTTTATTAGCACAGCCTGCTCAGAAATGCACACCACTGCTGGTAACGCACACCATGCTTTTCTTCTCAAGGCCATCATTTGTCTCACGTTTATGATGTGAATTTCTGTATCACACCACTTCTTGTTACGTGATACGCAGCTCTTGGTGTATTTTATGAGACAGCTTTTAAAGAAAGAAACAGCTTCAGCTGTTATGGCACGCTGTCATGCATTTATCATTGAAAATCAAATCTCAAATTTTGAACAAAACAAGAAATACCCTTAATTAACACTTTTTTAACCTTCTGCTTTTACTATTGCCTGTAACAAAAGACAATCTTATGAGCCATGTAAATAACATACTACAGTGCATTTTGCCAAGCAGAGAGCATGCTTTTTAGTAGTAAGCAGCATTCTGAAAATAGATTTTCTTAATAATAAAGCTAAAAGCAATTTAGTAAAATGGCAGAACACATTCATGCTTAGGGTAGCAGTAAGAGTAATCAATCAGTAATATCAGTACATCCTATGTTTGATAACTGAATTTAATACACCAGTTTCTTGATTTAGCAGACTTGCATCATCTCAGCCTTCCTCAAACTTTAATTTAAAAAATATAATAATGGACACATTGAAGGCACACAGACCCTTTAAAAACAATATGTTTGAAAATTTCTCTCCATACAAATAAACGTGTCAAGAACAGCACCATAAAAATTTCACACCTCATATGTATTAAATTGCACTGGTTGCATATAAATTGGACCTCACTTATTTTGGGTACAGAAATACCTGGTTTCTAGTCAGCAATTCTTACCACCTGTTATTCTTAAGGTGAAGAGGTGTAAGGGCAGAGCTATGCCTTTGACAATGCAGTGTATAAAGGCTGCAGACAGCACAGAATTACCTAAACTAAATTCATATCTATTTTATTCAGTCCAGATTTTTTTTGTTTTGTACATAACCTGAGAAGGAAGCACTAAAATCATAAGCAATTGGTTCTATAATTTCAAAAGATGTGCTTCTGCAGGTTTCTCAAGTCACTGGAGACGTCCGTGCTTCCACCAGCTGGGGCAATTGGTCGTGCTGAGCAACACAGAATGACGTGCTCTGAACTTCATCCAAACTCAGAAACATTCTTACACACGAATGGCTCAAAATCATTTCCAGAAGCTTATGGAGGGTTTAAATAAGCTTTCTAAACATATTCCCAAATAACTATCACATACTAAGAGGGATGTTTTAAGTTATAGAAATATGTATGATTACGGCTATGTCTTACTGAAAATAAGTGTACAAAGGACAAGCCCCATCAACCTATATAACAGTTATCTGTTTTGGTATCTGCAATTACTCTACTACAGAAAACAACCATTCCTACAGCTGTGCATGGATGCAGTTTTCACAAACAGCTGCTGCTGAACCAATCCTTGTGGTTTTTACATTTATATTTATTTGTCACAAAGGACGTTAGAGTTCTGTCTTCTCTTTATTGCAGTACATATTAATTTAGAACTTTCCTAAAAAGCTGAAGTTGTGTTGGAGAAGAGGCCCTAGGAGTTTGAGTAAGGAAATAGTTAAAAAGCTTTAATAAAATCTGCAAGCAGCTCTCCATATAGATGAATCCTGCCAGAAGCAAGAGATTCTACCTGCCTACAGCGCAGGATGACTGGACTGATGTCTTCATTCTGAGTTGCATGGGCTGTAACAGCATCCTGTATGATGCCTACTGGCTGTCATAACATACAACCTACTCCTGTTAACAAAGAGCCTGCTGCCAACGAGCCCTGCATATTCCAGCAAAACTGAAATTACTTCAGGTTCTTACATGAACAACTTATGATGGGACCTGATGGCCTATGAAAACAAACGGAAATCTGCTTTTAATTGTGAAAAGATTCTCACTCACCCTTTCGAGTGGATTTAATTTGCAAAATACTTACCATACCACTCATCAACCCAGGCAAAAGCCTGTCGGTGACCAATCAGGAGTATATCTCTGACCACCTGTGAAACAAGGGAACGGTTAAACACCTTTGCAAAAACAGATCATTTCAGAAAAATGCTGCCTTTCAGCAAGATTTAACGTGAAAAATATACTGTCAGGTTTATCCAAAAAAGAGACACCGTAGAGGGTCAGGTAATTGGCTCTAAGATCTTGCAGTCCAATCTCCCACTTCAAGTGGAATACTGCCAACACTGAATCACATCAGCATGGCTATCAATAGCATGGGAAGCCACTTGCTATGTACAGAATACCATAATTTTTGGGCAAACAAATTGGAACCTTTTCCTTGTTCATTCTTTAAATGCGTGGAAGGAAAAATATTACAATTTGGCTGCCATGCTATTAATGAATCCTTTATTTTTTTTTTTACTAAACTGACTGGAAAGCTCTCCCACCACCTGTTTATAAGACAAACACTGTTCATCACTGCTACTTGAATGTTACTCGAGCATACTTACAAATACCTGAGCTCAAATTGACCACAGCACTGAAAGCATTACTGATAGTTTTTCTCAGCCTTAGACCTGAGCAACTTCAGGCTTTGTCAAGTTCCTACCCAGAGATGAACACTTTGGCTCTACTTTCAGACCTTGAAAAAGATCCAGCTGAGCTTGCTGCTTCCAGCAGAGACACAGTTATATTCCTGCACAGTGCAACTCGAATTCTGCTGATGTGAAGGATAAGAAACAGCTCCTGTTTCGCTCACCTTGTGTACAAATTGTTCTACCCTGGTTTGAAGTCCCCAAACTTCAAATTTCACAGTCACAAGTTTGTAGGAACACATAATGGGCTGATGGGTCTCTCTCCAGCCTTCTTTTAACTGGCCTCTCCCAGTCTTCTGTGACTTGAAATATTTAGGATCCTGCAAAACAAAGAAAACGCATTCAGAGATCCTGGAGAGTAAGCCCTGCTTGCAAGGTTGCTGAAGTGTTTTGGTAAGATAAAATATGAAAACATGCTAATAAATACAATGAAAAAGTAATATAAAATTGACCCAAATAAGCACGAGGATATAACAAGATCAAATCCTTTCTTTAATTCAACATCCAGTAATTTGATGGCACTCTTGGAAGATATTTTGAAGCTCATTTGATCTGGGACATCTTCTGCTATAGGAAAACATGTTCTTGCAAGTCATTGCAAAGCACTGCACTCCAAGTGTTATTTATGGCCTTTGGAAACAACACTACTTCTTTAGAACCTGTTTCAACACTGCTCCCCCAGTGCGACCTGCCTGCCTTCATGAAATCATGTCTAGTTTGAGCTCTGGCACACCAAAGCACAGGACGGGACCACGGCTGATCAGACCCGTTGGCAGGTTTACGTGATACTGCAGATCCAGATGACCAGCCAAGCACAAAACTCCTCCGATTCAGCCACTGCCATTTACAGCTGAGATACAGAATGTCTGGGCAAAACACTATAGACCTAATTTCAACACTGTTTCTCTTTAACTAACTGCAAAATCAAACAAATTGGTGTTGAAATTACAGTACTGAGACAAGAATCAAACAAGCAATCAGTAAGGATAGCAGTTCAGTAAGGCTTGCTTCTATTCAGACAGGATAAAGTTTTTACTATGCAAATGCTGTTTTCCATACCCTTATGATTCCACTGCACTTCCCTTATGTCCATTCCTGCTCCCTAAATTTTGAAAACTGAAGTAACGTACACACAAATAATGATTTTCAGAAGAACTTGAAGATAGTGAAATTTCTGTAAATTTATAGTGCAGCTTCTAAAATGTTTCATTGAGAATAAGCACCAGTACTCATCTGCATTGTCCTGCCCAAAGCTGAGACCTGAGAAAACCTTTAACATTCATCCTGTGCTAGAAGAGCAATTATCTGTGTACTTTAACGAGGAGCTCAATGGAAGATAATAGGTGAGCAACAAAAAAATGTTCCATGCAGTTTGATCTCACACATCAACCAGCACCACTCCTTCTAACAATGTGCACAGTTTGCTTCTGTTCTATTCCATAAACTGCAGCTCAGTCATTAAGGCTCCTCTAAAAGTTCTAACGAGGTGACAGGCTTCTTTCTCTGTGAAAGACATTGGTTTTATTGCTGACACGTTCTTTTCTAAATAGAAACTTTAAACTTGAACTCTAATAGGGCTTCAATGTTAAATTACCATAAAAAACAATTCAGCGTCATCATATATCATAGCAACATACCTCTGTATATCACAACTCATAGTCACATGCTGTTGCCATTCTTCTCACTCAATAAAGCTTGACCTCAGATTGATCTAGATATTTTCTGGTTGAAAGGGCTGTTTTATAGCTGATTACTGCCTGAAGCAAGCAACATAGTAATAATAACAGAAAGAAAAAATAAAAAGGGAAGAACTAAGATGCAAAATTCTTCTAAATGGTTCCATGAATAAAGAAATAGATTGCAGAAAGCCTCATTTAAAATATTTCTGCTAAATATTACAGAGTAAAATAGGCATTTCTTCATAAAAAGGAAAATCAAAAGGAAATAGTAAGTAAGGATCTGCTGCTTCTTACACACACAGTACTGCAGAGATGACGCCATTGTACTGATTAAGCACTTTGAATACACCTTTAATAACACTGAGTGTTAAGCAGGGATACCCTGTAACCCTTCTATGATAACCAGAGCCACAATGGAACAACTCCAGCACCGTCCCAAGGGATTGAAGCAACGAATTTGAGTCAATGCCGGTTTTTCAAAATTTATAGATAAAAGTTCAACAACGAACAGCGACCCCACAGGACTGCAGAGCTGTGCACAACATCTGTGTCCTGTTTAACTGCAAGCACCCTCTGGGTGGCTACAAAAAAAGGAATTTCTGTTTTTCTTTATTTCTTTTTTATAAAGCTAACACAGCTGACAAATGGATTCATAATGGAAATCCTTCGGTTGGCGATCTCCAAACAATCCAATTACTGCAATGCAGTCCATCCACGATATCACTTCGAGTTCCAGATCCTTTTAAGAGTGCACAGAGATGGCACCTTTACTTCCCTTAATCACGTCCATTTTTCTAGAAGGACATGCTGTACAGTCACAAATTGGCTGGACGGTTTCAGGCAAAGAGGCAGGCGGCGATGGACAGTCTGAACTTGTATCTAATAGCTTTAATGGAAATTCCTGTCTTTCAGAAAACATTAAGATATTGGTACTAAAAAACTGCAAACAGATGAACGAAAGCCAGAAAAAAAAAAGAAAAAAAAAGAAAAATAAAAAAGAATTCACAGAAATAGATTTGCAGACAGTTGCATGCAAGTCCAAGATGTTAAGGATTTCACTGAGAGCTTGCTCACATGAGCTGCAACTCGATTCAGTGGGAGCTGCACGTAAGGATGGGTCAGGCTGAGCAGCACAGTGTGAGATACGTGGCCACATTAAGCAGAGGGAACTGCAGAGTCTGATCTCTTGGCCATTTGCTCAAAGGACACAGTTGTTTCACAGAGGAGAGCCATCATAAGTAAAACTAACACAACTGGCCTTTTAACCCAGATGCTAAAAAATTAAGTGCTTAAAAGCAGTCTCAGAGTATTACAGAAAGACACAAATTCTGGCCCAGAAATTTCTCATGCTATGGTTCATACAAGAAAGTATTCAGGGGAAGAATTTCTACATATTTACTTATGTTTATACCCTTCCTGGACCTCTGCACATCCCAAGCCACAAAGACCTTTGATGTGACCAGGACTGCTAACCTTATGATGTTCAGTATCTGATTTCATTGAAAACTTGGACCTGGAATGATTTTACGTGTCTAACTCATTGCTTTGCAGTGTTAGATTAAGATTTACAGCAAAGAAACCTTTCTTCTTTAAAAAAAAAAAAAAAAAAAAAAAAAAGCAGCACCCAAATAGCCTCAATTCACTACTTTTCTCTCATTTTCTCTACTAGTAAAATCCTCAATCTGTTTTAAATGTAATGGCATAGCAAAAATCTTTTTGTTTAAATAACCTTCCTGTGCTTTTATCAGACCCAGTTTATTAGGAGAGCCCATCTGGCAAATCCTTTTGCTGAAGAGGGGCAAACCCTACTCTGTATTTGCAGTGCATTATTGCCAGGTGCAGAGAGATTTAAAAACAGCACTTCTGCTAACATGGCAGAAACAGCATTACCTGTGAGCTGGGCTTATTTGAGAATAAAACACACAACTACAGTGAAATAAAATCAAAGCCACAGCGTGATGGGCATGGCTTCAAACACAGCACTTTCCCAGTGTTCTTACTGAGGCCTCGCCTGGCGGTCTGTGACAGCACACTGACTGCTGGGATTCCATTATTTTGTATTTAGCATTTATTTACTCGGAGCACCTTGGGAACTGCAGATGTCATGGGCAGCAGAAGTGGGACTGTAACCTGTTTTCCAGGAGGCAAACACTAATGTGGAAATGTGGCACTGGCTTGTGGTAATGCCTTTTCAGGCTTACAGCTGAAATCTTACTTTTTTCTTAAGGTTATATACTTAAATTTGTTGCTTATAGGAATATAACTCCAAAATCTTAATGAGTATATTTGTCATTAATGCTGAGACATCAGCATGGTGATTTGAAGACCCCAGACACAGATTCATTTTTTTTCCAGAGTCCTATCACAAAATATTCCACTAAAATACTTTCAAAGTTCAGTCCCTCTTTATTTCCCCACTTTAAGCTGAAGATGATTTTGTTTGATCTTGAATTTCAGAACCATTCTTTCATGATTTTAATACATGTGATCTGGCACTTCACCACCCAGCTACAGTGGTCAGGGTTTGGATTTCAGCTTACGCAGCTCAGTGCTCCAGAAAGATGTGCTGATGTAAAGACACTCCTGCAGAGATTGGTGAGGAGCCACTTTTTAAATACGTTTTCTTGATTTCCATAAAAAGATGTTTTCTGCGAGAAACAGCAAATTCTTCAGAACTGTGATTACCAGGACGGTTCTGAGGGTAAAATATGATAATCCAGTCAGCCTTTCTGTGAGCTCACAACTGACGTTGGTCAGTAAAAGAGCATTTTCATTTGTTTTGTCTGTGCCTCGTGCTGAACTGCAGCACTGAAATGTTACTCACAGTGGGGACTGCGGCATCTGCATCGTATCAGCTACCACAATTTTCTGATCAGCGACATGACAAACTTTGTTATCCACAAAGCACTGGAGAGGAGTAAGCAGGACCCACTGCAGTGCAGTTAAAGTCAAAGAAGTCAGCAACTGAGGAAGAAAACTGCAGCTGCTGTATGAAATCTTTTTATTTGCAGGTAACTAAAAGTGTTTATTGCGAGTGTCCAATGCTCAACTGTTCCGTTATAAACGGGAAATGAAACACTGCTCCTATATTCAAGTTCTCAGAACTGGCAAAGAACACATTGCTCAGTATCTCATGTCTACAGGAGAAGTTTCATTTCGGTGAATGATTCACTGGAGGCCATCTCTCACCCCTCAGCAAAGCTCAGATTTGTTCTTTTCTATAATTCAGATAAACACATAGGCGTATATGGGGAATATGTGATAGCTGGTGATACTTATTCACTGATGTTGAAGTCACAAGGAAATAAGACAGATCCTCCTACCTGTAAGCTTGTTCATTCTTTATAAAGACATACATAATTCTGTACTCAGTGCGACCATGCACATGCAGATTTGGAAACTTGACTTCTAAACACCTTAAAACTTTCCGGGATTTTAGGGCCACGGTCACCAAAAAAAAGCTGTATTTAAGATGTGGGAGAAGCGGTAAGGACTTTGGCTGTAACTTAGTGATTAAGTTTATAGACAGTCATTAAGTCATCTGCTTTGGGATATCTACATCAGTTCAGTCATACCTCCTCCAGTCTTCCAAAAGGACAACACTTCTGGCAGCTGAAGTCAGTCTGCCTCCATAGATGACAGAACAGGACTCTGTAACTGCTAACAAACTGCCCTCCATTTCATCATTCACCTGTCGATTTCAGCCCTTTGGTGCAGGCACTGATGGAAAAACCCTCCATTCCTAAGGGAATCAAATCACTCAGATGATTCTGGTCAAGATATTACTGAGAACTAGCAGCAGAGGTTCCTTTAAAGTATTCCTTAATGCAACAGGAACCCCTGTTAAGCCTCCATTAACTCCATCTTTGGCTATGCAGTGTGATGCTAGGTGTCCCTTGGACATCTCATGAACCTCCTGCAGTAGCTGTAACAGGACATAAAATAAATTCAGAGCTTATTTCTAGAAGGTGCTAAGGATGCTGACCCTGATACAGACTTGCTTAATTTTAAGCATGTGAAAGAGCCACTGTAGTGAAGAGATTACTACCATGCCTGAAGTTAAAACCATCCTCATTGGTCTTTCTGGATTAGAATCAGAACATTTATCCAGTGGGATCTAATTCTTAAATCGTGAGGATTGTACTCCACATTTAATCTTTAACATATCAATTCAGATTAAATCATGCAGAACCAGCCAAATTATTGTTATTAGTGTAATTAAAATACCTTTTAGTTATCTCTGAAACTGTTATTTGGAAAATACAGAGCATTTCTCATTTACATAGAGTTACTTTTTTAATACTGCTCTGATTAAAAACAGACAGAAATGACATTTAAAATAATTAAAGACCTTCTTACAGTCCCTAAATTATGTAAAAGACCTCAGAGAAAAGGGAATTTGGCTTCATGTTCATCATATGGCAATATAAAGTACAGTTAGTAAACTTCACAAGATTCAGAATGCAGCTACCATTAGTTCAGTACACAGTTCAAGGCTGAGGTGATTTCATCTCTTTGTATGAAATATGAATTCTGAAACAGAATTTGGAAGCCATGGGTACAGAGAAAACAACAGATGCTGGTCTATTTTTGTTGTTTAAAATCATACAGAAAATTCCATTTTGCTTGGAATAAGGCCTCGGAATTTGTCTCTGAAGTACAACACACAGACTAAAATTCTTTTCTCCCACTGAAGCTGTTTTTCTACATCATTAGATACATCATTCGAAAATAAGGTTTAATACTTAGCTACTAAAGAGAGGAAAGCTGAAAAGCTAGATGTTGCCTTCCTATTTGCAACTTGTAAAAGTGCACACGCTGAGGTGAAAAATCTGACCTGATTTCTTTAAAACAGAGTCAAATGCTGATGTTTTCAGTGGCAGGCAGTCATTCCTGAACAGAACCAGCAGACCAGGGAGTTCAGATGAGATGATGGGACCAATAAGCTGGTTCATGAGGTGTTACATAATTTTGGGTACGTAACAGATGGGTTTTATAATCCAAGAAAACTAATAAAATTACTTCTCATTCTACTGTTACCCAATTTTCTTTTATGACCAGGACGTAAAATCTGCAGTGGGACCTATAAATAGAAGATAACACGTACCCAACTATTTTTGTCTGAAAAGCATGGCTCCTATGGCATAGAAACATACTCTTTGGCAAGTCTTCATTTTCTAACCTAAAAATGACTGTGTAATCTCATACTGTATAGTCAAACAGCTGCCACACTCGTTGCCAGCTATGAATATGTACTTTGCTTCAGAGGCAAACCGTGCCTCCAAAATGAAATGCAAGCAGAGATCTGATCATTTCTCTCCAGTTACTTGTTCTGAACCACCATTTTCCAGCACTGATATTAAAACATTGAGATCTCATCTCCATTGGCATGGCTGTTACTGATTTCAGAACAGTTAATTGCATTGACCTAAAAGAAGCAGTCTGTCAAATGTACACAAGAGCAATTTTCAGGGGAACTTTAAGTGAGCGAACGTGCTGGTTTGCCACTGATGCTTTTTAGCAGGCTCACTCCATCACGTAGTGTGCTTCAGTCCCTCCTGGTCTCATGTCACAGTTGCCCCTGAGCAACAAGCATCAACCCTACTCTCCCTGCATGTCTGTCCTTTGCTTGGGGCTCAGACACTTCACGTGGCATTACTTTGGGGTGGAATGCAAATTAGGAAACCAGTCATGTTTAAAACTTCTCAGAGCTGCAAACACTTCAGTGAGCCTCACGATTTAAAGAAAAATCCTATTCCACTGTGCATGAAAAGGTCTGGTACTGGTCACAAATCGACCAGGATACAAAAGCATTTCAAGAGGTTGAGAAGTCATCTGAAGATCTGTAAATCAAAGAGCCAAGCAGCCTAGACTGAGAGTTTGCTACCAGCTTCCCATCTAATCAAAAGCTTCTAAAATACCAACCATGGAAATTTCACATCAAAATAAAACTGTTTTGACTCCAATCAAGGCTTTACTGCAGCTCTGAACATTCCTTCACTTTGCCTCTTACCTCCGATTCCTTGTAATAGCGCTCAGGAATTTCATCACTGGCAATATCAATGAAGCAGACTTCTCGTTCCAGATCTTTAGCTTCATTGTCAAAAATCTGCAAGAGTGAAAGAAACGTAACACTAACAGAGCACAGTCAGAAAATCCACCTGGAACAACGGCCGTAAGCCTCCTTCAGTAACCTGTGCAACAGAACGCTTTCAGATTTCCACTTGCACAGATGCTGGAATAAAACACTACAATGTTTGTGTGGACACAGTTTCTTTCTGCAGCCATCGCAGGCACACAGCATGTGCAAGCAGGCAAAGGGAAGAAAATGGATGTTATCAAAATCATGCATAAGTAATGTGTTTCTAGGCATGATCAGCACCATATATTTTGGAAATACTAGGCACTTGCATCTGCAGCACAGAATAGTTCTGTGCCTCTGTCCATAATTTAATTATTCAGGTACACTGGTGACCCATGAGACGTATGCTTTGTATGCAGCACATTTCCACTCAGGATTCTGGGACTTGGAAATAATGACTGGTTAAAAGACCATCAGGAATCAGTGCCACAGAATTCAGGGAAGTTGCGTATGCTGCCAGTACCAAGCTAATAATGCATTTTTCCCTTTGGGGCACAATGTTCTTTGACTTGTGTTTCTGGAAGCATAAATATTATATTCTTCCTTTCTTTTTCAAATAAATGCAGTGAACACTTCATTTCATCCTAGAGGAACAGTTAAAAATACAAAATGCCAACACCCATGCAATAACCAGAACACTTCTTTGGTACTTCTGAAAGCAACGGAGTCTCCCATACAAAGCATTCAAACAAACCAGCGTACGAGCCGTAAGAAGAGCATTGCCCAGGAAATCACTCTTCAAATAAATGAACAGCTAAAATTTGATTCTACAGTTCTAATTGGTAATTAAAGTGATTTCATCTTTCACTACTGAAATGTAACAAGCACTGAATGCTTACTGGACTGGATATGAAATGTTAAAATATTTGAAACCGCAGAACAGAACGAAGGGAAACTCTGGACTGCTTCTATCTGCATGCTTATTTTACATCCCCAAGCCCTGCTTTGCTCTGCAAAAAAATGAAGTTATTTGAATGAAGTTTGAGCTGAAACGTTTTCCCTTCACAGTGCTCCTTCATAGTACTGAGGTATTACTTTAAAGAGGCATTACATCTTATGTATGTACGTTGCTTTGTGCTTCCTTGTTTTTCCTCAGTGAACTCAGATATATGGAGCAGCATCTTGCAGAAATCAGCTCAGCTATTTCTGAACCAAGATGCACTCCACCGTATGCTCTGAGCTTCAAATAATGGAAATTTCCCTTAAATGGGCATCACCGGCCAGCATAAGCCCTGAATCAGGACAGAGCTGAAATAACTCTAGAACTTGTAAGCAGCTGCATAACTTTGCACGTTTGCAAGTCCTAAATTGGAACTGTTGCCCAGCATCTCACCTGAAGACACCTGGAGCCCTGCTCCATCGCAGGCTCGATCCACACACTGCACCTCTAAGTAATACAGTTCTACAGCGTTTTTCTCTCTTTAAGGCACTTTGACAGAAGTGGAGCTGACAGATGCCTTTGCCAATCTGTCAAAATCAGGAGGAATTTTTCAGCTATTTCAGCTACGCCTTATTTGCTGCTTAGGCCATCCCTGACCAAGTCCTCCATTCTGAAAGTCTGCTGAATGACACTCTCACTTCTCTTTGCTGGCAAAAGCTGTTGTCTAATCGTTTGTGCCTCTTCCTTTCTTAGATTGTCCTTGCAAGATTTGCAGACAGATTTAATCTTTCCATTCTATCAGCAGTAGAAAATAAGAAGTAATTAGAGAACAAGACTGATTTCTTTCTTAGCTGTAATTCTCTTATTGCATCTCCGAGCCACACAATCTGGGATTCTCTCAAAACCTGCAGGGAGGATTGGTTTATTGCGCTGGTGATCAAAGTAAGTAGAGAAATTTAAAAGTTTTAAGGGAAAAGATTAAAAGCCATGAAAAGAAGCATAAGGCTCCCAATCTGTGCAACTGTATTTGCAAATGTGCAGAAAATGAATGGTGAGAACAGTCTGTGTCCCTAATATGATGATGAACAAAGGCAGAATATTAAATATTGTATGGGCAAAAATTGGACAGGCTTTGTATTTGGGAGCCAGATAATTAACTGAGATTGAAATACACAATCAAATGAAAAACAGTCAGGCTGAAGTCCTTTTGGCTGTTGTGGATTGTTTTTTTTTTGTTTGTGACAGCTTCTTTAAAACAGAAAAACACTTACATGCTTCCACTTCCTAAGAGGAATGAAAACTAATGAAGAGCACCGTTTGGATTAAATCACCTACAGAACGACAAAAAGTGGAAGAGAGGCCTTAAACAGGTCATCTCAGCAACTGTCAAGCTGTTCCTTTTGGGGAAAATTAAAACAAAACACAAACACCAACCCCATCCCCTGAAAAACTAGCAGATGATCCTAAGAAGGATCACTCAAGGCCACTGCAACAAATAAGAGCTGCTGCATTTACATTTCTTTATTTTTTTTCTCTTAGTGACCTACAACAACGTGTCCTACCACATACTTAACTGTAACTTCTCCTTGCCTGCAGCCAAAGCCAGAACAGAAAGCCAGGTTGTAAGATGATGGTAAATCAACAGCAAATTCAATATATTTTCCTGCAAGCTCCATTGCTACTTTTCCTATTTTCATCTTCAGGCTGAATTGCTGGCTTCCATCTCCTTCACATGCAGCTCATCCAAGAGTTAACTCTCATGGACAATCACTGCGGCCAACCTGGCTAGACTATAAATAGCAAAGGCCAGACTCTGCTGTATCCTACAGACACTCTGGCAAACTCCTCATCTACACTGCTAGGACTCCCAGGGTCAAATCTGAGCTTGTTTGGCTTGGCTTTGCTCCATAATGTATGATTCTCTCTTGCTATGGGTTTTGTTTTTTGTCATTGAGAGTAGACAAGGTACCAGCTGGAATGCTGTGCACTGCACATTTTTTATTTTTATTTTTGCTTATAATTCAGACACAAGGAAGCTGTGGTCAGAAGACTGTAATAAGGCAGAGAATTTGCATTTTAAACACTACTGAAAAGGACAGAAAATTTCCTATGGAAACAGTTAAACAGGTCAACACTGTACAGACAAGTCATCAGAGAAGAAACTGATAGAGCAGCCTGTATAGAAAACCCAGTATTCTACAGCTGTGAGATTGAAAACTGGTGTGCCTTTACCTGGAATATACTTTTCCCATCTCTCATGAGGTTTTGGGTGACAGATCTCTACATCCTCTTGCTTGCTATGTTAGACCCAGGCAGTTGGCCACTGCTGAGAAATGCAGTGAAGGCAGAGAAATCAAATGGGTAATGGCTAAAAGGTTTTCTTCTAAAAAAGTAGAGCACTTCTACAACTTCCTGAAGGGAGGTTGTGGTGCAAAAGGGTCTGGCCTCTTCTCCCAAGCAAACAGTAGGACCCGAGGAAATGGCAAGAAGTTATATCAGAGGAAGTTTAGGTTGGATAGTAGGAGAAACTTTTTCTCTCAAAGGGTGGTCAGGCACTGCAATGGCTGCCCAGGGAGGTGGTGGAGTCGCCGTCCCTGGCAGTGTTCAAGAGGCGCCTGGGTGAGGAGCTACGAGATATGGTTTAGTAGCTTGTGGCACTGATAGGAATGGTGTGGTGGACTGGATGGTTGGTTGGACTGGATGATCTTGCAGGTCGTTTCCAACCTTGTGATTCTGTGATTCTGTAATTACAGGCAGATAACATGGTAGCAAACATTATCATCATCCCAGGTCCTATGTCATCAGACACCCATACCCATCTACACACAAACAAAGCCAAAGTGATGGCGTTGCTCAGTATACAGCATGTAAATGCAGCTTCCTGAGATGTGAATTTCAATCCTAAATCAAATTCCCTCTTAGAAAGCATTCTTCTCTACCTCTGTATTCTGTCGTGTTGCTAACAAAGCCAACAGCCATCCCAACAATGCTATAACTCAGCCTGCCTACATTTGGACAGTAGAAGATCCTAGCAGGACAGCAGACTATGACACGAGAAGCACAACAGTACCTTTATGCTTTGTAATTTAAAATTACATTAGATTTGCCTCCTGACTTTCTTACTATTGTATTAATTGCAAAGTCATCCGGCTCAAAAAACCAACCAAACGAAAGGAATAAACCCAGCATGTGGCTGGAAGGCTCCCCCAACTTAGGTGCATATAGGCATTTGCATTAAATATTTACATAAGAAATGAAAATATTTTTTCATGCATATATTGGTATTTCTCAGAATGTTCATAACGTTCTCTCTATTTTAGCCCACCCCAGCAATGGAGTCTATCCATGCAGCTTGTCACCTCACCAATTCCTCAATACTTGCAAGTGCCTTCTGTGAGCAGAACACATCCCTACTCCTCATTAACAGGATGGTATAAATCTAGCTTTTATGGTTTATGAATAGTTATAAGTTTAATTGCAGCAAGGACTGCAAGAGTAAGCTTCCATATTTTCCTCTTTAAAAAGGGAAAATCTGGCACAAAGCTCCTCTCCCACTTGAAATTCTGATCTCTTTAAATTGCCATCACCAGAACTACTGGCAAGGATCCCATTTGTCAATGCAGCACCCTTGAGCAGCCGTTGTCACCTGGTCCACTTAGCTCTCATTTTTTAAGCAAAATTTGGCCTAAAATAGTTATAATAATAAACAGTCTACTTAGAACTTGGTGTATGTGTGTAACTTTCCTGTAAATTCTGTTCAAAACCCAGTACCAAAATCCATTAATTTGCTTTTGAGATTTACTTTGGCAAGGATTACTGAAATTGACCCATTTCAACCTCATCGCTGCCTAACATCATGTGGCACACAGAACTGAGAGCAATTCTTCTATGGGAAAAGACTGAACCTCTCCCTGACAGCAGTAAATCTGGCTGATGGAACAGCATGGGAATATCACTGCCTGCCGGTCAGGAACTCACAAAGGCAGTTCTGTATTTATAAGCAGCCGTGCTCCCAGCTTGTTTTTTTTTTTTATCTCCATGTCGCAACTCCTCCATTATTTCATCTTTTATAAAATATCTAATTTAGATTTGTACTTTTTGAACGGAGAAATGCAGTTTTACATCATTACACCATAGCAGCCATAGCTACTTTGTGTTTTGTTTTCATTGCAAACTACAGGAGATAAACACATTCACAGTACCATAATGGAGAACAAGCCCAGACAAATAAAATTACCCCCTCAAATGACCCCAGCTTTGACTGCAACCTATTCTGCACTGATATCTAAAAGGTCTCTGTGAAATTTCCAGATGATGACCTGCAGTTCAGTGAGCCTAAGCCAGGGCACAGCAGAACCCATTTCAGCCGCATTCAGTGCTTCATGGCAGCGCCCTTAACAGTGAATTTGCATTTAATTTACACATGCTATATTCAAGTTTGTTATAACCTAGTTTTGTGGTACTAAGATAGGAAACAAAAATGGGGGAGAAAAACGGCCCTAAGCAGAGCCAAACTAAATACAGCTTTTCTTCTTCAGCAGAGAAATTTATTTAAAATAGACAAAAATATATGGATTGAGTGAACTGTTTCAGAGCATTCAGAAAGAAGCACTAAAGATGAAGCATACCAACACTGAATATCGCTCACTTCTGGGACAGCAGAATTAGAACTCGCTGTCAAGAAGTGACTTCCTAACAGTGAATGATGGCACTGCAATGCACAGGGATGGCACGCCAGGTGATCCCAGCTGTAAGCTCGCTGCTTGCAGCATGCTCAGCTATTACTGTGTCAGGAGATGCTGGTGTTCATTTACAGCTACATGGAGTGCAGAACTGCCCCTTGTTTCCATCTGGCACGCGGTCACTCAGACACACGCTTTTTTTCCACGCTTATCTTTGTGAGGCAAAAAACAAATGGATAATCTATTTTCATCAACACAATTATTGCTGTAACTCCGATGACTTTTTCAGCATTACTGAGACGCTTCCAGGAAGGCAGCCCACTGATACTCATACACTGTCATTCTGAAGAACAACTCTACCTCAAAATATTTGCTCCACAAAATTACTACCCCTAAGGAAGTTATTCTTGCTAATACATGTCACGTCCTTTTTAACAACAGGAGGACTCTAATTTAAGACAAACTGTTATTTTTTTTTAATAAGAACCAGCCACTCCATTTTTCAGAGCAAAATTTCATGCTACAAAGAGTAAGGCTCTTTAAGTTTTCCCTTACTGACAACAACAGGATCATTTTTATAAATGTACTTTCTTGCTTTCCTCAGACACTGTCAGATGGTAAAACTCATTGCCCAAGTATCAGCAGAAAGAACTGTTACTAAAGAAACACAAACAATGAAGCATAACGAACCTTCTGCAACAAGCAGGGAACAGGAATGTCGCTGTGCTTCAGTGATGTGCTTGGAGAGCAATGCCTTCACTGCACGTCCATGAGAACTACAGACTGGTCATGCAGTCACTGATGCTTCATCTAAGTAAAGGGTTTTATTGTCCACTGGTCTTTTCAGCAACGTGCAAAATGTAACAGATCAAAATGATAGAGCTTACAGAGCACAGGGAATAGCTTAAAATGATGTCAAAATTCAAGGCAAAAATCAAGTTACAAAGCAGGCATCGTCTTCCCTGAGTTTTTTCTATCAAGACAGCTGGGAAGAAAAATCAGGAAGGCATTTGCATCAAGATATATTGCAGTAATTAGGTAGAATCTTACCAGACAATGCAGCGTATTAAATAAAATAATAATATCATAGCCTCCCAAAGGACAACAGCAAACTGAGAACATTTGTATTACTTTCTTCTACTAATCAATATAATTAGCTTTAGTATCCTTATACCTAATGACTGCTTTCTACAATCAATATCTACTTTATTAGATACTTTGGAAATGAAGAAAAATCAGAATTCAAAGATTTAAAAAAACCTGTATGACCAGAAACCCCAGGCAATGTTTAGTTCCAATCAGACCCACATCACCCCCATTAAGTTCATTCACCACATTTTGCACCGCAACTGCAAAATTTACAGACGTACTGTTTTGATTCTTTGTTTACCAGCCAAGACTGATAGTTGCAGCGTCCATTTCTTTTTATTGCATTTCCCTGTTGCTTTCTGACAGGTCAGACATTGTGAAATCCAATCTAAACTTGTCTGATATGAAAGAAAGGTACACACTTCATCTTCTTAAGCCCACAGGCTCCAAGGGGCTCAGCAAGGTCTCTGTATTTACAAATCTTCCAGCACCTCAGCACTGTACCAACCACATCTTCACCAGCAGATACATGTCACTGGATCAACAGAAAAATATGTAGATCGTTTGTAGATTGGTTTGTTGTGTTCACACCAATGCATAACATAGCTATGGGCATTAGAAGTCATGGAAATGAGGGCTGGAATACAGTCCTCAGACTTTTTCCACCACCTCACTTCAGTAAAGGTCAATAAAAGCAGCTCATCTTGGCAGGTATTCACCTAGGCTGTGACTCAGGTCGTAAATGTGATTTAACATCACTCCTTTGGTACTCTGGTAACAACTACATTTTGAAGAGCTGAATTCAAAGAACAGATACTTTTTCATTTACATGATCTGAGCATCCTATTTCTGTGCAAATTTCTTCTTAAATTCACTGGCTGGGACTATTCAGGACTTGAATCATAGTATTTTAGCTACAAAACTGACACACTAAAAAAATCTGAAACTTCCCTGGTTAAACAGCTTCAGTTCTTCCTGTCAGGCATCAGTACAGAATGTGTCTTCTCACTGCTGATATTATAATGTACCAGAACAGTAATCTAAACCCTCCTGAAACCAAAGGTGTGGGCTTGCTCTGAATTAAAAAGGGCTGCCAAAAAGTAGAAGTGAAGATTAAAAAGTGCATAAATTACATAATGCAAAGCTCACATAGTTTGTAATGTAGCACATTTTTTTCTTTTCTCTCTCCCTCTCACTGATCTCAACCTGGCCCACACTAGCAGTGACTGCAAATAGTTGGTATCTGGTGGCTGTGATCTGTGTTATCATTGGGAAAGCTTCTGTATGCCAAAACGTTATTCAAACTGTAATTCAAAGTAGGTGCAGATCAGGTACTCATTAAAAAATTACTTATTATGAGATTGCTCAAAGACTTCCTAGTCAGGAGGTGTATTCCCCAATGCCTGACAGTGCGCCAGAGGCATTTGGATTGCACTCCTCATAATACACTTTAAGTCCTGGGTACACCTGAAGTGGTTGGATAATTGCACTTGATGGCCTTTGTAGATCCCTTCCAACTGAATAATTCTATTCTAAAATTATATCTTGTTCTTTTACACTGTGCTGCCATAAGCAGTGCAAGAGATGTCAGCTTTGCTAACAGGGGCCCAAGGCAGTTGGGAGCTGGGAAGCACAACATTTGTCCCTTGAGCAGCTTTACTAAGGTTCATCTCTGGACACAAAAAGTGCTTGTGCCTCAGATCACTTTAAAATCTGCTCTACTGACTTTGAAGCACTCCTTCATCAGGCCGCTGTTACAGACCAATTTTTCAGATATTTCAAACAGCATTTCACACTTACAAGCTTCTTCCCACAAGTCTGCAACAAACGGTTGTTTAAGGCATGCCAAAATCAAACACACAAGAATGTATTTGTCTATTCATCCAGCTGTATCTAACTTTATTCTTTTCTTGCAAGTTGACCCTGCTTTGCTCCCTGTCAGAGAACCAAACTCTGAGTGCCCTCTTCTCTTATTCCCACTCTGCATTCCTGCCCAGCAGCTGCTGGTTACTCATTCTCACCCTTCTCCTACAGTTCTGTACTTCATTATCCTTTCCATTTCTAAGCTCTCATTCTGAGAACTTCCTAACCTGCCAACACATCACCTCAATGTTGGTCCCTGATGTTGCTTTGTTGAGATCTTTACTGTCTGGCCGTTGTTAAGTTTCCTGCTTGCTCCTCCTACCAGCTCTTGCAAATTCAACCCCCTTTGCTCAGGTAGACAGAACATACTGTGAAATGGATGAACTAGAACACAACTAAAAACAGGAACAAAATAAAGAAATTTTTCCTTCCTTTACCACTAATGTTCACAGGAGCTGAAGTGACATACATAAATTACATTGTGATTAGAAAAATAACAGGTAGACACAGAAAGGAAGCTGTGTGCATGAATCTTCCATCGTGGTGCTGTAGGTAACCACCTCCCGAGCTGACAAGTGGCTCACCAACAGCACACCCAGCTAGGACTGAAGATACAAACCTGAGAAGGCCTCTTTCTCCGACTGAAATACCCAGAGACGGACCGTGATTACCTAGAAGAATTACATTTAATTTTGCAGAAGTCATCCTACTTACGCTGTCATTGCTTCCTTTGTTGTCCTCATACTTTGTCTCTATGTGAATGGAGAACTTAGGCAAAAATGAACACTGTAACAAAAGAGAAATGCGTTTGACATGATAAAAATATGCTGTGTTTCATCAACTGACACATTCAGAACATCCTGGTTGGTAACAGCTCTGTTGTTGGGTTTTTTTTCCCCGTGTTACTTCAAGAAAAATTGTCAGATTTACACAAAACATGAAAGCATTTCATGATTCTGGAAGGATGCAGAGATTATATCTGAAAGCAGAACACTGCAATGAGTGTATAAATAAATTAGTGTGAGTTCTTGCAATAACTAGCTACTGTAGTTTTCATGCTCCTTATACATAGGAGCACTGAATGCCGTATGAGCAGAACTCTGCCACCTTGAGAGCAGCTCAACACTCTCCACCATTGACAAGGCTGCCCCCACACAAAATATCCCAAGGACTTTTCATTGCCTGCAGGTTCTGCACAAACAGCCCCGGTACCTTGACATGCAAGGGTTTGGTTTATTTTCATTTTTAGTGGACAATAAAATTTAACATAATTTCTTATTAATTAGATTAAGATGGATTATGAGCTGTCTGGAAAATCTTCTGCACTAAAACCCAAAATAATCTCTAGAGAATAATGCAATAAAATTAAGGATGCAAAATTTTTTTTCTCACAAAGATAATATTTCTGTATTTTACAAGGGAATAAATTTTTCTGTGGATTGCTGAATTTAGTTGGATTATCAAGACTAGATTTCATAATAACAGGCAACATAATTTGCAATATTTTCTCCACTGGAATATCTTTTCTTTAGCACTCCATTGCTCTTCTTTCAAACCAGGTTTTCAGTGAGGCAGACAGAGTCAACATCTAAAAGACTCCAAAGAATGTTAGTTTAACAGCATCTCCACTGTTAGTCATCAAGCCTTGCAATAACTGCCAGCAGAACTGAGGTGGCAGTTACTGGTATAATGCATCCGTAACACCCTATGGCAAAATGCCTTTGCAAAGCCAATGACTACTTCTCGTATTGTACGCACAGCTTACACAACGAGGACACTGTGATGCTTAGCATTAACACTGCTGTTGGTCCAAGTTTGGACTTGATAAAGTTGGGATCATTCTTCTAAGGGACGGGCTGGTGAGTAAGAAAGGAGGTGATTTAGAAGACAATCTGCCACGCAACAAAACTAAAATGAGAAGCCTGCTCCTTTGAGACTACAGAAAATATATTTCCCATTCCGTGAATCTCATCTCAAAAATAATGGTTCAATTTTCTTTTGACCGCAGAAATATTCATAAGCACATCCACCCAAAAAGAATGCAAAAAGAATGAGTTTTGCCAGAACAGAGTTCTGGTGCCAGGGGCTGTAGAGATAGCAGGCTCATTCTGGAGGAAGGAAGAAGGCTGCTGCTAAGGCTGCCCCTCCATTAACACGAGATATTCCTATGGCACACATTGCAGTTGTGGATGACAGACCACACCAGCTTCCCTTCAAATCACATAAACATCTCCCCTTTCAGTAAAGATTTCTGGGGACCGGCATCTTATGAGCCTCAATCCACCCTAAACTGTGACCAGCTCTCAGCCATGCAGCTCGTGCAATGAGTGACAAAATAAAACATTAAAAAAAATCACCAGCATGTAGAGTGCAAGATGGGGCAAGTTCAGCACCAGGTGAGCTGGTTCCTTGTTATGCACATCTCGCGGGCAATTAAAGATCGATGACGTACGAGTCTCAAAAACACCAGCTGAAGATACGCAGTATTTATAAGCACTCTGACAGACCTGTGGATCTCGTAATGCAAACTGACACACAGAGAGAAATTCCAGATATTCTCCGAACTGAGGTTGTATCACCTATCTCAGTATTTTGCTCCTGTGCTGACAGACAGCTGAAAACATCTGCAAACAAATGCCTCAGCAAAGAGCAGGAAAGAAGTTCATCAACAAACCAAACCACCAAGAAAAACTACAACAAAAAAGGGGGAATGAAGAACCTTGAGTTATATTAATGTTAGTTGGAAGGAGAGGTGAATAAAAGCGATTGATGGCAAGAACTCTACAAATAAACATTCTTAAAGTAAGCAAAAAGCTATGAATGTCTTGCTACAGAGATATGGAATGACCCAGCAGATGGAGAATGCCATCACGACTGAAAACAAAGTTCATATCACTCAGATGATTCACATTCTACAAGTAAAGAACATTCCAGTTGTTTTCCATGCACACATGAGAATGGGGAAGGTTGCAGATGTAAATTATTACTAGAGGTGGGCTACAGGACACAGGTTAAAAATAACAAAATCACTGACATCTATTGCACAGTTTTCAGAGCATTTGGAAAAGAACTTCTTTAGAGCTTGGATGGTAAAAACAGGGGTCATGAATTTCAAAACCCCACAAATGGCAGCTCTGTGTTCCACAAAGGCACACAGCCCAGGCATACAGAGCTGCTGCTGACAACCACAGCTCTGCGAATGGGCATCCCCAGGGAAAGCATCCTTGAGGAAATGAGCAGAGCCTGCCAATTAATTCATCGTTCTGTTTTTATCAGTACCTCCCAGGGCTGTGCACTGAACGCAGAACCTGGTACTGCACTACGATGGACTCAGGGCTTACGTCTGAGCACCAGCTTCTAGGAAGGTTTTCACTACAAGCTGCAGAGATGTATGCCCCAATAGCACAACATACTAACTGTTTACTGGCACTGTGTCTGCATGTTTCGAGGTGACTGCTGCAGCCCAGGCTTTAGTTACCTGTTAAGAATCTGCCCTTTCCATTTGATGACCAAAATTTAATTTTCTTTGCTACACAGTTAAAATGGACGCTTCCAAAACAGAACTGATACAAATGGAAGCAGTGGATGATGTAAGTGATCAAACACTGCAGTTTCAGGTACAGTGGGGGATGTAACACAAAACATGAGAAACATTTGTGCTGTTGACCTGAAGCATAGCTAGGAAATATGGAATAATGCCAAATGACAGATTTCTCACTTCCCCTGCAATAAAATAAATACCTGCTACTTTCTACCACCATCTACAGTTTACCAGCAATGAGTCAGACCGTGACACTCAGAGACTCAGCCACTCTATAGACTGAACTTCAGGTGCCATCAGGCTGCCTTTGGCAGTTCAGCGAAGCACGGAATCAAAGTGTTGTTCCCTGCAACTCCAAATCTAGACTGTAAAAAACAACCTTCTGTTCTGGCATTTCAAACAAGAGAAGTTAGGAAATGCCTGAGGATCTCCAGATTTCTGCACAAGAACTACTGAGTGCCACTCACCTCATGGCACCTCATTAAAAAGCAGAAAATCATTTTAGCATAAAGCTACCAAAAGTCAACCTCACTGTTGCTTTGCAGATGGTAACACGAATTTACCTCCAAATGAAAGCTACAGTTCAACAAAAAGAACTGGACTGCCAACACAGCTCTGCGGAGCTGGCCGCCAACCACTGCTCCAGCAGCTGCGGGGGGGCTCTGTGGCTTTCAGGAACATTTAGCAGGGTCCAAATTTTTGAACATTTCACAGACTGCGTCTCATGATTCATCAGCTGCACTCTGACTAATTGGCAGAGGGCTCCAGCAGAACCAGAAAACTGTTTATGCATCGTTCAAAAGACTTTTATTACTCATGCAAGAAGTACATTTTTTTTTCTACTTGAGTGGCTGTGTACAGACCCAGCCAGGGATTCAGTGTTATGCAACAGTTGGAATCAAACTTGGGAACGAACAGAGGTAAGAAACCTTTCAGCACATTTCTTCTCCAAAGCACCGCTCCCTCCGTGCTGCCATCCACGCACAGCAGTGCGCAGGGCTCTGCTTCCACGCCTCCGTTCCATTATCTCTACAGCTTACAAGGATCCTCTTTGGACAAAGAAATAGTGGCACACTTAATCTTAAATTTAAACCTACACTTGATTTCTATAGAACAGCCCTAGTGCCTCCAGAGTCGCAGGTTAAGGGTTCTTTCATTAACACTTGCTAAGGAGGCGTCTCCTACTTCACCTCCACCTTTCTTTAGAGGTGCCTGGGAGGGACACGAAAAACAAAACAAGAAAAACCCAACCAAAACCAAAGAGTATTTCAGGTGTTTTTGTTCTCTGTGCTGTTGTTTGTTTGCTCCCTGCATTCAGCATCCTTTCTGGGATGGGCCAGGAGAGGATTAAAGCTCAAGAGAGCAACCAGCAAAACACCCGTGGGCCTGTAACCAAGTACAGCACAGCAGCGCGGGTATTTCCAGATTAAAACAAAGTGAAATGAAAGCAGCATACGGAAAAAGCACCCACTGCAGTTGGATTTTCAACTCACCACAGATAGCCTCTTGGAAAACGAAAGGCCTATTTTTAGCACGGTGATTGATTAGTGTTGCCATAGCAATAAGAAACCCTTAGAAGAACAGGGTAGAACCTAAGTATGCCAAAACACTTGCCAAAGTCTTAAAGAAACAGTCAAGCACATATGGTGTTTTATAATCTTTTTAAGTAGAAGCTTGCAAAAATAACCTTTGCATACTAACTACATCTGAGGTGGCTGAAGGAGTTGCAGCCATTGCCAGTGGAGATGTTGGACAGAAGGTAACTCAGAGCAGTTTTCTGCCCTTCTGTAACCCGTTCTGTACAGGTAAGCGTTATTTTATCAACACCATTTTTAGCTTTAGTTTCATTTTCCAGAGTTTCCTTCTGACTAACGTTCAAACAACTGCCAGATCTCTCACTGCTACACCTTAATTCTGCTCCTTGTGAATATGAAGCCACAACCCCTAAAAGCTATTTTTGTGCAGCAAAAGTTAATGCCACTTTTTTTTTTTTTTTTTTTTTTTAAAGCAGAAGTATACCTAAATGCTGACATACAAACCTGGGGAGGCCAACATTCCACCTCAATGCCCTCTGATCTCCCACCACGTTTCAGGCTAATGAATTATTATTATTTTTTAATACGGTCACATGTGTTCCAAGGTAACATCCACAACATACACAATGGGACCCCTTGGGGCATCTGAAGTTCAGAGCTAGAGAAAACAGTAACTGCTATAACGAGGTGAGACCAGCCAGGCAATGTTATTTTTCTCATGCTTTAAATAGAGAAACTTGGAGATTTCACTGCTTTGAATTCAAAAATTTGGGGCACTGTTTTGGGAGTCCATTGGTAACAGCATCTTCTCACTGAAAATCAAAGCAGTGAGAGAAACAAATGGAGCCTGCAATATTGATTACCTTCAAAATAGTCTGGAGAGAACAGCATGCAAGCACAGAGCTGCTCTGCGGTGCAGATCACCTATTGCACAAGCTGGCACCAGTGGGGATGGCAAAGATGGCGCAGAAAATAATGGAAAGGACAAGCTAAGGAAGGAAATCACTCTTTGTTTGTATTACATATAAAAACCTGAAGAACCAGTTAACTAACAATTGCCTCCAACCCCTGAAACTCAGCTCCTATCTCTGTTCTTGCCTTTCCCTAGGACCTCCTTCTCTGATACATGGCAACAGGAACCTGTGTATTGAGGGAGAGCGCGAGTGAGAAACTGTGTGCAAGTGAAAATGGCAGTGCTATGAATCAGAGAGCTGTCTGATCTGCTTTATGGTAAGCAAAGTGGAAAAAGAGAATTGCCCTAAGCAGTTTGATTTAGTCTGTAAAGAATGGGATGACTGAACAGCATGAAGCTATTAAATAAGAACACAGGTTTGGTGTTTTCTATTATTTGATTCTTAAAAATACTGCAGCAGTCCTTCTCTCTGCTACAATCTCTCAAGGAACCAAACCTGCCTTTTACCAGAATAACAGCATCAATTCAGAGCCTCTCCTCCAATCTTAAGGGGAGATGGGGAAGGAACTTGGGGAGTAACTCTGTATTCTTTCATACAGACCTTTTTGCACCTTTAATGCAGACCCTTCTTGCACTCAGCTGGAGAAATGTTTGTGCACTGAAGGCAAGACTGATGTATTTCTTTCAGATTTCACGCACTGGTAATCAGATAAAGAGAAGGCAGAGAATAAAACCCTACAAATTCATTGCAGTGAGCACTGCAAACATCTGATTTCCCCCCCCCCTCAGGATTATAAACCTAACAGTTACAAGAACATCCCTTCCAGCTAATTTACTCCATGGATAAACTGGCAGCTAAGTGAAGCACATAACATGCCTGTTCTCAAAGTAATCAGAAAACAGCGGGTCAACAATGGAACAGTTAGCAACTATCACTCTGGGGCCCTGACACATAGCAGATGAAATGATTATATTTGCCTCAGTCATTTGCTGTAGAAGAATTAATGTCACTTTGATAAATCAAAGGAATTATTGTCTCCTGTTTTCTGTTCCGTAACTGCTTTTCATAAATATTCTGAATGTATGTCCTATTCTTAACTCAATTTGAACCACTGGCTGGTTGAAATAAGTCTCCACCTTCATGCAGAAAGTAAAACATGCTATCTGGAGTCTCCATCCTGCTTTCTATACTTACAAATGTGATACCAACAGCTGTCAAAGATTATGTATTTTTTCTCTTTTCTCCTTCCTCTCTTTCTCCAAAATCTCAACTGTCCCTTGAAGAGGTGAAGTAGAGACAATGTCCTGATGCAGGCTCAGAAACGTAGCTCTGTGCATTCCTTTTTCATTTGGTTTGCAACACAGACAAGTTTTCTTTCCAGGTAATTATTTCTAATCTAGCTGGACAACCTCAGAGAGGAGTAAGCATCTCCTCAGTCATTCTTCACATGTGTAAAAACAGAATATTTCACACACTTCTAAAAAGATACATATGTAAATACTACAACAAATTGGTACTTAAGGGTTTGTTGAGAGCTCCAGGACATCTTTTCTCCAGCTTCCAAGTGGAAAAGGTTTCATCCCAAAACTGGCAAAGGAATTCTTCCTAAAAGCCAGCAGCAGGAATCACCTGCTCCCCAAAGCAGGTATTGCTTGGCTGCAGGCACTCACCAGTAGCAGGGAAACTCCCAATCACCCAGCATCCCTAGGAGTTACGTCTATAGGGCTTCCTTCCAGCTGTACCTCAAATGCAGCATCTCAAGCTTATAATATAAGCTTACCATCAGCTTAATTACAACATTAAACGAACTTGTAAGTAAAAATTGTTTTAGCAAGCTGTCTCACCAGGTTTTTAATTACAAGATCAAAATCAGAGCAATTTAAATGGAAGTTTAAGAGCCAGAAAAAATAGGTTTTCTCACTTACTGTCCTTAAGCAATGCCCCACCACTATAACAACCATTTGAACACTAGAACATGAAGGCACTATCTGATTCACTAAGTTCATTAAAACCTGGATGAATTCCTTTGGCTTCAGCTTCAGAAGCGTTTTTTCTACTTCCTCCTCTTTCAATAGCAGCAGGAAGCTTGCAAGGATTAGCTCAAGGTTCGATGCAGCACTTCTTGGGACATAACCCATGTCACACCTTCCTGACAACAAGTCTTTCGTACTGCAGTTCTAATGAGATCCCCCTCCACAAAGAGCATGGTATACGTTTTAAAATGCTTTCCTGGCTTTACAGTATTTCACATATTGCACAACAGATAGCATCATTTGTACAGTCATTCTGTAAAGCTCATTATCTTTAGTATGTCATTCGCATTACACGTTATTAATACAGCTGTCAAGACCCAATTGTCAACCAGGCAGCCGTATCTTGCTGCTCGCTGTCAGATTTAGAGATCTGCTGTGGAACAGACACCATTCTTCAAAGTGGATGCCCTTAAAACTAGACCCAGACTTTAGAGTACAAACACAATGGACACCGACTCCCATTTCTGTTGCCATGCATCCAATCACTCCTGTTTTTTCACACTACCATTCCAGAGAACAGCAATCCAGAAATTATTTTCAATGCTTGCTGAACTTTTTTCCCTATGTGATCTTGCAATTTCAGGTCCTTGAGAAACTCATATTTATGAAATCTGTGCTGTTTCACAGGCAAAACAGATTAGTCTGTACAGAATCACTGAATTCTAGTTTATGTGTTTGATGTTACCCAGTTTCTGAACAGCCTTTGTGTTTTACAGTTGATAGGGCTAAGCCTTGCAGTCTGCCATTCACATCCTCTTCTGAAGCACTAATGCACACAGAAATGACATCACGGAGCCTTTAAGATCCTTGCTCTTCATTTGGAGTGGAGATTCACAAAGGCAGGATTTCTCCTGTCTAGCAGTATGCACACCTTGGTAAGGTTCTGCTTCATTTATGCAATTTTTGGTTGATTTGTCAATGTGTCAATTTTTTTTTTTGATTTCAGAATCAGTTTTCCTCAAACTGAGGCTCAGTTTAATTCCCCTGATGTCCCACAGACCCTAGAGGGAATTTTCCATTTTTTAGAAAAAAGTGTTTCCAAGCTGTCTTACACATTCTGGGGAAGATCCGCGCTGGTCAATGCTTCCTTTAAGAATTCTCTAATAAATACAGATACAAATTTAGATAAATATTCTAGGCAAGCATTGGAATTATTCCCAGTGGTATATTTAACATTTCTGTTCTAGAATCAATAGTTTGAGGCAAAGAACTTTCTCTATTTTCCCCTGAATACCATTTCACAGTCAACTGGCTTTAGATTTCCGACTGAAATGCAGTTTCCTTAATCTCATCCCAATATTTTTAGCTTTATTTCCTTGCACCACTGTGAGCAATTATGGGAACTGGGGAATTCCCACAGGCAGCTGCACTGTCACTAAGGGACTGTTTTGCCTACCTTCTGCACTTGTAGACCCATTTGATTTTTCTTTAGAACACTATTCAACTCCGCTCTTGAAACACCCCTTCAGCTGGATCTGCTCTACACACCCTCCCTGCAACGTCCCAGGTGTTGTCTCATCAGATCAGGAAAAGATCACTTCCTGACTCAAATTCTTTGAGAATGACGTTGCTCTTTGGTTTCGACAATGTGCTGCATTTTAAATTCAGACATAAGATTGTTTGCTTCAATCATTTCTACCTGCCTCTTTCAGTGAAAGAAAATGTACTCAACAGAGTAACAGGTATCTATGTGACACAGCCTGCCATCTTCACAGTGCAAGATTAAACTGCTATCAAAGGTTTAATCACTTAATCACTGTAAACTGCAACAGGCCTCACTGAAGACATCTTCAGACAAAAATAGCTGAGCCTGTCCCTTTTTTGCTATTACCCATTATGGTACATGTGAAATTTGTTTATTGTAAGAAACTCATGTGAAACAAAGCAGAACACATAATAAATGCAAGTGCTGCTCCGAAAGCAATGCCTCCTACTACGCTGGCCCACAGGGGTGGATGCTGGTGGGATGGCCAGACCTTTCCATCAGTATGCCATCATGTGAACAGATGGCAGCAAAGGGGCACTCTGACAACTGTGTACAACATAGGAGTGTATTCAAAGCAAAGGGGTGGAACTGAATTCCTCCATGTGGAAAAAATGGCATCCCTGACATTCATCAACACTTGCTGAATGTCGATGGAGACCAAGCAGTGGACGTGAGCACAGCGAGGGGCGGTGGTGCTTTTCAGCTGTGGTGACACTGATATGAACAAGCCACATTCTGGATGGCCATGCACAGCTGTCACACCACAAGATGAAGAGCATCTTGATTAGCCTATCTGTGTGAATCAGCTAATGGTGGTGACTCTTGGAAAAACAGTGTTTTATAGCTGAGAATTTGCTCTATCAAACAGTGTTACTGTACTCCTTGCTTCATGGAAACAATAGGAGGCATTACTTTTGGAGCAACCTACATACATAAAGTAAATGTTAAAAAGTACAGTTCATCTACACAAGTTTTCAAACCTAGCTTACATTCATAACTCTAAGCCTCCAACTTCCAGAGCTAAGCCTCCAAAATCCCTTTATTTTGACTCCTTCACATTTATCACATCAAAATCTCTCCTCTTTATTCTTCACAGGTTTTTAAGCATTGCACAAGCACTTCGAACACTGCAGAATTAAAAATCAAACGGATTATATTTTATAACAGAAACTCAATCTAAATCAAGGCAGCTGTTTCTGAAGTGTCCTTTCACCTGGAATTTCCTCACCATCTCCCCCTCATCTTCCAAAGGCTGTTGAAAACTCACTGTATATTATTGAGGTCAATTCATTTAGAACAATTTTTCTCATGATTTATGTGCTATATTTTGCCTCAGCTCTGCTAGAGAGAATAACTGTTGGGTTTTTTTTCTGGGCACCAGGCCCAGTTTATTCTTAATTTTGTCTACAGATCGTACAGTTTCCCAGATACCATACCAGAGATGAGCATTTTATAAGTTAATAAAACAATAAATAAAACAAAGTATGTTCTCATATCTCCAAGTAATAACTAGAACTTTAAAAGCCTTGCCTTGTTTTATAGAAGATCTTCTATGTTACAGTTACTGCATCAAAATATACCATATTTCAAATGCTAAAAAAAAGTCAATAATTTATAAGGAATAGTTCAAATGTAACATTTCATTTCTGAAACAAACAGTTCCACTATTGAAGGTATTACATATTAGTTGTATTAAGAAGGAATCAGTTTGGCTCCCAGTACTATAGTTCACATAGTTACACTATTTTTAGAATAAAAGGAAAAACTTACTGTGTATTCTGATTTCCAGTCGTCCATTTGTAAAAAAAAAAAAAAAAAAAAAAAAGATGAGGGAAAAGAAAAAAAAGAAACGTGAAATAAAACACTGAAGCAAGACCCTTGCAGCAAACACACATTAATCATTAAAGTAATTCTGTCTGACAATCTGCTGATTTATGTGTTATTAAAGAGTATGGGACAACAAGGGGTACAACTCAGCACAGTCTAAGTGCACGATGCTTTATTTGCAAGGAGGGTATGGCATAGATTACAGCTTTCCCTTAGCCATAGTCTATAATCTGTGTCTATCACTCAGCATGTGATCTGGAGCTTCTGAAGGTAAGATGAACTACTCAAAAACAAGTTAGTAATCATTTTATTCCTTACCTGTGATTGTATAAGGATAATAATTCCAAGCCTTCTCTGTAACATAAAATATTTTCGGAACAACTGCTCTAGCCCAGCTAGGTAGTTTGCTGAAAATAAGAAAATGCATAATTAGAATACGTTATGATCCCTATGTATGGATGTAGTACAGGTGCTTTCAAACATGCTCGTACTTTGACAAGTGTTTCACAGGATGCAGTAATACTCAGACTTCCCAATATTTTTATCTCACAAACACACGTTGTTTCAGATTTCTCCACAGATGTATACGAAACCAAGACAGCTTGTTCCCCTCCAGATTGAGCAATATGGCACCAGTGCAGTGATCTCTGATCAGACACAAGCTGAGGTTTCAGTGCAGTTTCAAGAACTGAGCCTTGGAGGATGCAGCAGGTGAGCCCTGCAAGGTGTCTGTGCCACAGAATCCTCAGCCACAGGGAGGCACCCTCTAATAAGAGCTCATGAGCAAGTCTGTGGTGGTGCCGGTCCACTTCCATCTTGACTCTGATCTTTGTTCTTAGAGGCGGTTTCCTATTTCCCCTTATCCCCTGCTGGCACACAAACCCTTACTGTCAGAGTACCAAATGAGTGATGAACAGCCACACATTTTAAGAAGAAGCAAAGTTCAAGCAAATCCACCATCCAAGCCTTTCCTAACGACATCAATTACAGTCACTTGAGCTGTCAGTAACAGAAATGCAGTGCTGGCCACTCAGACAAACACGGACTTTCTGTGAGCACAAACTGCACCGTACTTCAGGGACTCAAACTGCGCTGCCTGTCAGTGCGTCAGAAGATCACTCAGGATACGGCTGAATCTCTACTGAAGTTTTAATTCCCAACTGTAAATGTTTGAAAGTTATTTAAGCATAACTACATGCGTGAAAGTAGAAAGACTTCCTGTATTAGCAAACTTCAGGGGAAAATAAGTTTGGATCATTAAGGTTTGTTTAACCATGATCTAACTATGCATAAATATTGAATTTGCCCAGAGGCAAAATGCAGACATTGGCACGTTACCTGAAGATTCAAAGTCAAGTGCATTGACTTTTGCTCTTTGATGACATTGCTCTAAAACAGGTTTTCTTTACACAAATCTTTCTTGTGTACAATCTTTTATGCATCTTTTTACATACGTAAGAATTAAAATATTAGCAGGCAATAAAACACAAATGAAAATAACACATAAATCTTTCCAAGAAACCATCACTGAAAATATCAAGTTTAAGACTATTGTGGCAGCTACAACCACTATGGCAACAGAAGCTTTTGTCTGTGAAATAAGGACATTTTAAGTGAGGCTGCAGCATGCTGCTTGCTTGAGCAACAGTGGAGGCATAAGTACACAAAATATTTCTAAATCTATGTAGATACTGATGATAGTATCTCATTGATTGTTCATGAGCATTTGGCAAAGCACAGAGGACAACCGCTCACGACTGTGTGAAGCTGTCCAAACCTATCTGTTGCTAGAACCTTCATAGTGATATTCCTTCACAATTCACTGCAAGTTGGTGTAAGAAGGTGTCCTGTGATGGATGGCTGCAAAAACAAATCAGATCACCTGAAATATAATGGAGGAAACTTTGAAGACCATCTGCTTGAAAACCATGTGTGCAGCAGAATAAGAATGGAGTATCTGGACCAAGATCAGCTGTGCAAGCAGGAAAGGACAACTGTTCCCAATTCAAAGCCCAAACCACCCAGCCAATGAACAGTTTCTTCACCTGTCTACTCCTGAATTTAACCATGACAAGGAAGTAATTTAACTTAGACCAATGACAAGAAAACAGAAGAATGGAATGAAGGAAATCAAAGCTTATTAATACAAGAAAGCAAGGAGGAAAAATTATGGCTAACAATACCTAATATATGTGCTTCTTTACTCAATTGGACAAGGGACAGGTCTGGCAAATGTGTTACATAGCTACTGGTTCTCCATGAGATCTGCACTGTTCAAGTACTCAACACACAAAGGTTTCGTACAGTTTTCAATATCCAGTTCAATGTAGCAGCAGGAAAGGTACAACAGCTTGTGTTTTCCATTGGCCTTGTTTCCCAGGAAGTACATCTGGTTGGATTTCTGAAGCACAAAGGCAACTTGTACCGGGAAGTGCAGTAACACCTTATCTCTGAGCACACTGTGCTGGTCTTGTAGGAAGTGAGACTTTCTGCAGTGGGAGATTCCAAAAATGGCTATTTAAATAGCACAGCTTCCTGCAGTAACCATGATGGATGTTGCTGCAGAAGCAGCAGTGTGGTTATTTTTAGTCATACAAGTAGTTCTTGTCTACAGAGGCGTTATAGAAATAGGAATACACTAAAAGCACTTGATATAAGCTCCTATACTGTGTTTCAGGAGGTGACTGAATTTCAGTAGTATAAATTCAAGCTAAAAAAAGGTTCTTGTAAAGTAGTCCTGACTTCAAACATCCACTGTAACTTTAGCTGAACTTCAATTTCCTGAAGGGAAGTGAATCTTTGTCAGTGGTCATACCCATCTTTGGGCAGGCGATCCTCTGGTCCACCGCCTGTGCTAACAGAAGCAACGTGCTTCCCAAGTATGTCCTACACATGCTTTCTAGGACAGATGTAGTTATTATGAATTACAATAAAGTGATGATTCTGAACATGACCTTTATTGCATAAAGCCTTATCTCTTCTTAACATGGAGGAAAGAAATAACCAGAAACAAACAAACAAAATCTGGGAGCTCTACAGTAGGAACAAATGTATTGATTTTTACCAAGTCTTATATCCAGCCTGTGAGAAAGAACAATTACAGTCACATTAATATTGAATGTTGGCAAAATATATTGTTTGATTGCATGTGTGTGAGCATGTAACATCACTGGTGATTCAATTTAGCCTGAGTGAAGGTTAGATATGTCAGGATTGCAAAGGTGGAATAATCTGTAACGTAAAAACAATAGCTGTGCTGTTTCTGTGCTTGCTATGAAAGAGCATAAAAGTGTAACAAAAGACGAGGCAGGCCAAGGGGAATAGAAGAACATTGGAAAAACAGCAATATTCAATTAGATCAGAGGTAATAAGAAGATCGAGCAATACATTTCATAGGTCACAAACACATGTCTTTAAATATAAAAGCATCTCTAGCCTTTGAGTTTGGAGGTACTGACCTTCAGCAGTGTAATTTCACCATAGGAAGAGACATATTTCACTTTTTTGTCTGACAAGGACATTTCACTGCTAATTGTTATTGCTGCCCACGCTGAAAGAAGCAGATCTATTGCACTTGCCTGTTGAGATAGACACGTTTCTCTGTTAGCTGACCATTGCCGTGGTTTGGGTCCTCATAAGGCTCATTCTGCACCACTTCGACACCTTCACCTCGGTCACTCTGCTCATGGCTGTGCTTGCTTATCATGTACAATTGCCCAATTCTGTACTGCAAAGCAAAAATCAAGAACAACATATTCACTTTATGTAATATGAGTATTCGTAAGTCAAGGTCATACAATTATGTATCATTGTGTACAAATTTAAGGTCATCTAAGGGATGAAAAATAGTATTTCGAAGCTTTATTCAGGCCTATGAGCAGAGATCCTCCCATTATCTTATCAAATCCAGGGCTTCACTTACAGAAAAACACAAGAGCCACGTGTGTACGATAATCAGGAGAGAACTTTGTTTTTACAGCATATTTGTAAGTATTTAAGTTAAGAATAAATGAACAACTAATATGCTGCATTCAAGGTGTTTTAATTGGCGGGTGAACTCTATGGGCCCAGACTTCTCCTGTCATACCAACATGATGCCAACAGTGAAGACACACACACGGATTCAGCAGTTTCAGCTCTTTCCACAGAAAGAAGCAGACTTAGTACTTAGAAAAAGAAGTTTGAGAAGAGTGATTTGGTGACATCATTAAAGTAAACGACAGCACTTATCTTTTTTCATATAGACTCACAAGTTATTTAGGAAGCCAAAACCCAGGGGCTGCAATCACAAAGAAATAAATTATTGCACTGGCAATTGACTTCTTTTTTCCTTGCAGTACGTCTGCATCTACTGTAAGGCTTTTTCCTCCAGAGAAATCTAACAAAAAGTACATTCCTAAATTTTCATTAGCAAAGGTTTTTAGAGTAAGATTGTACTTTCCCATGCATTCTCTGTCCTGAGATTTCACTCTTATTTAAGTCCCTTCCACATTCTTGAACACACCACAGTTCTTACAAGAAACCATCTTTGGACCCATTTGGTTTTGTCCACTGGATCCATCACTCCTCCAAAGTAATTTATTTAAGGACATCTAATCACATCTACAACATCAATCACTTCCAACACGATGGACAATCCCTTAATGGTTGAGCTACCACACACACAAAGCTGCCAGGTACACAAAGCTGCAGCGTAGGCAAAAGGTAACAGCCTGACCTCACTAACCTCCCTGAAATTCTCAGTTATTACAGTTATAAAACAGCAATCCTACTACATACTTTACAAGCTCCAAAATCCCAAACCAAAAGAGCAAAGTTAGAAAAAAACAGTCAAAACATGGAACGAGTTGTCAGTGAGATGGTCTTGCTAAAGAAAACAATACAGAATAGGGCAGGGGTGTTCCCTCAATGCACACTACAGCAACAGAGCAAATTACTGTACAGAAACATTCCTAAGACATTCACTAGAACAGCGATGCAGAATAACACTATTTGAACCATTGGATGCTGAGTTCTGTTCTCTGTCTGTATCTGCAGCTTCCTGATCTCTGGTGCCTCCTTCAGACAAAGTGCCCCCATTCAATAGATGAGCCCTAAAAATCATTTTCCTTGCTAATCATGTTATCATCATCTTTGGTCTCTACTGAATCTTCTTCTCTATCTCATCACATTTAAACACTTTGTCCTAATCTTCGAGATTCTGAAGAGCTGTCAAATTCAAACATACACTTTAACAACTTCATGAAAAATTGCCTTCTCTGCTTCACTAATAATAAATGAATGCTCTGGTACACAGCCAAGGCAAAGTCTGTAGACGGAGCAAGCACTTCTATTGGACAAGGCAGTAGTGTTGGAAAAATGAGAACTTTCAGACACGTGAAGCTGTTCTTCAGCTCTGATATCAAAGCAGCATTCTTCAAAGCTAAACACAAAGAGGAAAAAATGCCCTGCTTTTTAATTAGATATGTATGAATTAGACCACCTGTGAGCAAAGGCACTGCCTGCACAGTGATAAGGATGGTAGAAAAGAGGAGAGGTGATAAAGTTGCTTATCTTCTAATGGAAAGAAAGAGATCAGTAATTTGTAGCCTGTGGAACATGAAAAGGTTAGTTGAGGAAAGGGGGAGAGCAATTACAGTTTGCCATAAAACCAGAATCACTACTGAGATCTCTGATCAGGTTTCTGGTATTTTGACTTTTATTTGCCACAGACATCTCTGGAAAGTGTTTCACAATTGCACATGACATTGCATGCTAAGATTTCCTACTTCCACGCAATCTTGGCAATTTTGCTCTCAGCTGAACACAAATGTCTCCGTTTCTGTGAGAAACACTGGCTCAGAAACATCAAGACAAACGTGTGTTCATGCTGACAATGAAGAACAGTGCTGTACCAAGGCATTCACTAGCTGCAGTATCACAAACCAGAGATACTGACATATAACAACACGTTTAGCTAATAGAGATTGATATTATTTCACAGATACACGCTACCACGAACTGCAAGCAGAACAGCACATCACCAAGGCTATAAGGCACCCCGCTCAGCACGTGGGTAAGGATGGCAGAGCTGCACTGTTCAGCAGATAATCTGCAGCACAGAGAAATCACTTCAGACACTGCAGTCAGTGCTTACAGAAAGTTCTGCTTCTCTGATGACACTCACAGTCACATGCGCTCCAGTGTTAAGATTCCTGAGATTGAACAGAACAGAACTTTGCCTCATCTGAGCGCTTCCAAACTCAGTGCTTTTACCACAGGACACACCTGTAAAGGTGTTCAATTCTCAACAGTAATTACTTAAGTCAAAGTGGTTTCTCTTATCACACTCACTGACTATAAATCCTTCAATCCTTCATACTATTATTACTATTAGACATCACTCTGCCTTTTGAAATGGGCACTGCCTAATGCATTCTCAGGTTAATGCAGAGCCCTCACACGCAGGCAATTATAACACTGTGCCTTCTGATCCCCGTGCTTGTGTAGATGATGATTCACAGCTATTAAGAATAATTTAAGAAAGCCTTTTCCATGGCACGAGCTGCAGGTTCTGACAGGGTGATTTGTCTTCCTTGCTGTTAACATTCCTCGGTTGGTTTTAACTAGCACATAGGAACACACACTGTAAGCAGCTGATGTTCCACGTACCGGCAGACCGGCGCTGCTCCTACCAGATCTACTTTTCAAATTCTTTTTTCTTTTTAACTGCCAGTTTCTCTCTCAGACTTCTAGCTTGCACAGGTATTACTTTGCAAACCAAAGAAGCGAGCATCTTGCCTTACAGCGTGCGCTAACCACCACCTCAAGGCTTTCCTGAAGGGCACTGCTACAGGAAGGTATCAGTCAGACAACCACTGCAGCGCTGGACACCTTCCTGCCACCTTTTGTCTACAGAGCCATGAGCAGGAAGAACAACCCTCACTGCAAACAGCAACTTCCAAGTCTTTCCTACACAGCATAACTTACCAATGTGAAAGAAGCAGCTGATATTTCTAAAATAGTGGTTTTCCTGCAAAAATAACTACATTGTAGGCTAGGGTCATGTGAAAAGAGTCCTACTGGTTTTGATTCCTGGGAAAATCTGGAAAGAAAGCACGAGTAATAAACAGAGAGCACAGAAGGGGAGAGTTTTTATAGGCCAGGGCTGTACCTTGCAGAGAGAGCCTGGCTGCTGCTGGGATGGTACCCAATCTCACTGAGGCTGCCTCTGCAGAGTGCACACCAAACATACACATTATTTGACTGCTAATCTCTACACCACAGCACTCAGAGCACCTTGCACCACATTCACTTTGCCATGTAGAAATATCTTACGTGCAAAGAAGTTTCTACCAGCTGTTGTTTTAAAATGGCTGTCCTGAGGCACTAATACAAGACTGTAGTTTCAGCAGCAACAGCAGCTTTCTAAAATATGATTGTCAAGAGCAAATCCATTTCAGCTATGCAAAAGAATTGATCTTCTGAAACAGCAGCCGAATTGATTTGTTACAAGGAACAGCACCCAAACTCTACACAACCAGCTTCATCTAGCAGCAGACATAGAGAGGTGTACCAGTTAACAAATGCCATGGTCCCAAGCATCTTTTGATTGAAACACAGCAGAGGTGCATTCTGTCCTGAGCATCAGCTAAAGCCAGTGCCTGAAATAAACAGCGTGGCACCACAGAAAAATCCAGCAATGAGAAAAATATGCATCTAAGAAAAAGAAACCACATGAGAAACCAAGACACTGATCATTAACCAGCAGTGGCAGAAATGAGATACAAGAGAACTAACACTACATGTCAAAGGGTTTTTCTGTCTATAGGTGTTACAGATGTGATGTGATGCAACGTGCAGCTTGCTAGAGCCTCCAATCAAGGCAGGTCAGTGAGTGGGGTAAATGCTAGTAATAAACAGACTGGTTCAAGTTTAATGTTGAGCTTTAAATCTCCCCTTCCGTTAATTCCTGCATGCATCTATGACTCGTGATGCACTGCACATCTGCTGACTTGCATCAGCAGCATTTTTTAGTATTGCCCAAATTCATGGGAACATGTTTTTGTAGCCTCACAAATAAACAGTTGCAGCAGGAACAGTTGATTCTCACATGCTGTAAAATGCAATTTGTATTGCTTTCATGCTTGCGTTGCCTTCCTCAAGGAAGAAATTTCTTCCGCAAATCACTTCATCTGTTAAAATTCCTGTGAACTGGAATAGGATGTTCAGCACAACAGTACCCCTCCTCCAGAACTTTCATCTAAAGAAATCTGATCTACATTACATTTGAAGTGCCTTGGCACATTAATGGCTTACATCCTATGTGAGTGACGCCGCAATTAATAGAAGCAGATTAATAGTAATCCACAATTAATACACATACAACACTGCTCATTTCAATTTTCACTGAAATGGAAATTAAATTGCAAATTTTCAGCTTACGTGCAAATACATTTTGCTAAATATAGCTCATGTCCTGTTCAGATGCTAGCAATTTTGTTTCTACACCAGCTGTGCTATTGAAAAAAACCAGCTGTTTTCACCCTGAATGTACAAGCTCATATATTTAAGAAACAGTTCTTATTAACGATATTTCGCAGCGAGTCAGCTGGTTAAATCTTGCAACTGTTTTCGTGGCGTGCTTCTTACATAATTGCCAATACCACCTCATTATCTGGGTCTACAAATGGATATATATTTCCTGAAAGAGATGCACATGATTTTCTTGAGCCTGTTCCCAAAAGCAGAAACACGAGCTGGAAGGGACTTCTCATGGCCACTCACAGCCCACCTGCCAGTAATGCACACTGAAACTGTGCTCCCATCTGTGGGTCCCTATTTCTGAACACGCACCTTTAAATCACATGCAGGTCACCCCTTTAATTGCAGCTTGTTGCTTTCCAGGCACAATTCACTTTGCAAAAGTGGTTCGATGGCTATCAAATACTACTGATGTATTTTCTAAGCCAACACGACAGCACGCTGTATTTGTTAACTACAATTCATCCACGAGGTTGCAGTCAACCTGAAGGCTGAAGTTCAAAGAGCTGTTTGTCAACCCTCTTTAAATTTTAACTCAGAATGTGGTAAAATGAACTCAAACATAACAAACTCAAACATAATTTTTGCAGTTTCTTTTGGTAAGCAAGGCTTATTTCCTGCTATTCCAGGAGAAAACTCTTACTTCAGATGTTCCAGGGAAAGTCAGAATGAAAAGCAGAGGGTTCCTTCTCCACCCATCCATCCCTCGCTCCCCCCAGCAGTGCACACAGCCCTGCACACACAGCAACACCATCACATTTCTCTCACTGTGCAAAGAAACATTCCCTGTGAATTAGGGGCAGTGACCAAGCAACTTGCTTTATTAATCCAGACAACAAGAACGCAGTGGTATGTCATTGAAATAAATAAGATTTAGGGGAAAAAAAAAGAATCTAAACTTACATGCCATACATATTAAATGCACTTTTCTTGCCCAAAGGAAGGCCAAGAGCAGCCAAGCGGTGCAGTGCCTCAAAAAGCTGCAGCCGCAAAGCTGAGTCTGCACAGAAAAAGCAGCTCCTCCAAACTGCAGAGGGATTTGTGCTCATTGTTTGATTCAGCTCAGTTTGAGTCGGGATGTATTTGACCCCTCCTGAATGTGATGCTGCGGTTGGTCTGGCTGTGACACAGGTGGATCGAACACACGTGCAACTCTTCCCATGCAATGGAAATTATTTTTCACTTTTTGCATGGTTAATGGCACTCAACTGATGTTTAAGTAGAACTTCTTTCCCCTCAGGTTACTTTTCTCTAATTACTCTTCAGTAATTACTCTTTTTTTTGTCTCTTACAAAATCTCTCTTGTTCTGAAAACATCAACTTTCAAGTACAGAGAATGTGACGTTTTCAGGAAAAAAAATCCATGCACATTTTGCTTTTAGGAGCACTGAAGAAACTACAAAGGATTCAATAAACTTTGTCACAATCAGAGGGGAGCAATTCTGTAATTACGTTTTTTGGTAGGCAAATTCCTTAGGAGGCATTTTGGGCAATATAATTCTGCCTGTAAGGATAGAAAAAGGGAGAACTTCCTTAGGAGACACAATATAAAATGAAAAAAGGCCCTCAGTACCAGAATTAAGACTCACCATTTACAAGCTAAAGGATCAGACATTCAACCTGCTTTCTGAAATCATATTCAAATGAAAATGAAGCAGATAACTTTTCTTTGCTACTTCCAATGAAACAAAAGTAGACTCACAGTCAAAAGGAACAAATACTTCAATGTATGTTCTGATCTCATGAAATGAAATCAACTTCAACTTGATTTTTGAAATGCACAGTTTGATGCCTGCTTTCCCATGATAAACAGTAGAATGGAGTGTCTTCAGACAGCCCAAGCTCCTGCACAGGACATTCCTCACCTGCATCTACCTTACAGATTAGGGTGATGAGGATATTAAGGTCAATGAAGAGGACACACATATAAGCAAGAGTTGAATTATTGAAGAAGGAAATGAAGACATACTTAACTCCCCATTCCTGGACTTACAAGACAAAGACTGCAGATTAATTTATAATTATTTAACTAAAAAAACCCTTATTAGTAGAATATCATCCCCCAAAACATTCTAAGGATGAAATAAAGTGTACAGATACATACAGAATTATAAACATTTCTTTCTAAGGAATTTACTCCCAATGGCAGAAGTGACAACGCTTATGCTAAAACGCGATATAACTTCTGGAACCACAGAGCAAATCAATGCACCTATGGCCCAAGAGATTCTTGCTCTCCTGCTAAACAGCAGCAGTCCCTGAGCTGAGCCGGGCTGCACGGCTTTCTGCAGCAGAACACAAGTAACAGAGAAGGCCATTTCTCAGTAGCTGTAAATGGGAATGGCTTTCTGACACACAAAAAAAGCAGTGTTTGAACTTCTGTTACAGAGAAGTTTCCAAAAACATCACTCAAGCAGGAAATGGTGCCCTTGAACAGAGCAGAAAGACCCTCCTGTTGGCTGCAGAGGCTTTGGACCAAAGTGAGCAAACAGCTCTCTGCACTCATACACCAAAGTTAACCACTTCCTCAGCAGTTAGAGCCAGTGGCGTCATTCAGAACATGTCCTTTGGGGTAATAGCTCATGGTGTATGGCAGCACCAGGGAATAAAGCTGAAAACTACAACAACAAGACGGGTAACTAGATAAGATCTCTTTGTAATGAACCTGGCTTTCTTCCTGCAGTGCTTCAGACCACAGCAGGGCCACGTGACTGCTGCTTATGCAAGTTCTCAGGCTGTAAACCTGCTAACAAAGACAGAGTTTGAAATAGCAAACATGGAGCTCAAAGCCTTCATCATACACGGCAGAAAGCGCTGGTTTGACACAGAAGTCAGAACATTAACCTGCACTGTTTTGTGTAGACTTCAATCTTTAATATAATAATAATAATAAAAAAAAAACAACAAAAAACAAGCCCCACACTAACAAGCAAACAACAAAAACCCATGAGAGTTTAAAAGATACTTGCTTGTTTCTTCCCCTGCTACTCCACAACAAAGTCTCAGCAAGTCACTGATTCAAAATCTCTGGGAGGAGCAGGTGACCACAGCAATGGCAACGCAAACAGCACTCTGAGTTTGGATGCCCAACAGCACCCAGGAAGAGTCAGCAGCAAGAACAAAATCCTGTAGGCCAACACAGCTCCATCTTCTGCTGGTGCCTGGAGTTTGCCTAAGATGACTGTGTGCAGGCAGAGCCCAGGCACAGCAGGGCCGTGGCACACTGCAGCACCCACATGGTCACCTCCTGGCCACTCTCTGCAACATCCCCTTCCCCCCTCCTGCACATTCACCTCATAGAATGAACACACTTTGAAACCTATATTCTCTATTCCACTCCCCCCCTTCCCCCTTTGTTTTTTTTTTTTAATTCTTCTTTTCCTTGCTCCTTGTGCTTGCTGTGGACTGCACGATTCTCATGAGAATGAGATAACCATTAGGGCAGGCAGCACACTGAATTCCTAGCTGCCATGGCTGAACTGCTACCCAGCACCTCAGAAAGAGGAACTAATGCTACCCAGCACACAGCAGGTGGGCACAGTCTATTCTGCAGCTGCACCTTCCTCAATCATCAGGACCTGATATACCTGCTTCCCCATCTCAGATTATCACAGCTGGTCCCTGCCACTGCAGACAGTCAGGCCAACTCTACCTCTGGAATCTTTTCTTCCATCTAGGCTGCAGTTAAAAATAAGCACATACAAAAACTCCTACTTTCTGATGGAAAGGATAGCAACAAGACATTTGCTGGCTTAACTGGTCACAGCTCTCACTGAGAGGCAGCCATCAGTTTGGCTCTGCGGGAAGCTTCGCAGTGTTACTTCTGTTGGATCCAAATGGTTGTCTTGCTGTGAGCACAACTGCTGACAATTGGGTAATATGTGGCAAGAGGTCTGGCACTGCCAGTGGTACACATGCACACATAAAAGCAGTTATGAGTTTATATACTGACTTGTCATGCATCCATTCTCTTATTGTGATACTGAAACAGGCACAGAAAACTTAGTGTTATAAAACAAAGCTCATCTAAGGAAAGGAAAGGTGCAAGACCGCATTCAAGGCTGCTGGATGACAACAGTGTCACCTTGTCATTCACCCATGGTGCTTGGTGATGTTAAAACTACAGTCTGGGAAGCTTGATTGATCTGTTGCTTTACTGTCTTATTCTTTCAATAATTTCTAGCATACAAGCACATCATGAATCAACGCTGAGTACAAAACCTTGGATGTGACAACCAGATAAGCCTTCCAAAAAGAGCAAGGTGTGCTTAATTCAATTGAACTCAGAACTTTGAGTATTTTCTTTTTTAATGAAGCTTTTACAACTCAGAGGATTGCAATTGCAGTGTTCTTTCCAAGCTACTGAGAATGATTTGTTGTAAAGAGCCCAAATTAAAATGGGTGGAAGAAAGGAACTGAAGTCAGTTTTAGCTTTAGATTTTTCTCTGCCAGCTTTTCCTCAGTTGCTGCCCATGCTGCCTCAAACAGCAGAGCCTTCCAGATACCAACCACAAGCGTTCCACGGCTCGCTCCGATTGGTACAAAGCCAGCAGATCCAGTATCACGTCAGGCACGTCACACCTTCCTCAAATGCTTTTTCATCTACAAAAAACATTATAGAGAAGAGGGAAGATTATACAGCATTATAGATCTGATGGCCTCTCAGAGGCTTCCCAGATGTGATTTTCTCAGACAGCTCCCTGAGCCATACTGACAGGAGGACAGGGTTCAGAATCAGGTCCCTGCAGCCGCTCCCAAAGGCTCACACAAACCAGCCAACCGAGCTTTCTGTATGCTGCCTTAATTTCATAAGGCTGTTTTCTTAACAAGATCTCATGTTTTATTCGGTAGGTCATAAAGTATGCTACAGAGTCACAGCCTACATACAAGTTCCACTTCTATAGCCAGAAGAGGCAGGCATGCGTCAGAGGCATGCTACTTATCCTCTCACTGCAGCACTTTGGGCCCCCATGGAGCCCTGACAACCTCAGCTGCTCCACCAACCACTTCTCTATCACCAAGTGAGCCACAACTACCAAAGGTCAGACTTCCTCGTTTTGACCTGTGGGAATGAAAGGACAACACAGCATTTCATTACATCAGGGAGATAAAACTCATGTTGGTTTCCCACTTACTACTACAGCCAACTGTGCACACTGTTCGTTGCCATTCTGTTTCAGATTTTATTTCTCTTTACATCTATTGATGAGATCTTTATTACAAATTTATTAGCCTTTACAAAAAGGATCTTTTAAACTTTGCAGCTGAGGTGTCTGTGAAGTCAGTCTGATGTGCTGTAACACGGGAAATGATTTCACATTTGCTGTATGATTAACTGGAAAATGCCATCAGGGCATCACCACTTCATCTTCATGAAGACACATTCAGGGCAGCAGCAGAGCCCAATGTGCACTTTCTCATGTGTAGCAATGCAAGCAGTCCCAATGGAAAACTCACAGAGATGCCTGCTTCTCCACTCATCCATAAACCAAATGTTTCATTTAAGCCACCTGACTTTTCTCCATCAGAAGGAAAAAGTGCCATTAAATGAATTCTCATGTGCCAGCTTTGATTTTGTCACAATGGATAATGGATCCAAAATTCTTTCTCTACACACTACAACTACCTTGTGGACATTCCTAAAATTGTAATTGCCCTCACAAGAACACAAAGCCATGAACAAAAATGTCCTGTTTTATCATTTCAGAAATCTACTCAAACATAGATGAAATTCATCTTAAACAGCCTCGGAGAGAACACTGTCAGCATAAAGATCTGTGTGAGTGACTACTAAGTGAGAAGCTCGAGGAAGAGGAACAGCCTACATTTTCTTGAAATGAGAAGTTAGACATGTTTTTAGAAGGTTATAGGAAGACGGGCCTAAAAGAAGATTAAATTTAAGGTCTAGCAAGTAATTTATTTATGAAAGAACTTCAAAACTATAAGAAAATAATCCACACAACATTTACTGCAGGGCCAGGTCAGCAGGGCCGACGTGTTTGTCTGAAACTGTGCTACCACAGCTACAGCTCCCAACAACCAAACCCGTGTCTGCAATACCTGAGATGCTATCCTGCAATCAGAGCACACTCGTACTCTGAGGTCCCTCCTGACTTTTGTTTTATTACTGTCAGTAACAAAAGATAAGGCAGCTTATGACTGCAGCTCAACAGCCATTCTCAGCTCCTACTGATTAGTATTTGACTGAAAGATGCTCACGTTCTTAAAGAATCTGCCCCAAAATACCATAAGCAGCTTCCAGTTTCACTCTTTGACAATAACCCCCATGAAGCTGCTTTAGTGAAAGTGTTGTGTATTAACTGGCTGCACTGTTTACATTGCTAGCAGCAATGTTGATACTGTAACAGGTCATTGCCAGTTAAGTAAAACACAAGTTCATGTTACCACCAGTTACTTATTTTAACATTGACATTGGTAGTATGGGTAAATAGCAGTATTTTTCAGTTAGGAGAACTGTACTTCAAATTGATGCCACCACTAATGGAAATAAGAAAGCAAACCACTTACACTGAACAGATACCTGGGTGAAGCATGAGCAGAGAAAGCACATCACCTATCATTAAGCTTGCTGCCAGCTTCCGTTAGAAGAGATTGTTCTCCTGTTGGTAATAACTGCTAAATTTTAGTTGCATTATGTTCTATTGTGCCTACTTCATGCTCAGAAAACCAAAATGGCTCAGGAATGTTTCAATTGCTTGCAAGAATGAGACCAAAAAACCACAAAAATCACCAAAATCAATCATACAAACAAAAAAAAACCCCAACAACAAAATCAAACCAAGCTACAAACAAACAAAAGCAGTGAATCAGAAATAAACGTGTCAGCTCCTGCTCCCCTCCCCACCTGACATTTGGCAGACACCTCGTCCTTGCAGATCCATCTTATGCTGCTCACATGAAAAAAGGGCTAAGTATGAATGGATTAAGCTTAAGCCTTTGCAAATACAGCTCCATATTTTCAGTAGAAGCTCTTCAGAGCTTTCCAGGTGAATTACAAAATATTATGTTCTCACCACACACTCACAAGCCTCTCATAGATCCTACTACACACAGATCGTGTTTCCCTTGCATGTTTCTTTCTGCTGCTTATTTTCTTCTATCACATGTCACCACGTACATTTTAAGTGATTCTTTTACCTATTACCCTCTCCACTGGAATCTCAAGTACAGAAGCCTGCACAGTGCCTGCATCTCAGCCTTCCAACCAATGACACGGGCAGGGGCTCAGAGGGCAACACAGATCACAGAATCACAGAATCGTAGGGGTTGGAAGGGACCTCCAGAGATCATCGAGTCCAACCCCCTGCCAAAGCAGTTCCCTACAGCAGGTCGCACAGGTCGGCATCCAGGCAGGTCTTGAACATCTCCAGAGAAGGAGACTCCACCACCTCCCTGGGCAGCCTGTTCCACTGCTCCGTCACCTCACTGTAAAGAAGTTCTTGCGCACATTTGTGCGGAACTTCCTATGCTGCAGTTTCTGGCCGTTTCCCCTCGTCCTGTCTCCACTCACCACTGAAAACAGTCCGGCCTCGCCATTCTGCCCCCCACACCTTAGATATTTACAGACCTGGATCAGGTCCCCTCTCAGTCTCCTTTTCTCAAGGCTGAACAGACCCAGTTCACTCAGCCTTTCAATGTAATGAGGGGTTAAAGCCACCCAAAATATTTACCACCAAAATCTATACTTAAGGAAATCTTTCTAAGATTGTAAAGCCAGGTGCCCAGGTGTGAGGGAAAAAATGATGGATGACATATTGTACACGTGTGTTAGTGTTCAAACACTATCACACTGTTAAATAATCTCTTATTTAATTCTCTCTTCTCAAGGCAGTCACGTATTGCTGCATATGAGTTTACATTGGGCATCTGCTCCATTTGCTGAAGAGCTGAAAAACACACTGGGAAAGGAAAACTGTGCCAGCTCAAGGTCATAAGAACTGAAGAATCCACATGAGTGCACATCCTCTGGGCATCACCAGTTGTGATGAATAAGGATGGGGAAGGGCAGAGATCAAGAACTCCACGTAACGCAAGCCTAAGTTCTTCACAAGCACTTTTCAGATGCTTGTTCCTCATCATCCTCAGACCACCTCTGGCACAAGAGGTCTGATTCAAAGAAATATAAAGCTATCGTAACTAGATTCAATGAAAACTGTGTTTGGAACGGGCCATGTAAATCCTCTTTGAAAAATCAGGTTCCAAATGTTAAAAATAAAACTTAAAAAAAAATCAATAATTTTTTACTTTAATGTCTCAAAAATGACCTTCATCTCTAAAATATATTTTTTCTCACTGCAATATGTATAATGAAAATAAATTGATTAATGTTTTGTAAAACATTCAGAGACTTCAATAACGACTCAAAAGCCATGACAGACCACGGTTCCAACTTCAGATACAGATAATAAATTACTGACAAAAACCCAAAATAATCATATAATGAAAAAGTGATGTTCACTTGAGCACCACCCAGCCTTTCCAGGAACTGCTTTTATGAAGAACATATTCAGAAAGCGAGCAAACTGAAGTTCTACAGGCAACATTCAGTGGGGCACATCTGAATTCTGAGTGCTTGTCCTTAGCCCTGATTCTTAAACTAGGATATGTTGATAAAAACCCAAACTGTAACCTCACTGCAGTTCTGCTGTCTGAGAAGAAGGCCACAGGCCAGCTCTGCAGCCAGGCTGCAAATGCAGGCAGCTCAGAGCAGCAGCTGGCTGATGTACCTCCCCTGCTAGTGCTACCTTTTCTTTTTGATTAAATAAAAGCTTCTGGCCTACAGTTCTTACACTCTGAATATGTAGCGTTCACAATCCAAGAAATAAGCATCAGTATTTTGACTGTTTTATTTTTCCCCCAGACAGCAATTCACTAACACAGGGCTGGGTAAGCAACTGCAAGATTTTTTTTTTAATTGGAGGAACAGCAAAATTAATTTTGAAAGCTTCTTCTGTCAAGGCTGAAAGTCTTTGTACCAAACTTCATCCTGGAGTGGTATTTTCAGCTGTAAAATAGGGGTTTGTAATGGAAATGCTGACAGGCCCATAATTACAGCAGCACTCCGGGCACCACTATAGCGGGCAATCAGATAGGAGTACCACCTAAATTCAGTGCAAGGTATCAGAAAAGTTCGTGTCTGTCCTCATTAAAGCAGCACTTAACATTCCTTTAAACCTCTGGCTCAGACTATTAATTTGATGTTCAGAAGGACACACACCGGTACCAATGCTCACAATGACTGCAGCCCCTCAGTACTTCAAACCAAATCAGAGGATCATCGTAACGTTGAAGGCAATAGAAACTGCTAAAAGTTCTAAGAATAATGAACACTTTATTTTACAGGACAAACTGAAGTCATAGGAAATAATATACAGGTGACACATTCATTCCTGTGCTCTGTAGCGTTTTAAAGCTTCTTTTTATATCCAAACCTGCACTGATATGTCTGTGATGCAGTTAATTACACCTAGCATACCAAGGAGACTCTGCTCCCTGGGCCTTCCTTGATAGTCATGGATATTAGTATGATTGAATGATATGTTCATAGCCTATATGAATTTTAGTTTTCTTAATCCCAAGAAAAATCATTCAATAAATTGGTGACATGATTCCAACATGCACAGTAATATTCTGAATGTTTCAATAACGTAGAAATCCACAAGTTTCACCTGAGCATGTGTTCTGTAATAAAATCCTGTTTTCCTACAGAGGCAGAAATACTAGCAGCATTACTTCCAGCCATGTAAGCTATTTCATGATTCCAAGAGACCCACTCCTATTTTCCTCAAAAATAACAGAAAGGGTGAATTTACCAGAAGGATTATTTTTTGGAGCACTGCTTTCCTGAAACAAGTCCTTTTTCAAGCATAAAAAGTTTCAATAAACCAAAATAACAGCAATAAAAAAAGCATGCATCACATTCAGCACAAATCTAGGCATACAGCTCTTATCAGGTACAGGAGAGAACAAACGTCACGTTCCACAGAAGCCTGCCTCACTGGAAATGGGACTGACGGTGTTTTTGATGACTAGGTAGAGAAAGAAAACATCTCCCTGAACAGAAAGTACTTTCCCATGGAAAGCTGGAATGGTACTATTTTGAGTATCGCCCTATTTAAACACAGGGACACCCTCACTCTGTCACTCGCGCAGACGTGATCCGCATGTTTTGATGGCTTGCAATTCTGCCTCAGACTACAGAAACTCCTCACAGAAGATGATTCAGAAGATTATTATATTTGCATATTTTCCCGTTACTGACAGTGAAGGCTTCCAGGGGCCATCGGTTCAAGACTACAGCATTTACAGAGAGCAGGAGCCCGACATCCATTGATGTCACACTTATTTGAATGCAGAGCATAACTGACACTGCCAGAACGACTGTGTTTGTTGCCATGGGATGCTTCAGTTCTCTCATGAGAGACATTTCTCTTTTGAAGAGGACAGGTTTTAGGATTTACTTTTTTTTTGTTTTAAATCAATAGAAGGCAACAAAATTGCCTGTGCTCCAGAATGCAGATCCACATGAAGAATTATTTTCCATTAACTCGCTAAAGAAAACAGAGCAGTAAAGTAGCCAGTGACAGAAAGGTAAAATTTATCAGTGCTCACCAGGCTAGGCTGATCTCTCACAAGAATCTACAGACCAGAGGAAACATGGCTTCATCCTGGGCCTTTCTGTCCACATCGTTTTCTCAGATCACCTATTCCACAACCATAGTAAATGCCTCTAAGAAGCAGCTTGAATTTTCCAGCATAATTTGTTCCTTTAACAGAACAGATTTGAAGAGCACAAGTGTGATAATCGCATGCAAAAATGACTTGTAGTACTTTGTGGGAGAACGAGACAAAGAGCATTTGCTGGAATCATGAAACCAGATGAAACTTATGGAAGTGTGACAGATGGAAACAGGCCAGAAAGTTTTGCAGTGCTGTATTACAAACTGAAGGACCACCATTGTTAAAGTTAAATTTTTAATCCAAAATTCACAAGCTTCCTCATTTCTCACTTCCAGATAACTACTGAACTGTCTTCCTCTGGACTTCAAGGCAAAGGAGCTGTTTGGAGTGTAGTTCAGTACAGAATCTGTCCTTCATTTCAGACACAGATCTTAACTCGTGCAGTTTTCTCTTAGGAACATATTTTTGCATTCTTAATTGAAGAAAAACTCCCACTGACTTCACTGTGAATAGAAGCAGGCCTGAGAAGGGCACTACTCTTGCTTATCAGCACACTATAGGAATGCTGTCAATTAATTACACCATATCAGCTGCTTGGCTGTAGATAGTGTACATGGTGTGCTTTTCACTTTCTGATTTACAGTCAGTAGGAGGAGGTCACAGCAACAGAATAGGAACAAATCAAAGTTAAACATGGACATGGAAATTTCTCTCCGTTTTCAAGACTGTCAATTCTGTGTGCACTGGGCACGAACTGGGACTGTGGTGATGAAACGCGAGAGCAATGCTTGCTACTGGCAATGACAGCCTAGATGAACAAAAGAATTATGCCTTGTAACTGATTCAGTGTCAATGACAGGCATCCTAAAAGCTAGTATTGAAAATAGAGCAAATGTTGTCAATTCATTTCAGAGATTAAACGGATGGAAGAGTACCCAACTCCAAATGGAAACTAAGGAACATGACATGCTGCCAACCAGTACTTGGCAAAACAAGTCATTATAATATGGAAATACTGTTGCACATCACTAATAAATGTTGCTCACAAAAATATTAATAAAAACTCTGTGATTCCAATTGTCATCATTATTAATATCTGATTCTCTTTAAGCAACAGTCACCACATAGTTTATGATTTCAGTGAATGAGCATTAAGAAGCCATCAGGCCCTCTCTAAACACTACTGCTTAAATGCTGAAGAAACATAGCTGCTGGGTACTCTAATTGGAACCGTCTCTCTGCACCAACAATTAATTCAAAACATTGTGTAGGCATTAAATTCAGATCCTATACTTTCACATGTAGGACAGGAGCTGTATTACGTAATTCGCCTTTCATTCACTACCATTAATTCAATGATTCAATGTACCAAACAGAAAACAGACAGTATGGGAGTGATTTGGACCACAGAAGCAAAAAAGAAAATTATTTAGTAAATAGCACAGTATGGGTGCACAAACACTGTGGGCTAAGCTCACTCTTCAGTCAAGTGCTGATAGCTGATGAGAGCACTAATTTGATTTCGGAAGCCTATTTCCCAAGGCCACTCCCTAAATTTTCTAGAGGAAACTGATCACCATGAGACAAGAAAGTCCCTTATCTCGATAAATTGTTGCTTAAATGATACAATGCAAAAATAAAATCAACAGACAAATAATTTCCAATCACTGGAGAGATGACACCGGTGAAGACCCAGAGGGATTTGTGCTGGGTTTCAAAGTACTCAGTGTGCTCATTAGCAATGGCAGCATGCTCATCCACAACTTATTAAAATCCCCAATGAACAATATATAAAAAGAACAAGCAATAACTTGAACCCAACAAGCATGGAAAGCCACATTTTCGTAATTAACCTCCTACAACAAGGATTTAAAAGATGGAGTGGGAGGCATATCATAGAGAGTACAAAGTGGAAAATAGGAGAGAACAGAGCAGAGAGGATATGGAATTACTGTGATCACTTGCAGCCTCTCAACGCTTAGAGAGCAACTGCCATTAGATGAAAAGCAGAGTGACAGTGCCTCTATGACCCCAGTGGCAATGGACACCCACAACAACCAACTTAAGGCCTGCTACTACAAATCCACCACTGGGTCACCTCCACTGCATGAGTGATGGAAGAACTTGGGGATGAAAACAGACTTCACCACGGTCTTCTACAGAGAAAGGAATCAGTCAAACCCATTTGCTACTGGTTAGCCAGTATTGTGCTGTTCCTGCTTAAGAAAACATCTGAATGTATGACTTGGAACACAAGACTTAACACAGAAATTAGAGAAACATCCCAGAAGACCTACAGAGAGGAACAGCACCCATGCATGTTACCAGCATTACCCTATAGCCCTATCAAAACCCACAGGACTCAGCCAGCCTTTAGTGGATACAAAATTTAACAGAGTAAGGACGGAAGTCCGACCGCTGCTTCTAAAAAAAGGCCACAGAAACCTCAACAGGGGACAGCAGGGCAGTGCTCACAGGAACCTGCTCTGCACTTCACAGCTCTCACAGTCACACCTATTAGATATCTTGCATGTGGTTTCATGAAAATTTATTTTTTTTAAATGCTTTCCATAATAACCATCTGATCTTGGCTGAAGTGTTCTTGAGTAACACCCTAAAGCACACAACATCTGCAGCAAACAGAGTGAAACAATGCTGCTGTTCTGAATTATTTTTCATACTCTGGATTACTTCTGACAGAAAAAACCTACAGTCACTTCAGCTTTCATACATCTTCAGCAGAATTCAAGGTGCTGCCCTTGTGTTTCTATCCTTTTACTCCAAACTGCTCTCAGTGCCCGAAGTCCTGATGAGATTTGCTTTCTGATCTCCTCCCACAGAACCTCATCACACACGGCAGGGTAAGGCTCTGACAGCTCCCAAGTTTTCCAACAGCTGCCGTCCTCATAGAGACAAACAGTTGATAAACAAAATAGAATGATACGGTTTTAAATCATCATGAAAGATCGATTATCTGATTTACATTAAGTCATACAGCTCAAACATTTCATTCTTGTGATGCTATCTAAGAACACGCAGATCACAGTTGATTTATTACCTCAGCTCCAAAATACCCAGCTGAAAATAGGCAGGTACACATTCACACCAATTACTTACATTTTCGGGCAGTAATGAAATTAACAATTCTATGCTTAATTTGATAGAAGTACCATAATATTTGTAGCCACAAAATAGAGCTACATGGAATGACAAATGCTTTAAGTTTGGTCATGAAAGCGCGAACAAAGCACAAGGCTTCTGACCCCCTCAACTTCTACCTTCCATGGCTGTGACTGAGGAGAAGCAATCTACAATGGACAAGAAGAACTAGAGCATCAAAGCCAACCAAACGTAGTAGAAATCATTAGAATAGCCTCAAAGGCTCTTATCAGGAAAGCATTTTAAAATGTGACAGCAAAAGTTAGCTAATTATCTTCTCCCAAATGAAATTTGAAGTACATTATTATATAAGTATTATAAAATAAGGGCTGAACTATGGTCTGTGCATATATATTGAACTTCCACACATCACAAGTACATTAGCAAACAGATAAACCACGTCAAAATACATCCTGGGGTGAGGTCTTTAAGAAAGCCAGGATTTGACCAAGTTGAGTCATTGAGGTAAAACTACAAAACAACAGAAGTATGGGTGAGGACAAACAATGACAAGAGGAGGCTGGGAGGGATTCCCATGCACAGAAAGAAAAATATCAAAAGAGGAGTCTGTTCTGAGAAGTTGTGAAATTCCTCCAGTGATAAAAAAAAACTGCTCCATAAAAATGCACAGCTTAAAATTTCAGGAAACATCTTTCACCTGCAGACCAATCTGCACACGGGATACGTATTTTGGGGTCTGAAATGGACGAGAAAAAAGGATTTGTTGGGGGACTTAACTCTGTGCAGATGCAAAACTGAATGGGAATCTCCCCAAGCAGACTTGCTCTGATCAGGTTCTAGTTTGATGTAACTAACATCAAGGTGCCGAGGTTTTGACTGCTTTAGAACACATCTTTACAGTGACTGAGAATCCAAGGAAATGCAGGAAAAGAAAAAAAAAGCATCAAGGCCCTCTTGTGCCTCAACTCTCGTGTTTGTAGTTTTAGGACACGGAAGTTTATTGTGAGCTAAACCATTCATTTTTTATTCTATGCAAAGCACCTCATATAATCGTATCCTTCAGCTCCTTAGGTAAAAGACTCCTATTTGCTGATTTGATGGAGAAGCCATTCCTACAGCTTTTGCCTGTGTGAGGGAGAATCGCTTTGCCTTTGCAGGATGTGCGTTACCAGCGCCAGGAAGGTGGGTGTAAGCTTACATCAAACTAAGCCATGTTATATTAAGACAGGGTGGACCTCAAAACAGAACTATGATTTGTTATGGTTGACAACTGAAGGAAAATAAGGAATGGGATAAGGTCAGAAGGCTGATATGAGGAAATCAGATGGAACCAGCAGCCACTTTTCCTCAAACGTTCTTAAGGAACTCAAGATTTATTCAGACTGCAGTCCCCAGAAGAAGGTTAAGACGCTCTGATGTGGAGGGTGGCTGTATTTGCTTTCCATGCCCATAGGGACGTTTGTTTTCTGGAGTCTGAAGCAGAGGGCAACCACCAATTGCCACCGGCATTGCTCTGATTGCTGCAGTGCAAACCACTGATGTTGTTTACTCCAGTTCTGACCCCCAAAAACAAACTGACATGCCTGAAAACATCTTGGTGAAGAGGCAGGATTAGAGGTATCCACATTCAAACTGTATTATGCTTGATGCACGATTAAATAAACACATAGCCACCTGTTACACTTATTTCTGTGGGAGTATCTATTTTCAATTACAGCATTTACTATCCGCCCTCAAGAATGGCAAGTAACACCATGGCAACATAAACACAGTCGTGGCTGCTTGAGAAACCTAAATTATAAATAGCTTATAAATAGCAATGTATAGCCCGTGCAGCCCTAGAAATAAACTAACTAATCCATGGGCATTTGTTCCTATGACATAACATTTCCACTAAAATGTTTGCCTCATCTCCAGCCCACTCAGGATTGATTTAGAAGTTCAGCATCACTTGACTGAGTTCACGTTTAGCCAAAAGAAAAAAGAAAAAGATAGCAGAGAATAGAGAAAATAAGCTATAGCAAAACTGCGGGGGGGAGGGAACAAAAAACCAACAATGGCCTTTATTCCAGTTCCACTGAAGTTAATGGAAAAAACTTCATATCCCAAATGTATAAGAGCCTCCTTAATAAGAAAACATGTTTTTATATTGAATCATCCATGAAAAAAACCCAGGGGCTTACGTGAGAAGCAAATGGCTTACAAACGCACATAAACTGAGCAACCCTCTGATGTATGTGAGAGATTCCTGAACTCCATACTCTCTTCAGCTTCTGCCTGGGTGCAAAGATCCATGGAAACTGACACAGCAATGAGATTCAAGCCCGGGCTTCGGACTCAGGGGGGAGCTGAACTACCAATTGTTTCGTTGTGCTGTACAGCTCCTTCTGCTCTGCAGCAGGCAGTAGTGGGGAGCAGCACTCGCTGCCAGCTGGCCGCCCGCCGCATGGCCTTGGCTGGGCTTCCACGTTTGGAGTGTGACCGAGGACACGGAAATGGGAGAAAGAAAAGAATCGGAGTTTGTGCAAAGTTAGGATGAGAACTGGGAGATTACTGCTCAGTTTTGCAGCGTGGGGACATCAATAACTGTATACTCCATCAGCTAAGCCCAGAGATATTATCACTGGATTTACACAAATCCAGGGCCTCAGTCTGCCTGTATGAAATGCCCCTTAGGTAGGCAAGAATCCTAATGAATTAGAAATGTCTGTTTGAGTTCCTCCTTGTTGAAATTCACAGATCTGAGAAATTTACAAGTTTTCTTTTGATTTACAGCTGTTACTTCAAGTCTGCTTTCAATCACTCTGATAGAAACCCAGAATAAACCCATTGCAGCCAGCGGAATTCACATTTACACCATGCAACTGAAATGGAATTTGAATTCCCAACATTTCTATTCTAAAAACGTGCCGTGTGTTTTGTCATACATACTTGGTGAGATATCGGCCTCTCTGACATCAGCGAGGGATCTCTCAGTGGTATCATGAGCTCTGAATTCCACTGAATGATTTTCCTTTCACACAGAGAAGCAAAACAAAAGCTCATCCCCTGAACTGTGAACTGAAGAAGTTTTAGATCAGGTCTATATGATAAAAGAGACAGCCTGGTTACTTGAGAATGATTACGTACACATTTCATGCTCTTCAGTTGGCTTATGTCAAGTCACAGTACAATTACTTTATTAAATAAATTATCATTTAAATGTCAGTATACTTGCACTTTTAAAAGCAACCTGACAAAATCAGATAAATGGCAGCACTAATTTGCCAAGTATCTTTCAGGTGGTCAGATGATACCTCCTAGGAGCAGTATACACACAACAGGCCTTGCAAAGCGAGACTACTTCCAAAACCCTGCTATGTAATAACAAGAAAAATAGCTGCTCGGCTTAACAACAAAATTATTACTGCCTTTTCCTTTCTGATAACTATGAGGTTTTTGGCTCACAGCATATACTGGTAGCCTATCAAGAAGCCTAGCAATACCAGCACTAAAGGTTATCCTTGTATTCTAAATAACTTTTAGATAAACTGAGAGAAGAAACTGAAAATGCACCTAACAATTAACCGTGTTTCTGCCTGTCATCAGCAAACAATTGTTAATCAAGCAATTCAGCAGCAGTGTGTTATACTGGAGTGTCATTATCACATAATTATTTTGTTATGAATTGTAATAATATTTTTACTGAAGAAAAAAAGTTAAGCAGCCATTAATTGGGCAGCAGAGTCAACCTAATATGACATTTAATCTGATGAAACGGAAAATAAAGCACACAGCATGCTCACAGAAAACAATTCCCACAGAGCCTAACTATTCCTAAATCACTTAGGCACAACTAATATTAGAACAGATGTGCTGCTGAGGAGCTCCTAAACAGCAACCACGAATTCTCTGCAGAGCTTAAGGTTTTTTTTCATTTTTTATTTTTTTTTAAACAAACCCAATCTGCAAATATTTCCACATGTGAACTCAGGACACGACCGCTTCTGCTTTAAATTAAACACGCGCACAAACATACGCAAACGTTCAGCAGCGCACGCACAGTAAAACCAGCATCAGAGCCACGAAAATGCAACACTAATAGAATGCAAAGCTGCTTTGGCATTTTCTGACCGCAAACTGGAATAATAAAAAAAAAGGAAGATAGAGAAATTTTTCCAAGAAAAGCCATTAAGATGTCACTCCTCCATTTCAGCACTCCACATTACAAAAACAAAAATAGTATTTTAATACATATCCAAGGACTCAAAATTGGCTGCTCACCTATAACCAAAATTGGGAATAAAGATGAACTGAGAAGGAGATAAACAAGACAAAGATCAGATTACCTCCAGCTCATCCATCAGATGATTCAACTTGAAATCTAAATCGCCTTTTCCTCACTGCTATTGGAATCTGGTCAGCAATCCTGTGGCACCTTTCTGTGCCTCCCAGACATATGCAGATATTGGCAGTTTCAGGTAAATAAACACACAGTGTCCCCATGCAATGTTCTTAGGGCTTCATGTCCAAGCAGTGCAAAACGCCAATTTGCTTCACTTTGGGATCGAGGCATTGAATGTTACAAAAGACACTGCTGGTCGTCACTGACATCGTATGAGCCAAAGAAGACAAGGATGAAATACGTGGAAAAATATTTTTAAAATAATAATTGTAGACGATAAAGAAGTTTTCTGTGTTACCAAGAATGTTTACCACACCCACAGTTACAGAGTACATCTGCATGGTTCACATGTGCACCTAACTCCAACCATACAGCATTTAATGGCTGCTCATGCGTTACACAGTGAGGATGGAAAGCCTGCCTGCATTGCAGCACGCACACAAACTCAGTTCTGTGAGCACAGCCCAGGGAATGTACTTGTCTGTAAGTCTCAAAGAAGAACACTGTGAATGAATCATCCTTACATGCTATGGGTTTTTCACTACTTGACTAGGCAGCCTTTTGCTCAGAACACAATCGCTAACAAACTTAAACCACAAAATCAAACTGAATGCTCACAGAGGAAGACAATTTTTAACCTTTCTTAGTTATTACAGAATTTCCTCTCTTCCTGTAACTTGAAGGGCTTTATATACCTTAAAGGATATAAATCACCTGGCATATTTAACACAAGCAGTGCAATGCTACAACAGGATGATAACAGCAATAGGGAGGCAAAGTCTTTGGCTATAACAAACAAGAACAAACCCAAATGCAGCAGCCATAGATACAGAAATGAAGGAAAAGAGCTGCTTACCTTTAAAAGGCCTCAGGCATACACAGACCTCCAGAAAGAGATGCCCTCACCTCCACTGCTAACTGGGAAGGGGTGGATCCTGACCTTTCTGGTCACATAGGTTCATTGCACGCACCTGAGCTCCTCTGGGTTGGCCCTGCCTTCCCACCAGGTGCTCCATCACTGCCTCAGACCCCAACTCACTAGAAGCAGTCAGCAAACAGGTGAAAACACGTATAAATCTGATTTCTAAACTTATAATTAGACACACGAGAAAGAAGAACAGACTGGACTCCAGGAAAATGCACCTGGCATACCAGAGTACATAACATCAAGGTGTCAGTGTGTTCATTATTAGGCACATAAATGATAGGGGCCTCAATTTCCAAAGTGCTGATCCTTCAGAATTCACATCCACTTTTACAAGAACTTCATGCTCTCAGTAGCTTGAAGTTCATCCCAGAAAATAAATAATAAAAATGCCAACAAAGCACTGCATTGTAAAAGGCATTATTGACATTTTGTGCCCTTCTCTCTGTTCCGTAGTTTCCAAATCTACTTTATGGTTCAAAGATAAACACTTCATGGGAGTTCTTGACAGCATCAGAATACATCCACACATCCATATAGTGCTTTAGCTAGAAACTGGCCTAGAGCACCATCAAGCTGCATTGTCTTTTAAGAGAAATGCAAAACGTGCCCCTATATTTTGCCACCACATCAAATGTGCAGTATTATTTGCTGTATGTATATGCCCCTTGGAGAAGTGTTGACAAGAAGAGACGAGAGCAGCAGAGATGAAGAGAGATGCATGACAGAGTTTGGAGCTCCTCAGGTAATACCTAATCCCCTGCACTGAAAGATTTTTTTAATGATTTACACCAAAACTAAGAACAAAGGTTTTCTTGTTTCCCTCAAAGAAATGTATTGCAATGTGCTAATGAGAGTGGAGAAGAAAATCAGTTATTTTCGGTCTCCTGATTTGCAGTGTAGCTCTGTCAGCTGCCCTCACTGCTGTGTAGGTGGCCATGGCTGCAATGGGAAGGTCAGGCTAAGGCAAGGCATTCACTTCCTTCCCACACTAAAATACAGTTCTCACTGCCAACTCTTCATTCTTATGACTGTCCTGTGTCAAAAGAGAGTGAAAAAGCCTTACTTAGTACTAGAAGTGCTGATGCTTTCACTCACTTATTTTATCTGCAGTGTTGTTGTAAAGGTTCCTCGCAGCCCCTGAGCTTTGGGTCAATGTAAGGGCACAGAGCAGCCAAGGCCCAGTGACACAGCAGACAGGAGTATGCACAAAAGACCAGATCAGCTGTTTGTGGGGAGTTGTACACAGGGATTTCTTTTGAAGGGTCCATAATGGAGTAAAGACTTTTTTGAGATCAGTCATTGAGTCTGTCCCTCTGACAAACACAGCAGAGCCTCCACACCATTAACTGCAGAAAGAAGGCAAAAATTCTCACGTTCCTGTAAGGCACTTCCAAAAAGAATGACCAAGTACAGAAAGAAGGGGCACTTCTCATAGCGCTGTAACTAACTTTTAAAGGGATCATCGTAAGAGTATAGCTATCTTATAGCTGCCTCCAGTTCAGACTCAAGTGAAATCACACAACAAGCCTTCATTTCTGCTGGACAGCATCAGCTCAAAACTGCCACAGTAAGTATTTCTGCAGAGGCCATGTTCCTGACACGGCCCGATTTGTTTGATTTACAGGTCATTAAAAGTGAACTCAACAGCTGAATTTCACCTCCTGCTTGCCCCTAGTGCTCTTGCTTACAAACAACACATCACTTTTTCAGATGTTGCACACATCCACGTTTTGGTGAAAATACGTTCTTTGGTTGTAGCTGGAAAGAAAATGCTCAGACGACCTCATCTGTCTGTATTAACTGCAGAGTGAGTATCAGTAGCTTAGAGCAATGTGTCATACACTTCACACCCCACTGAGGGTTTCTCCGGTACACAGACAGATGGGTTTGTCCACCTGCAGCTCTCAGCATAAAACACTTCAAATGCTTTCATTGAGCTCAGGCATAAAACATGCTTTAACAAGTTCTTTGTACACAAAACAGCCGACCATGAAATCTTTCAAAGGAGAAGTGCACACAACATTCAGAGAACACAAATACTGCTTACAAGCACATTGCTGAAATAATTTTATGTAAACAATCCACAATGGGAGAATTTATAATGCTCAGAATTCTGAAGTGAGCTAAAAGCTGGGTGCTTCTGGTAAAAAAAGGAATCACAGCACCCCTCAGGCCATCATTTCTAAGTAAGTGCTAAAAGGATCTCCGGTGTAAATCGCAATCTCCATTGAAGAACACTTTGCAGGTCTCTGCTTGTTTGCACTCCGGCAGCACAGCTGCTCCTGCGCAGCTCACTCAGGCAGCACTGCCCACAGAACTCACTGAGCTTGTGTTTACAGCATCGAATGGGCACAGTTCCACCAACTTCAGCAGAGATAATCTTGCTTGAGATAAAGAACAAAGGAAAGAAATTCTGTTTTTGTTTGTTTGGTTTTCATTTGTTTAGATACTACCTACACATACATAGATCAGAACAAACCCATCCCACTTCCAAGTAAAGAAAAAGATGATTACTGTAATTTACATGCAGCTTTAAAATGTATGTGACCCAGCATCACATCTTTATTAGCATTTTACAGCACTAACAACTCCACTTTCAACATGATCCAGCAGAAATGTCTTTCCACCTACTCCCCCTAAAAAATATCACTTTCCACATAAATCAACTTCACCAACTTCACCACGCTTCACCTCTTCCAAAGTGGAAGCTCACAAACGCGCTCACCTGGCAGATTTCACATAAAGGCACCTCTATGGCACAAAACCATATGATCCTTCCTATGAGGAATTACACAATTCTGATTTGCAGAGAAAGAGTTGGACAACTTTCAAGCATCTTTGCTACTCTGGATGACTCGGTGCTCCTTTCATTTGCTGCAGAACATGTTTTCAACAGACGATGCTTAATAAAGCCAACACAATGCACCCTCTTATGATATTCTCTTACATTATTTGTAAGAATGAACTAATAAACGAAAATGCAAGAAGAGAAATAACCAAGAAGCAAGCTTATTCATTAATTGCAGCTGGCCTGAAGTTTGGCAACACATCCCAAGCAATTACTGCAACAGATTTAACTTGCTTTATGTATTGCTGAAAAGAAATGGCTTTTTGTAATTTGTAAGGTCTCAGTTTTAACAAAAGGAGTGTATTTGCATACGTGCAATCCAGTGGCAACACAAATGAAGTACAAAGTGACTTCCAATTGGCAATGTTGTTGGCTTATTCAACCAACAGCCATGTTCTGATCTAACCTGCATAGTTCTTCCAGTAGTTGTCATTTTGCTTGGAAATTCACATGATACTTCCTTTCACATTATTTCAAGGCTAAGCTGGGAGCTTACAACAGTATATATGTAACAGCCCTTAAAAACCTGTCAATAAAAGTTCCCTTTAATGGATGAGCCTCAGAATTGAATAGGAACCAGAGCATAGTGCCACAGCATCTCAGTAATTGCGCCTTTAGGTTCTCCTCGCGGCTGCCTAATGCATCTCTTACACAGACCCAAAGAAACACATCGTTGGTGCTTCCTGTAGAACTGAAGGCAAAATACAATGCCACCTTCAGAGACTGTAGGAGGCATCACAAAGATGAGCACTATGAGAAATACAGTGCAAGACTTTTTTTGTAAGCAAACAATACAAAAAAAAGTTATGAAAGTTTCAAAGTTTTGTCACTGATTGTTTGTATAATTAATAATGAAGTTCTTGCCATGTATCAGACACACCCTAGGTCCATTGTGAAGCCACCTCACCTGCAGTTCCTGGATTAAGGACCTGGAAGATTCCAGGTCGAACAAACTAGAAGCTGTACCTTTGCTAACTGAGAACATTCTTTAGAGCAGGAGGCTTCCAGCACCTCCTGTCCCACCACACATCAGCCATTCCTGCACAGGGAACGTTTTGAACTTTTCTCTACCCAGAAAGCTTGTTTAATAAAACTTAGATCCTCTTAACATGAATTAGATCTGCTTCCTTCTGATGACATTATGAGACGATGTTCACAAGCGCAGTAGTCTGAATTGGCTCAGATAAAATGTGGTCTACTTTATCATAATACGATAACCGAATAAAGTTGTGTATTGAAAAGCTACCGTACAACAGCACAATGCGTTTCATAACTCCGTCGAAAAATCACCAGAAACAAAAGCGATGCCTACCGACGTACCCCCAGGCACGCGGCGGCTCGGAGTCCCGCTCCCAGCACGAGGCACGAGCAGCCCAAGGCAACACGCGGCGGCTTCAAGGCGCAACAACACGAACCGCACAGCAGCGCAGGCCACAGCCCGCGGCACCTGCGGGCGGAGCGCCCCCTGGCGGCCAAACGGCTCCGGGCGCGCCGACGGCTGCCCCCGCCGCTGCCCCGCCGCGCTCGGCTGCGGACACCGGCACTGCTGCGCCTCCGGGCGTGCGCTGCGCGTGTGCGCAAGAACGTACAGTGCGCGTGCTGTACCTGTACTGCTATCGCACCTAGAGCTGTAAGCACGTAGAGTGCGGGGCGTCAGCAGATAAATAAAGCGTAGCGTTCCGAACGTGAATTCAGAACACGGAGAAAAAGCAGTCTGTGACTTCCAACCGTTTCGTTACATGACAAAAAAAAAAAAAAACAAAACAAAAACAAAACAAAAAAAAAACAGAACTAAAACAAAACAAAGTTTTGCCAATAAATTACCGCCTGCGTACCCCACCTGTGCTAGTTCTATCTACAAGGTTATTTTGAGCAAAGGTGAGGATATGTTTATAATGCGGGCTTCGGGTAAACCTCCCCCGGGTTCAGGATCCGACCGCACAGCCCTCGAAGCGCGCACCGAATTCCTCTCCCACTCGTCCGGTTGCAGGAGCTCCGAGCTGACCGTCGGCCTTCTCACACTCTCCGGTCACCTCCCTCCCGCAGGACGCCTCTATCCTGCACGGCAGACATGCTTCTCCGGGCAGCCACGAGCCCAAGTTTGTTACACGAAGGACAAACGCCCGCAGCGAAGCCGACCCCAACTTCCTCGGCAGAAAAGAGCCCGGGAGCAGCCGAGCGCAGCTTACCTCCTCCACGGTGAGCGGCATGCAGATCCGGTACTCCTTCATCAGCATATTCCCGTGCGTCGGTGCGGAGCGGCCAGCCGAGAAGCGCTCGATGCCGCGCAGTGCTCGCGCCCGCAGCCGCGCGCGGGGCAGCGGATCGCCTTCGTGCCCTCGCGTCTCCGTGCGCGTTCGGCGCTGAGTCCGCCGCGCAGCCCCGCGAGCAGCCGGGCGGGCGGAGAACGGCAGCACAACCGCTCCTTTCTTCCCGTTCTTCCTCCTTCAGCCCGCGATCATGTGAATTTCGCACACGCACGGACCTCTACAAAGAAGTCTCGAAGCCGAAGCGCCGTCGCACGCCCAAAGACATCCGTCGGAAGCGCACGAAAGCGGCGGCCTCTCGCTGCTGTGTCAAGACATGCCCGGGGCGGCGAAAAGACCGAGCGAGCCGGAACGCGGCTGTCGCCCCGCCGGCAGGAGAGCCGCGACGCCGATTTCCGAGACAAAGGCTTTTTCTGCCGCTTCCTCCCCCGGCTGCCGAGCGCGGCTCCCGCCTCCTCCCCGACCGCCGTTGCTCCCGCTGGGCTCGGGGCAGCGCTCGGCGGCCGCGGGGCCCCGCGGTGCGGCTGGGGGCGGGCGGGCTGCGGCCGGCCTGGATGGAGCCGCGGAGCGGCAGCCCCGGCGGGGGCGCGGCTGACATCACGGCGCGGCAGGAAGGAGGGCGGGCGGCGGCCGCCGCCAATGGGGCGGATTTAAGCGTCCCGGCACGGGGAGCCGCGGGTTGGGGGAGGGGGCTCCGGGACGGGGGCACCGCGGGCTGTAGGAGCTGTGCTGGCCGCACCCCCACCCCGCTGGGACGCGCTTTGCCGGCCGCAGACAAGGCGAGGCGGCGCTCTGCGAGGGCGCAACCGGGGCTGCCCGCACGGCTCCGTTACAACAGCAGCGCGCAGTGTGTGCAGGGGAGATACCCGCACAGGATGTGAAGGCCTCACCCATTTCCCTTCTGGTCAGCCCGTCGCTATCAGCCTGCCGAATTGGCTGCACAAATAAAACTGTTTTTTTTGGTTGTTTTTTTTTTTTTTTTTTTGTCTCAGTTATTTACTTTCAAATGCCGCATGCAAAGTTCAGTGACAAAGTGTCTCCTTCCCAATCGAACAACAAAGCCAGGACCGCTGGGGGAGGCCTTTTCTTTCTTCTTCCTGATAGCTAAACCTTTTTTTTTCTAGTGTTTTTTTTCTTGTTGTTTCAGATAAATTGTTATTAATTTCCACCTCACTCTACACAGGCAGCTAACTCTGAAGCCATCTAAGAAAGCCAAGCGCTTATGTAACTGTGAATAAATCATGGCATGTGTACATTGCTGCTTCTATCAAGTGAATGGCCATAAAACACAGCTTGCAGGGAAGCCCTGTGACTGCAGTGTGAAATATAAAGCGCTGCACAGTGGCAGAAGACACACCTGCACTTTCATCTAATTTATTTGCAAAGATATGAGTGATCAAATGCCATACTGGGGGCAGCTGGACACGAATTGAGGTCTACTATGAAACGCGTTTCATAACAAGAGCAGAACCCCTCAGGTTTTCATTGGCTCTGAACGTAGATCTCAAGGCGATGTATATCATCTGAAGCGCAGGCAGGATGCAGTGCCATCTCCTGGAGCTAACGATGTAATTTTTTTGCTCCGTTCCATTAACGGCACATATTTCACACACCCTGACTTCCCGGTGGAACACAAAGAAATAGAAAATCCAGGAGCTCTGCTAACAGCCTGGGCTTTCAAGCGAGGCTTGAACAATGTGGTTTACGTCTTCTGCTTCAAATTTGACAACAGCCATTTGTAAACATCCAGCTTGTAGTCACGATCCATAACGTTGGTAGCACATACTAATGAAACTTTCATGCAAAATAGCCCAAACGAGGCAGTACCTGTAGTATCACCTATAGAGGACAGAGATCCAAATTCAGATCTACTTACTGCAATTGTGATTTATTAGTTAAATGAACTGGGGAAAAAGAATCATCTGGTCTCCTGCTGAAAAAAACACTGTAAAAACTGAACTTTGCACGGGGCCTTGAAGCGACTTCATCGCTAAGTCAAATGGAAACCAAACGCACCTCCCGTGCCTGCTGCACTGCCCCACACGTTCTGCCACAGCTCCTCCCTGCGCTGTCTGTGCACGCGTGTGGAGGGAGAAGCGGCGGCTCCGACAACAACCTTTGGAACTTGGGACTTTTTCTCAGAAGGACGTTCATCAGATGCCTTTTAGGGGACATCCTCTGTGGGTGTTGCAGTGGAAGCTGTGCCATGAGGGCTGCCCGCAGCTCCGCCCGCACCACACAGCAGTGCTGCACCCGGGGCTGCGCTACGCCACATTCACGCTGCGTTTGCCTCAGAATGCGGAGAAATGGCGTAAAATCGCGGTGGTACTGACTTCACTCCCCTTCCCCCCTTACTCACACACACATCTCCCTCACACTACGGACACGTGAAATGCGAGCATCACCACAGCGTGGGAACATCTCAGCCAGCAGCCCGAGGGGCGCTGAGGCAATTGGCGGGCAGCAAACCGCCACACCGAGTGGCGGGAAATCCCGCTCCACCGACCGCCCGCTGGCCCTGCACGGACCGCCTCACAGAGGCGCCCCCCTCACGTCCCGCCTCACCCCGCTCAGAGGTGCCCTCAGCAGCGCCTGCTTGGTGCAGTGCGGGCCCTTCCGCCGGGTTGTCCCGGTTGCGCCTGCGCGCCGCGCTCTTCCGGTGTGTGTGTGTGTGTTCGCGGGGGTACGCGGAGCAGAGCCGGGACCATGGCGGACGGCGGCGCGGAGCGGGCCGATGGCCGCATCGTGAAAATGGAGGTGGATTATAGCGCGACGGTGGACCAGCGGCTGCCCGAGTGCGAGAGGCTGGCGCAGGTGCGGAGGGGGGAAAGGCGGGCGGTGCGGATGGGCTGAGTCATGGCACCGTGCGGGCTGGGCCCGGGTTGAGCGAGGCGAGAGCGGAGGCCGGGCTGCGGGCCGAGAGGGGCCGAGCTGGAGGCTGCGGGGTGCGGGACGGGGCGGAGGTGGCCGCTCCTTACAGGAGCGCTGCGCGTCAGGCGCCTCCGTGCTGTTGTCCCGAGTCAGGATGGCGGGCGGCGCGCGGCAGCCGCGCGGTTCAGCTGTGTGCGACCCGAAAAGCAGCGGAGCCGTGGCCGCCAGCGGGGCTGTGCTGAGTAACGGCTGTGCACGGCCGCTCGGTGCGGGTACGGTGCAGCTGAGCGTTATCTACGGGACTTGTTTTGAGGTTTCTCTGTGCACCTTGTTTTGCAGTGTAGAGGCTCTCAAACCCAACAGCAATGGGACTGGGTTTGCTGTCCTGTTTCAGCAGGATGGCATCTGGTTCCTATGCACTGGCGGTGCTTTGCTTGATCAGCAGGTCTGGTCAGAGACGTTCCGGGCTGTATGGTATATTGTAGGATTTTGAAGGTAGTAGCTTTCAGATAAGAAGGCTGTGTGCTCTGCTGCCCTCAGACTGCTACTAGCACAGACGTTTTATCCCATGGGTGAAGCTCTGTGTAAGGATGGGCATCGTGGCCGTGTTTCTTTCCCACATAATATGTATGTTCAGTGGCAGTAAGAGCACATCCTTCAGACCAATGTATATACTTTGGAAGAATTTCAGTGCAATAGGTATGTTTTAGAACCAGCTTTCTTTTTCTCTCTTTTGTCGTTCATCTTCTTGTTTCTAAACATTTTGCAGTCCCAAAGCTTTTACTTTTTACTGATTTTTTTTTTTAACTTTCTTTTCCTATCGCACTAGGAGGGGAGATTGCAAGAAGTAATTGAAAACCTTCTCTCCTTGGAAAAACAAACACGAACGGTAAGTGTGGTGTGCATCATTTAGTGCTGTGTTGGTCTACACCTCCCCCCTGTTCTATTGTATTAAAGTTAAAGGGAATTGTAGCATCAGTCTTTTGTCATTCTTATCAGTGAGATGAGATACAGTGGATTTTTTTCCTCTTTATATCATAGCAATGCAAGTGACAGATCTGCAGGTTGTTTTTTCCATCACTAATACACTGCTTATCTGTTACAGGCTTCTGACATGGTTTCCACATCGCGTATCTTAGTGGCAATAGTGAAGATGTGTTATGAAGCTAAAGACTGGGATGCTCTCAATGAAAATATTATTCTTCTGTCAAAGAGAAGAAGTCAGTTAAAACAGGTGAATTTATTCCTTTGAAACAAAAGGTGAAATTGTATTATTATATCTGATTCTCCTCTATGAAGAGACTTCACAGACTTCTTGGCACTTGCATGAATACAGCGCGTTTAGCTTCTGCTGATGTTTTCTGGGAGGCATATAAAAGCCAATAATGAAACCAATGTCCAAAATTCATCTCTTTACTTTGTACCTGAGCTCCGTTCTTGGCAACACACCTGTGGCTATTTTGCTTTTGGTACATGTCAGTAGTTTTACATGGTTGTTCAACTTTACAGTCATCAGCAGTCTAAGCTGTAGACACAGTTTTAATTTTTCATGTTGTCATGAGGTATACATTAAACAGTTATTGGAATTCGCTGCGATGAAATAAGGACTAGACTTTATATGCTTGCTTTCAAAACTGTCATAACCTGGAATTCAGTTCTGTCAGAGAAATCAGCTATCAAGATTGCTGAGAATGCTTGCATTTAAGAAGGTACAAAGTGTGTTGTGCAGTGTGTTTTGTTTTTTTTTTAACCTAATTAAAGTTAGCAAAAGGCAATTTTAATGGCATCATTGCTTTAGGAAAAGAAAAGTTTACCTACTTTCTAACATGCAGAAACATGATTTTGTGTGCAAGTGGAGTACAGTTTATTTCTCTAACTTGCACAAGTTGTGGCTGAAGACGAAAGCAGCTGATTTTTCTCTCCAAGTAGTTTCTAGAAGTTTAATTCAGGTTTTTTGGAAGTAGGTATTTCAGCTGTAATTGTGGCACCTTTATCAGTGTTGTTACCAGAACGCATCCCAGTAATCTGTGCTTTCCACTGAAGGATGCCAGCCTGTTAGTGCTTAACTGCCAATCCGCAGAGATGGAAAGGATCAGTCCTACTTCCTCCTCTTCCTTCCCTTCTTGAAAAATCTGTTGGTGTCCTACAGAGGAAAAACTGCACACACTTAAGAGAAGATGTGTGATTAGATTCATCCTGCGTGCATGTTGAGTCTCTCTAGTTTAATATGAAATTATTTAGTATCTGAATGCATTTGAGAAACCTACAGTGATTTTTCTATTCTGTTATTGTACCAGGCAGTTGCTAAAATGGTCCAGCAGTGCTGCACTTACGTTGAAGACATCACAGACTTACCAGTGAAACTGCGCTTAATTGACACGTTGCGTACAGTTACAGAAGGAAAAGTAAGATTTTGTTTTAAGACTGACTATCTAAAAGGTAGAATAAAAATGCTTACCTTCTTTAAAAGCATAGCTTCTGAATGCCATTTTCCACCTTGTTCAAATGAGAGCAGAAGTATATTTTTAACTTCAGAATTTCTTTCCCAGAAAGACTACAAATATTTTCCAAATTTCATAATTAAATGACTTGCCAAAACACCAATCATATTTCCATTATGTATATATTTGGGTGTGTTATTAATGTAATAGCTCGTACATTTTAGACTTTGAAAGTGCCATTTTTCACTATTTAAAGTGTTGCATATTTGAATTAGTTGGAAATGGGCAGTTTAAATTATTTAGCAAGGTGTTATGTGCAGCTGTGGTAATCAGAAACATTATGAGTCCATTATTTACATGTGATTCCTTTTGCTTACCCCCCCCCAAAAAAGGATCTATTCTGAATGAAAGCAGGTTTGTATTAATGTTATGGCTTTTGCCTGTTCAAAGTTAGTCTGAGCTGTTAGTCAAGTATGTTTGACTTATGGCTGGTTAGGAGTGTGTGCAATAATGCAAATAGGTGCATGTTAACTTCATATCTATTTCAGTATATTTGAGCAGGCAAACTGTCGAATACTTCATTTGCTATGCAGATTCTTTTATGTTTGTGTAGGGAATGGTAAAGGCATTTGTTTAGATTAATTTGGTCCAAATAGTTTGATTTTTTCCCCCTACCCATTGTATTTTACCAGCGTATTTTTGTAGATAGCATCAACAACAGTGTATGGATGTACGTGCAATTAATTAATTGCATAAAAACATGAAGGAGATGTTTTATAGGGCTGTGGTCTTGTAGTTTATGTCCTTTTCTAGAAAATTCCAGAACTCCCATTGCTATTTCTGATTTCAGATATACGTGGAAATCGAGCGTGCTCGCCTGACAAAGACACTCGCAACAATAAAAGAGCAGAACGGGGAAGTGAAAGAGGCTGCCTCTATTCTGCAGGAATTGCAGGTAACACACTGCGTAGTCACAGTTACCTCAGTGATAGAGATTAATGCTGAAACTTCATCATCTACATCTGCAGAAAATGCCTGGAATGAGATTAACTGTTACGAGTGAGATTGTAGCTCAGTTTTAAGTGCTCTCGTTGGTTCTGTTGTTAAATTTCAAGGAATATTTCTCTTTAGGAAAACAAATTTCAGTTTGCTTTGCGCAGTCGTACAGTGAGTTGCACATTAGTGATTGTTGTTTGTTTTTTTTTGTGTGTGTGTGAAAGTAAAGGCTGTAATTCAAAATTAACCTTTTCACCATTTTCACTTGCTCTGGAACAGCTGGGTCTGTTTTTTGTTTTTGTGAATCACAGAATGCTTCTCTGTTTTACGTGTCTGACCCTGATGCAGTGCTAAAAGGTTGCATTTTCATTTTAGGTGGAAACTTACGGTTCAATGGAAAAGAAAGAACGCGTAGAATTTATCCTTGAGCAGATGAGGCTCTGTCTAGCTGTAAAAGATTACATTCGGACTCAAATTATCAGCAAAAAAATTAATACAAAATTTTTTCAAGAAGAAAACACAGAAGTAAGTCATTTGAGGATTTTTTCCTCCTTATTTTGATCTGTCATGCTTTCTTTGAGGTCCACGTGTATTTAAATCTTCTGTTTTCTGGGATGGATTTGGATTTCATTTACATGGCTAATAGAACTGTTGTAATTCCACTGTTTCAGAAACTAAAATTGAAATACTACAACCTAATGATCCAGCTGGATCAACACGAAGGCTCCTACCTCTCCATTTGTAAGCACTACAGAGCCATTTATGATACTCCATGTATTCAAGCTGAGAGTGAAAAGTGGCAACAGGTAAAAACAACAACACAAGGAAGCAGACACAGCAAACAAAATGTCTGTATTTTCACGTGGCAAATACTTGTTCACCCATGTCATTACCAGACCAATTTACAATAGATTAAGTTGCTCTTAAGTCTGTTCTTGTTACATTTAAATACCACGTTATCTTAACAAATTGGGTAGTTGAGAATGGGTGTAATACAGTTGATTTCAAAAGAATATTTATACCCAATTTCTACCCTTTTATACCATATTTCTACCCTTTCTACCCAATTTATACTCTTCTACTGTTGTATATAAAATGGGAATGTTTCACGTTTAATTAAGAAAAAAAATCTTTGAAAATTTGGAATTTTAGTTCACCTGTATCAATTTAAATATATTGCTATGAAGGGAGGTGTGTTTCTGCAAGATAGCCTCAATTTCACTTTGACTTCTTAATATGTTTGGCATAATGTTTTTTTGTGTTAAATTCTAAGCTCTGCAGAATAGTTTTCAATGCTTCTGTTTAATTATGGAAAAAAAAAATCACTCTTTCTTATCGCAGGCACTGAAGAGCGTTGTTCTTTATGTTATTCTTTCACCTTATGACAATGAACAATCTGACTTGGTGCACAGAATTAGTAGTGACAAAAAGCTAGAAGAAATCCCGAAGTATAAGTAAGTGCTCTTTCTAATAAACAGTTCTCAGGCCTCTCTCTTACAGTGGCTATGTAAGTGCAATCTGTTTATGCTGAGTCTGCTGCAAGCATTTTAGCATTTATTGTATGAAAAATACTGCAAAACTTTCATGGTTGTGTTAGAAGTTAAAATAAATATCTGTTTATAAGAGAAAACTCTTCATTAGAGATAGTTGCACTTTAATTGTCCCTGTAAAGTATTAGAGTTTATACTTATGAAGAACAGTGAATATTAATGGTAATGAAAACATTTTAAATGACTTATCTGATGTAATTAAGTATGAAATATGCCTTAATGATAAGGGATTGTTAATCACCCTTAGTAAATCATTTGCAGAGACCTCCTAAAATTATTTACCACCATGGAGTTGATGCGATGGACTGCCCTAGTTGAAGAGTATGGGAAGGAATTGAGAGAAGGATCCCTTGACAGTCCTGCAACAGATGTTTTTGGCTGTACAGAGGAAGGTGAAAAGAGATGGAAAGATTTAAAGAACAGAGTTGTGGAACATGTAAGCATGGCTCATCCTTTACAAATTAGCTGTGTATGCTATGTCTGACTTTTTGTTTGCCATACTTTTGTTACAGAGGTGTTTTTCATGTAGGAAAGCAGCAGATAAGTTGCATTTTCCATTATGTTCTGTTTTTCAATTGTTTTTTTGTCCGTATGTGCATAGAACAGATACACATTTGGCCAGAAAAAAGAGCATATTGTGCTCAAATTCTAAGGTTTACGTTTCAGTAGAGTAAAAACTTGTGTTGCTTTGCCTTAAATTAATAATTAGTTGATTTTGTTACTTTTAATAATTTGTCACACAGAGGCTATTAATTATACGTTTCACAAGCATGATAACTGTCCACAACTCATTTACATAATTTATGCTGGACTGCCATTAGAGCACTATAGCTCCTAATCTGCTTTTAACATTGACTTTTATATTTTTGCAGCCTGCCTCAATTATATTTTGCACATAACCCTCTACTCTGAACACTTTTATTCCAGAATATTAGAATAATGGCTAAATATTATACCAGAATTACAATGAAGAGAATGGCACAGCTCCTGGATCTGTCCGTTGACGTAAGTGTTGTCTTTATGAAAGGGGAATAGAAGTGTTTGTGTGTGTGTGTATTTGCTTGTGGCAAGAATATAAGTACTCAGCAGAGTAACATTCTTTTGATTTTTTTTTTTTTTTTTTTTTTAACCTTTTTTCTTAAGAAGCTCTGAAAACAGTGCTGTGGACCATCCCTGCTTTGTTTTACAGACTAAGCAGAAAGACCCAGCATTGTAGAAAAAAAATATTTCCGGATTTATGTGCGTGTGTTTATTATTGTCCATGGATGGATGGATGCAAGCAGCAATAGATATTGTATGTCACTGTAATACTCTTCACATCTCATTCCACTGTACTACCAGTGCTCTTCAGCTTTTACCAGGAAGAACAGTGTGCTGTAGTGATAGGAAGCATTAACTGAGCTTCTGTTCAATGGGCTCTTTAGATGGGAAGCAGTGGAAAAGCCTGATGGAGTAGTAGTATGTTAATCTGTCCAGTGTCAGGACCTGAGTGTTTATTTCATGCCATTATGGAAATCAGGAAAGGTTTTTTGTTTTTTTTAAATCCAGACAGAACTGGTTGTCACAGTGCACGTGTCCACAAGGCAAAAGCTGATACTAAAAGTGGGTTTGTGCTCAAGGTCCTATTTCAGTGCTGGATCTCCTTATCCTGTATTTCACTGTGAAAAAGCTCTTGTCAATGAGTGAGGAAATCTGACTTGAAGATAGAGGGTTTCTCATCCTTAATTCACAGTGGTTTTCCTATGTCTTGCTTGTCAGAAATTGCAGTCTGATATCTGTGTAGCCAGGTACTCTGAAGAGTAGAGGACTGTTGGTGTAGTATGTTAAATACTGAGTGTCACAAAAGATAATCAGATGTAGGTCAAATGAGAAAGAAAAAATTTTGAATAGATGGTGCTAGTAGCTTGCTGTGCCAACATGGAATATCATAGTATTATGCTGTTTTTAAACAGTGTTGTTCAAGCTGGATTTCTGCTAGGTTCCTTGTGCTTTAATGCTGTTTGGGTGGACTTCTGATGCTTTGAAGGTAAAAATGCTGTTTCCTTGACTTAGTGCTGTTTGTCTTTGCAGGAATCGGAGGAGTTCCTGTCTAACCTAGTAGTTAACAAGACCATCTTTGCTAAAGTAGACAGGCTGGCAGGAATTATCAATTTCCAGAGGCCTAAGGATCCAAACAATATACTGAATGACTGGTCTCACAAGCTGAACTCACTAATGGCCCTAGTTAACAAAACCACACATCTCATTGCCAAAGAGGAGATGATACATAACCTACAGTAAGGTGCCTCAATAATCTCAGTGCTTTTAAAGAAGGCATTAAATCTTCATAATAGAGACTATTATTACAGTGTGTATATGTTTTTTTTCTCCTTGTCAGGGCTTCCTGGTCTAAAATTTAGGACATAATTCTGAAATTCCTGTTGACAGTTGAGTTCCCTTGATTATTCATTCAGTTGTTAAACATTTTTGCTACAATTGGTGAAAGAACATAATAAAACTGTATTGCCTGTATAATGGTAGTCTTGTGATTTATTATCTTCCATTTATGCTTTTATCTGGATAATTCATGACTCTATGGTTATTTTGTTGCAGGAATGTTTTCGAGGCTAAGATTGAGAGGACATACTGTAAATAAAGTTAAAAACTTTAGCATATCACCTCAGTGTAAAGACACTACTACTCAAAACATACTAATTGAAATTATGTCAGAGGTCAACAGCAAGGCATGCCTGCTTCTTAAAAAATGCACTGGGATGTTTGATCTTAACAGCATGGGATGAAACAATTACATTGATCTGAACTTTGTAGTTTATCTGCTGTGTACTTTCAACATCCCCTCAGTGCTGTTCGCTGCTCCCCACTCTCCTTTTTGTGGTTCAAATTAAAAATGAGCAAGAATTAGTTGGAATATCCTTACTTTAGAAGCTACATGTGTTTAAGGAGTCTGTGTTGATGAAATATTACCCTTGGATAATTACATAGGAAGATTAAAGTTGAGATCATTTGTACGTTGGAGGACACTGGAGGAATTCCAGGGGAATTTTCATGCTGCAAAATCAGATCTTGCTACTCCTCACTCTAGCGATCAGCCTAGAAAGTTTGCTTTGTTGTTTAATAAGATGAAGAATTACTGTTGCTATCTAACCTCAGGTCTACCACTGACTTGTTTGTGGCAGAGGGTAAACCACTTAACTTCTGTTAGTTTCCCATGACTGCTGCTTCTGAGGGAGTTCAAAAAAATTACAAAGATCTTGTGTGCTAAGCCTTGGAACATAACTTCTATTATTGCAATCAGTCTGGAGCTTCTGTTGAGAAAGATCTCTTTCATTTTCCAGAGGTGAAAAATCTACTGGCATGTTAGGCTGCAGGGTCTATGAGGCAATTCAGTGCTGTATATAATTGTGCTTACTAATTGCCCACGTTAATTATAATGGGGTTTCCTGACTAGCTTCAGAACACATCACAAGAGAAGCTGATAGAAAATTAGGTCTTCTCTACTGGAGTTTATGGAAAGCTGTTTTCAAGAGAACAGAGTGAACTTTATCATAGAATGGAAATCTGTTTTCTGAATGTCTTGTGAAAGCAAAAGTCTGAGAAGAGGGAAAAAAAAAAAAAAAGCAGCACTGTAAGTTTGTAATAATTAGTTTTGTTTTGAAAATGTAGAAACTAAACTGAGTGTGCAACTCAGGGGAGAGCCCGGGCTTTTTGGCTACCAGCTTTCCAACAGCCCTGAAGGAAGTGAGGGTTCCAACTCTTCCAGAATTTGTGCCACACCTTTCAGAACTCTGCTCAGATCTGCTTTGTGGCAGGGCGCCTAGTAGCCCTAAGTGGCCTCAGGTTTTCAAACTCATGCTTTTTGGCATAGAGCCTAGATTCTCCAAGGTCCTTGGCATGTCTCCTAGCTTCACAGGATCATGAGAAGCCCTGTGAGTAGTCACGATTTGCAGAATCTTGATTTAAGGGTAGGGAGACTGGATGTGTTAGTACTGTGTGTTCAGGGCTTCCTTGCAGTTACAGTCCTCAGGAGGTTGTGCCATCTGAATTTCCAGCAAGAAGCTGTGGTTTTCAGATCTGAAAAGATTTTGAAATCATAAAATGTGTAAAAAAATAAATTAAGTTAAAAAATATAACTGAACATGATATTGCTGGAGATTTTTTAATTATAAATCTCAGCATTATAATTAGTCTCTACAACTATCACTTGTTGCACTTCTGAGGATCTGAGTCCTGTCAAGTCTCATGATGCTCGGCAGAGGTTCATTGTTTTAGTCCCTCTCATGCCTCTCTATTGTGACTGTGGCATTTCTGACATTTCCAACTGCTACTGTTACTTTTTTTTCTGCTCACAGACTCAATGTAACCCACTGTTCCTCATCTCCCCGGAGAGCAGGAAGAGATGATGCATCCAGTACAAAAAACTCGTGTTCCTCAACAGAAGTCCAGTACTGTGATGCTCTCATCATGAAATCCCCTTGGTGAGCATAGCACATGGGGATTCCAGGAACTTGAGAAGTCTGGGCAGTTCTGGAAATGTGAGTGAGTAGTCAGCACATAACATATGTTTCTGCCTAGCCCATGCTCAGTGAAGACCTGGCTTCTCAGCCCAGCCTCTGTCCACTCAAATCTTCTGCAGTACAATTAACTAGTTCACAAAATTGAGCAAAACCTGCTTCATACAGGGGCTAAGAACTTTAAGTCAAAGCAGTAAAAAGAGCATCAGTTGTTGAACAAATCCTTCCCCCTATAACTCACCAGCTACACAAATTTTTCCTAGTGCAGTATAAAGAAATCCTTTGAGAAGAAAGGGATTCAAAAATTAATGACAGCTTATGTGAAAAATAAAGCCAGCAACACTTTACCTCACCCCAGAGGATACATACTTTTTTTTTTTTACAAATAGACATAAGTCATTCAATTTCTGATTAAAAAAAATAATGAAATATTCCTTGCATATTCCTACAAAAAAATTCATCCATAATATATAAGCTCAAGTAGGAATTGGACACAACTGTTCTCCAAAATAAAAGCCATTTGCATTGCAGCAGCCTATACAATGTTATATAGGTCCTAAATGTGTTTTCACCTTCATTTGACCGTAACTGCTGTGTCCATTACCGCAGGGCGCTGCTTGGCTTCTGCAGAGCCCATGGGAAAAAACCTACCAAACCTACCTGCCAGCAGGCCATGTAGGCTCGCTGGGGACGTGTGTGAGGCACGCAGCCCCAGAGCAGCAGCAGCATGGCCTAGGGCAGGTTCTGCAGGACTGCTTCTGCCCTCCTGAAATGGCGGCCCCAGCAACTGCGCTCCCCTCTGGGAGGGCCTTCTGTGGAGCGCTGGAACAGAGCCCCCCAGACCTGTAAAGTCAATTTAAAAATGGACTGACCTAAGTCTGGGGCCGCAAATGCAAAAGACTCGTTTTTAAAACGTATTTCCTTTTGTATTTTCATTTTTGCGAGGAGCTCTCCTTATAAACATGTTACTGATGAATATTGAAAGTATTCCTGGGCACAAGTACCTTCTTGCAGCGGCAGTGCATCAGAGGCTCGGCTGGTGGTTGCTCTTCAAAGAGTTAGAAGGCGTTAAGCATAGATTTAAATATAAATGTATTTAGGAAAATCCAATACTCACATGATCTAAATCTTACAGTTATTTTAATTAAAGTAGAAAAGTTTAAAAAAAAAACCAAAGCAACACAACAACTGAACAACTGGAATCTTGCTGATAAATGCAAGGAAGGTGCTGAAGCAGCCGCTGTCCCATCACAGCTCAGGAGGAGCACGGCGATGTGAGGGGCCAGAAAAAAACGTTGCGAAACAGCCTCGGCATCAAGCAGCGTTGGCCAAACGCGTTTTGCAAAGTAGGGTTGTCTTTTTTTTTTATTGTTTTTTTTTGGGAGGGGGGGATTCGTGCCCAGCCAGCAACACGTTACCGGCGGTCCTTCAGCAAAACGAGATGGAGTTTATTCCGTCATCTAACCGCAGCCCTTCCGCAGGGATCCAGTTTTTCACACGTTTCGCAGCGGTAGCCGTAAACAAAGGACAGAGAAGGGAAGCCCGACCCGCTCGGCTCGGGGCGCTCCCAGCTCTCCCCGCTCAGGCGGGCACCCGAGGGCCGCCCCGCCGGGACCTGCCGGCCTTGGCAGCCGCTGTGAGCGTGTGGAGGCGGCGACGGGATTCCAAGGAAACGGGAGGGGGGCAAAAACAACGCCCCCAACCCCGGCCAAAATAATAATAATAATAAAAAACAATAATAAAAAAACAACCCTAAAAAAAGTAAAGAAGGACAGAAGAAAGCGCCTGCCGGTCTCCAGCCCGCCGGCAGTGCCCCCTCACACGGCGGTCAGAGCAGAGCCGCGGCCCCAGCTCCCACAGCTCCCATCGCCCCCGGGTCCCCGAGGTGCGGCTCACGGCCTCGGTCCCACAGCCGCCTCACCCCGACCCCGCCGATCCCGCCCGGCCGCCCTCCGCCTTCCCCCGCTGCCCGCCGGGCCGGGAGGAGGGCGGGGGAGGGTTTTCCCACAATGCTTTGTGGGGACGTTGACAAGTGGATCCAAGATGGCGTAGAAAGTAATGACAGGTAAGTCAGGACTTCCCCATTCGCCCCTCGCGAGGGCCGAAGGCGGCGGGGCCGGGCCGGGGGGACCCGCACGAGGAGCTCGGGGGGCTCCCGGCGCCCCTCCGGCGGTCGAAGGGCCGGGAGGAGCGCGCGGGGCGGGCCGGGGGCTGAGCGGTGCCGGCTGGAGCGGGCCCAGCGTCTGCGGAGGGCCCTGCGGCGGCGGCCGCTCGGGGGC